>NW_023494794.1:22017395-22527395 GCF_904425465.1 Colossoma macropomum
ATGAAAGCCTAAGTTGTTGAAAATCACTTTCAAAATAAGTGATGTTCATGTTTGAAGCTGATAAGGTAAAACAACATATTTTGTACTGCTTTTTTAAACACAAGTCAAATTTTGTTGACAAATCACTGTTTTTATTTGCAATTTACATACTGTACCAACTTTTCTAGAGCTGAGGTTGGTATTAAAAGTGCAATGACTTTTGTTTTTTATTAAACATAATGACACCACTGGTTGTCGTTATAGACTCTCTAAAATTGGCCTAAACCTACTATTTATGATATCTCGCTGTTGTCTGAAGAAAACCTTGTATCTCCAAAATGATAACCTTACAGGAGAAGGAAAAAACATACTTTACTTTTAATGTAAGTCAATGGAACCAGACTTTTTCCCCCCATGTCATTTTGGGTCATTTCTCTTGGTCCATTCATTATGAACTTTACATACAATGCAAAGGACAACAGGCGTTTTCAAATTACGTCAAAAACTGAAAAACGACAAAAATGGAGATACGAGGTTTTCTTCCGACAACAGCGATATGCGCTTGGCCAGTATGCACTGTGCTCATGAAAGCATATAATGACGTAATTTATTACAGTAATGATAACAAATCGTCATATAGCCCATCCCTACTCCAACTTCCATCACTGGTCTCAGAGGATTCAACATCCATACCGTGGTCAGATGCCATTAGCAAATGGAGAGCGACTCATCTGTCCAATTACACTGTAGTGGGACAGATTTCATTATGGTTCTGCCGGGTGCCATATCTGCTGTGTCTAGCGAGGTCCGTCTAAAGCTGGGGTTTACCAGGGGTCTGGCCAGAGCGTCTGTATGGAAAGCCTTTAGTCCCATTCGCTCAATGCATCTCACCACTAATCTTGTTACCCTGCTAAGTAGCCAGCTTCAGTCAGCCAGAGGAAGGCAGCCAGATTTGATTACTGGACGCGTCAAAACCGGGAGACGTATCGATCCAGAAGCTTCAGGACTTTTTTTTTTTAATGCTACATGATTACGCCGGGGCTCATTTCAGAGATGAACCCGTAAGCTGAATTCTTCCGCTATGGACAAGTGGATTTTTTTAAGCTTCCTAAATAGATCTATCATAAGTCAAAATCACATAGAGCTCTGTCAGTGGTAGGAGTTAGCATAAGAGCTATATTTGAACTCGCAGGCCGCAGCCTTTGAGCCGAAACATGCCCGGAAGACCATAATTACAGACTGGGCTCTGTGGTAGAGGGTTGTTTGATTGGGGCTTGGCGACCACAGGTCAGCTGCTCTGTGTGTATGTGTAGGCCTCTCCCTGTGGTCAGCTTCTGCTACTGTGCTGTACTTTTGCTAGCTGTCTATTGCAGACCACAAAGCCATAGACAACTAAAATACACTTTTCTGGTGATTTAGCTCTTTGATACGATGAAGTAAATGTCTGTTCTACGAGGCAAAACTATTCACCACACATATGACACCATTCATACATTTGGGGTTCATTACTGGAGCAATCAACGGGCCTGAAAAATCCCTAGTCTTGCACTGAAATCTCTTTTTCCCTTTTACCAACTTCAGTATCTACTAAAATACACAAACTGACCCTTATATAACTAGGCAAGGGACAGCATGTTTATTTATATAGCACTTTTCATATCCTGCTGTCATTCAACTAAACTGCGTGTGTCATTCAGAGCGCTTCCCTTACAGGTTCAGCAATCGGGTCACAGCGCCATACTGCCAACTTTAAAACAACTGTTTGACCAAATGTCAAATTTACATTAGAAAACAGATAATGTAGCTTGATTGGCTGTATTTGAAGCTGTTTTAAAAGACTCAATATACACATCTATGACCACCTCATAACAACTGAATTCTGTATTGTTCTGTTGCTGAACCAGAGATCAGCATGTATATGAAGTAAATGGCCCGAAACAGGAACCCAGCTTTGTTAAAACTTATTTTTCTAAACTAGAACTAGGCTGATGAACTCAGAGAGCTAACAGGCAAGCCTCCAACAACATACACTGATACATAAAAATAATATCGTCACTGTCAGAACAAAACTTTCCATCTCCATTTTTGTAGTTTATTTTTCCATAATTTAAAAATACCAGCAAACCCTAGACTTCGTCAAAAATTCATGCTGAAGAGACAAATAGAAATGGTTAAAATCACTTTAAATAAAATATTTTACAATGACTTAGATTAAATTTAAGTAAATAAAATCCTGCCCTAAATGAACTAACATTTTTGGCATAAGAGCTGTTTATTGTGATGATTATAAATTAAATTAATACATTGTTTTTTGAACATTTGCTATATTTATCATATTTTTTGCTGTAGTTCGTTTTTTAACAGCAATAACACAAGAGGCTGTGCATTACAGTGATTTTACTATGCTGCCTAACATCACATCTTACATATGATAAAATCACTGTAAAGCATGACCTCTTATATTCCCACTGTGAATTACAAATGATGTTAATCAGCCAAAACATGTTTGGTATCTGAAGGCAAACATAGCTAACAAGTAACGGAAGATTATACTCCAGTATTTGGCATTACGCAAACAGCAGTAGTAGAATGGATTTTGTCTGTACCTCTGTGCATTTTTATAGAAATCAGTTTGTCACTCGGTGTCAGAAACCACATTAGCCACATTATAAGTGTCAGAAACCACATAAGCAAGTGTATTTGAGATTACTGGACTGCTTAACATGGTTTGAGGCAAGTGAGTGATGTTATTTGCACAACTGTTTTAAGTTTTAACCCAGTTATTTTAGGATCACAGCTGTATTCAGAAGCTGGCTGATGGACTGTAGCTTGCCTTTATTCTATTGTCAGTTTCCATTATACTCTGCTGGTCAACAGTTTGTATGTGGTATAATGGACTATTAGTTACATGTATACGCCAGACATCCCTAATATTTTTACAGATTCCATGTAGAAACCACCAAGCCTGCACCAGACAGCTGTGCGTGTGCTGAGAGTTGAGTGGTGAGTGGTGACTCACGCGACGGCGGAGGCGGTCTCTCTCCTCGCGGATGGCGCTCATGGTGGCTTTGGTGCGATTTAGGTCCTCCTCTTTGCTGCAGAGCATCGCCGTCAGGCTCTCGTTCTCCTCTCTGAGCCCCGCAAGCTCCTTCTCCCAGCGCACACGCTCCTCACATAGACTCGGGTAGAAATCCCTGCCCAGGGCCCCCTCGATCTCCTCTACTGTCTGTGTCATACAAATACAAACACAAGCTTTACCGTACTGGCTACTTTACTTAACAATCAGACTAACCAAGATACCTTGTAAAGATGTAAAAATGCATCAGTTTAAAGGCAAAGATCTGAAAAAGAAGCTAACTAATGCCTACAAATCATGAAATCACTCTCAGCTTGCAATTTGCACTATTTACAATGTCATTAGAAGATGGCAGTTAAGTGGAACTGTGGAAATCAGGGCAAGATCTAGAAGACCAAGAAAACTCGCAGATAGAACTGCTCATATACTGGCCAGGAAGGCAAAGCAAAACCCCCACATGACATCAAAGGACCTGTAGAAAGGTATAGCTGACTGAGTGGTGATGCACAGTTCTACTGTGCAGTGTTGCTTTGGAAACAAGTGTCACTTTGAAGACAAGTGCTGTGGATTGATGAAGTATGAACTATTTAACTATTTGCCCAATCAGCAAATTTATGTTTGGAGAAAAAAGAGCAACATTTGATGAAAAGAACACCCTGCAAACTGTTGAGAGTAAAGTGTCCAAACGTTTGCACATGCCACAATTACTATTCTATTGTTTTCTGAATTTTTTAGGTTGATCAAATGTTAAAGAACTGTTTGTTAACATATGTAAAAACATTTTTTTAAATAGTTTGTTGCAAAGGTTGTGTTCATGCATTTCCACTTCAAAAATCACTAAGAAACAAGACATTCTGGAGCTTTCTGTTGTCACATCCTCATACATGCCTTACACTGTGTCTGTTTACACTGAGTACAGATCTCTAAACAATCTTCAGTGTGCACAAATAAACAGAATCAGGATAAAGTAAAACAAGGAGAGAGATGATGTGGGTCCAACACAGGATCAGCCTACAAGATCACTTTAAATCAACACCATCATTATGCATCAGAATACTAAAGCCAGCATGCATGAAAGGCTAGCTGAGCTGCATTATATTCATGCGATTACAGCACCTTTAAGCACTCAGACCTAAGACTCAAGTGCTCTTCTCTTTGCAAGTAATACTGAAAATACATTATGATGACATAATCAGACGATATGTTCATAAGAACGGCCATTTAAACAGGTCATTTTTCTAACGAGGCCACAGCTGAACCTGATACTGAAGGGGTTGGAGTGCTCCTTGAAGTCATTCCTTCTAATGACAGGAGGTTGGAGACAGCCTGTCACTCAAAGAATGGTGGTTAGCATGGCACTCATGCCTAGGCTTTCCAGTGGAGACTGACATGGATCCTACCTATGGAAGGAACAGCTACTAGGGGATTAATAATACATTAAAGTATTTTAAGGTTGTGGTTTAATTTGCATCAATTTTGCAATATTAGAATGGATTACAGACAATTATGACAATTACTAAAATCTGAGGGCATGGAAGACAAGGTTGCCCTTTTTATTGCTTGTGGATGTTTGCTTTCGATATGGTACACTGTTATCCTCCTTACAAAAATTGCCCGAACACCACTACTTTCAGCTCTGCGCTTAAGGTTTTAAGGCCTAACTAGCAAAACCAAGTGTGTTATGCAGCCTCATGTGAACAATTCAAAAATATTTCTCAAATTGAATGACATACTTGCCTTGAGCTGTTTATTGGAAATGAAACACAATTAAATTAACATTTTTTAATCAATAGCATTGGTCGAACAATTGTTTATTTGCCATTTAACAGTTATTTGGTTAATCATTCACATCCTTGTTTTTATTGCCTAAACTTCACGATTGTGCAAATAGTCACATTTGTGTATTCTGTCTGAACAAAACCTCATATCTCCAAAATGGTAACTTTACAGGAGAAGGAAAAAACATACTTTACTTTTAATGTAAGTCAATGGAACCAGAATTTTTTCCAAGTAATTGTGGGCCTTTTTATTGGTCCATTCATCATGAAATTTACAGACAATGTAAAAGGCAACAGACATTTTCAAATTATGTCAAAAACTGAAGATCAACAAAAATGGAGATTTTGTTTGCAACAACAGCAATAAGCTTGCAAAATAGGAAGTTAAATGAATATGAAATATAGTATGATTGTTGTATCAAATTCAATTGCACTACATAAGTTGCTGACTTAACTAAAGACTGATTTAGCAGTCTAAAGCCTTATTCTAGCTGGATTCGTTTTACCAGAGGAGGTTCGGTGGTGTAATTTGTGCGTGATTTGACTGGCTGGTTCGTACAGGATAAAATGACTTCTGTAATTTCCCCAAATTACCCCAAATAGCCTGTACCGAAACATCATCGCAAGGATGTTAACGTCAACATTATGCGACAGGCAGCTATATAGATAAGCATTAGGCTAGTAAAATGGGTTCATTTAACTTACCAAATGCTGCCCAACAAGACAGATAATGCATTACTTTGCTAGGGGTGCTTTCGAGTTCATTTTCCTTTCCCCTTGTAATTCAGCCCTCACCAAATGTGAGGAATTCAGTAGTCTCGTCATGAACTTGAGGATTGAGGAACTGGATTCAAATTATGGATCTTGTCAGTAATCATTCAAATTACAGCACGTATTTATGTAATCCTAATCCCGCTCCTCTACCATATACATTAGCACTTTTCTGGCTGCTCCACGGCTGACTTGCTGCGAAAGACAGATATTCAAATGTT
Organism: Colossoma macropomum; assembly: GCF_904425465.1. Lineage (NCBI taxonomy): Eukaryota > Metazoa > Chordata > Actinopteri > Characiformes > Serrasalmidae > Colossoma > Colossoma macropomum. Next base: position 22,023,221 of record NW_023494794.1, read on the forward strand.
TGTACATGTACAAAAACACATGTACCTCCATTTTTGTTGATTTTTAAAATTAAATAAATTCTGCATCATTTAAACACAGTGACTGTCCTTTACATTGTGTGACGATTTCATGATGAATGGACTCCAGAATCACTTGAAATAAAACCTCTTTACATCAACTTACATTAACAACTCATTCTGTACATATGGTTGTATGCAAATGTTTTAACACCCCTGGTCAGGTCACATTTTGTTGATTTTCTAAGTGAAAATAAGTTAACACATCCTCTACAAGAAACACACTTAAAAATAGCTATTTTTCTGCCAAATTTTAGTGCACGATTTCTATTTTCTTGTTGAGTTTAACATATTGGACAAAAAAAACAAATCATAAAATCTAAAATGTGCCATAACTTTTGCATATGAGACATTTTACCTTTTTTTCCCAATATGATAAATTCAGCAAATAAACAGTAATAGCTCATTAAAATGTGCAGATGTGTGTTCTCTGTAGAGGATGTGCACTTATTTTCCACTTGCATATGACTGTAGGTTTTTGAAGGATGCCAGCCATTTTCATTTGTGCTGATTGTGGACAGGGGTCAACTTTCTGTACAGTATTTTTCTAAACTAACCTAAACTAACATGAAGTTGTGTTATTGGTGATCTGCCATTGAAAATGACAAACAGTCCAGGGCTACGCTTAATTGGTGTCTGGAAAACCTTTTGGAAAACCTTTTACAGAGGAAAGCTGAGTGAATAAGGGGTGAGTCACCCACCTACAGTAAACAAAGCCTCCATTACACAGCCCTAAAGTGTAAAACTGACTCAAAACCAGTAATGAGGACCACCACAGTGAGCAGAAAGAAATGTCATATTAACTCACTGCAAATGCATAATAACTTCGGCTTTCATGTCAAAAACTGGGAATATTGCCACTGTCAACAGATTTCACTATGACGACGACTCCTTTCAGCCTTAAATTATATTCCAGGGACATGAAAAATATGATTGTGCTGTATACTTATTTTACATGCAACCATAAATGATAATTCAATTATGTAAAAAAATAAAATAAAAACAAATAATATTATATACTGAATCAGACTGTCCAAGCAGTCCACAGCCTTAATTCACAATGATGAATATTTCACTGACTGAACATTCAGTATATTATCTGCCACTATTTTTTTCTAAAGGGTTTTGTATCTAGCTAATTTACCTTAATAGCCAAGTCACAGTGCTGGCTGGCCGTGGTCAGTTGCTCAATGTGTCTGTCCACCTCGGCCACAGACAGACTGCAGGCGCTCTTCTTCCGGCCGCAAACGACACTCTCCAGGCCGGTCAGCACCCGCTGGAGCTCCGAGTTTAGGTCACTGCAGTTATCTAAAAGGGGATTAGAGGACAGCGCTTAATGACTGCACAACAGGGGAGTAGAAATGCATGCATTGATCTGAAGGTGCATCAATTTTGGAATGAATTAGGCTGTGTCCACTGATGGTTAATCAATTTATTAACTCATTTAGCATTAAAAAAAAAAAACATTTTTCATTTGTTGATTCATTCATGTGTACCATAGAAAGACACTAGTATTCCCACACATGAAAAAGACTGGTTAATGTATCATAGTGAGTTATAATGCTGCCCTCTATGCAGCAGACAGGTGTTCAATTCCCTGCCCGGGCAGGTACACCACACAGTAAGACTCCTCGGCCAAGATTAGTAACGCTACATTCGCCTACATCTGTAATGTGGTCAAACTGTAAATTGCTCTGGACCAGATAAAGTATTAGCTAAATGTGTTCACATCACTCATGTTGATCCTACATTATCCTACACTAATATCTCATTTATTGCACCTAACATACATAAGATCATTTTAGAAATGTGGCTATTGAGCTGTGCTGGTTAAACGTGCTTGGAGGCAGGCTGGGGGAGCCACTGTGTACTGTTGTGGCCGGCAGATATAATGCCTGTACAAAAAGTCGGCTATGCTATGGTGTAGTTTTGGACATCCTCAGAAACATCAGATAAAACAGCTTCAGATCTTGAGAAAACACCGTCACTTCTCCACTTGTACAGTTTGATATCAGGCAAAAACGCATCAAGCAAAGTGGACAAAACGACCTTGGAAGGTAAAGTTTATGTGCTAACTCCATTCTTTCCAACTCGATTCAGTTTCTTACTGGACATAGTGTTGTGGCCAAAAATGACAGTAAACTACAAACACAAATTCAACTGGACTGTGCTTTTAGTATGCTCTTTTATTTAACTCACATGGTATCACTGAGTGTGTTTACATGCACTTAATAATTGCAGAAAATCAGATTTTGTCAGTAATCCGATCAATGCATTTACATACACTTAAGTAATCAGATAACAGGGAAACACCCGGTCTACATGAGTCAGACAGTAATGAGATTTCTGCTTTGCAACCAGCCAATAAGCTCACAGAAGAAGATGTGACGTACACTTAATGTCAAACTCAAACTTCATACTGCAGCCTTTTTTTTTTTACATCACGCCACTTTACCTGAAACTATGAACATACATCATCTAGAAGATGAAGAATATTTAAATCCTTTATTTCGTCAAGCATGTAGTCGGTTTCAGCGTCGCTCCAAAAGTGTTTTGCTGCGTCTCACGGCGACGCTGCTTGCTTATTTCCGGTGCTGCGGTCTGTTTTCGCGCATGCGCACACTGAGAAATCCGAAAGAAATCAGAGTAAGAGTTTACATGCACTGAGAAATCTGACTACTGAGCTAAAATCCAGCTCTCTTTATCAGATTTCTTTATCGGATTTCTAGACCTTATTCTGATCTAAGAAATCGGAGTGTGCTGTTTACATGACCATTTGAATAATCAGATAACTGCAGAAATTCGATTGTGATCGGATTATTGAGCGCATGTAAATGCACTCACTGTGTTCAGAACCATCTCGAAAAACCATAAAAAGTGTTGCTGTTATTATTATTGGTTTACTGCAGTTATTTTCTACATGGTTACCAAAATAAGTGGATTCTTTTCCTGACACAGACCTCAGTAGTTACCATACAGTTCAATAAAGTAGCACTCATTTTTTCTAATAAAGTAGCACTCATTTTAAAAAAAGCTTGATATATTGTTTTTACTATCTATATCCCACTACTGTGTAAAGAGCACTGTGTGTATTTTTAAAAACATTTGAACAAAATGAAATTTCATGATCCATTAAACTGTATTGTTCTCTAAAAAACTGACATAAAATCAATATGTTGCTGATTTATGCCTTGGTTCTTCCTTATTTGCTTTAGGATGTCCAGCTTATCTGTGTCTATCTGCATCTATTCACCCATTTGATGCCTCACTGAGATGGTGTGCTTGTGGCAGAGATTTGTTAGCTTTTCCTAATACTACTAGCAAACACAGCAAGCAGGCAAGACAATAAAATGGCCGAGGCTCAGAATCAGCTGCCTGGGTCTAAGATTTACGCCCAAGCTGCCAATCAATAGTAAGGTCTACCCTACAAGATAAATATTGATCTGGAGTCGAAGACGGAATTCATTTTACTACCTGCAGCCAGCAGTGAGTAAGTATGCATGCATGCACTGCTGAATTCTCCTGGGAATCATCCTGGACACATAACTCCAGTCTAATCATAATCACAGTGCTTCACTCAGCAAGCCTATTCAGAGTGAGCCATTCAGTGAAAAAAGAATAGAGCATGTGACAAATCAATGACATCATCCATCGAATTACAGCTGTATAGTTAAGCAGGAAGTCTTAGCTTTCAAGCTGAGAACAATAGGACTGATTTCATTCAAATCAAAACAAGTACAGTGTGTTCAAAAGCAATCTGGTGGATCAGACATGCTAAAACAGTCTCTTCTTTTCAGCAGAGGAACTGAGGATGGGGGGTTGTATATGTTTGTGTGTGTTAAGCATCCATACTCATGGTAACTGAACTATCCATGCTCTGCCCTCAAATGCATTCTTTTATAGCTACTTTTGCTGGGTTGGACAAGCTTCAGAGAATGTCTAACAGAAATGTCATTGAACCTAATGAGAAACTGCAGCATGTAACTTGTCAAAACCACCCATATTTAGCGGGCCTTACTTTGTACACATTGACCGTTTCATTGATTTTTTTTTTTTTTTTTAATTCAAAGAAGTACACATCCTTTTTATTTTAGCATATTTAATGCCTAAAAGTGCCTAAAACCCCCTTCCCTATGGCAAAATTTCAGTAACCCACAGCCTCTCGTGGCTTATTGCTTTTATTAAATGGCAGCCAACATAAAATATAATAAAATGCAAAATTTTCCAGAAAATAATTTTTAATAATAATCGACACAGACAATTCCGCTAAGAATTTTTTAAACTTTCTGACATATCGCTGTTGTCGGAAGAAAACCTTGTATCTCCAAAATGATAACTTTACAGAAGAAGGAAGAAACATACTTTACTTTTAATGTCAAAAAGTCAACGGAACCAGAATTTTGGAAGTTGTTTTGGGTCATTTCTTTTGGTCCAATCATCATGAAATTTACACACAATGTAAAGGACAGTAGGTATTTTCAAACTATGTAAAAAATTGGAAAATGCCAAAATGGAGATAGAAGGTTTTCTTCCAACAACAGTGATATAACAATGAACATATAATAACACAGCATTGTTTAATGCAAAAACTTTCACTTTATAAGTACTTGTTGGTCACCAAAATACCACCGCAAGTGTTATTTAGCACCATTCCAGCAGCGCCCTCTTCTCGCGCTGGGGCTAAATCTCTAATGGCTCCCTGCTCCCTAGATAGTGCACTACATGGGATAAAAATACCGGATCCTGCAGGCCAACAGTGCAAAATATAGCTGGGAAATAGTCATTTGGGACTCAGCCACGTCCATACTTGACAAATGATGCACTATTTGGCTGTAGAGGCTAGAATTTCTAAACTTTCATAACTAGCACACTATTTAGGGAATATGGAGCCATTTGGGATTCAGCCTGGGTTTGACGCGACTTCTGACTGAAACACGAACATCTGACGTGTGTAATTCAAGTGACATTTCAGTCACACTCGTGGCTCATTCTGTGGAAAACGCAGATTCTAACCTTTCAATCCATACCATATTTGCATTTGCAAGTAGAAGACGAGATATTTTATTATAATTTGAAAAATATTTTGTTTTGCTATGATTTTGACACTGAAAAGAAAAAAAAGAAGAATGAAAAACTTGAAACTGGTACAAAATGTAAACTACATGTTAATATAATTCTTACATAACTATCTAAATAAATACATAATTACACAATTCCATTTGAATAGTACAGCGAGGTGAAATTCTATGGGCTAAAAGTGCAAAAGCATGTGAGTAGCAAAACAAAAGTACGATTGTGGAAGCACAATAGCTGCTTCCTGTCTGCCAGAGACGGCACATTTTTGTGTATAGCCTACGGCGGCCTGAATGAGGACAAAAAACAAAAGACCTGGCACACGGAAAAAGATTTTAATCAAAGATGAGGGTCATGAACAGAACAATTCAATGAGCCGCTCTTTAACTGTCTTGTAGGAAAGATAGCGGTGAGCACGGGGACAAAAGCGATAGCACCTTTTAGAAGAGGAGAGAAGTGTGATTGCCATGGAAAACATTTCCAAATCAATTTTCCATTCAGGGGTTAGAAAAACACACTCAAGAGCATGCATGGACACACTCCACACACAGTAAACCAACCCAAAGAGGGAACCGGTCTGTATCTGTCTAATGGACGCCACTGGATCAATCAAACAGTTTGCTTTTGACTTAACGCTCAACCGCTACCCACTGCAAAGAAGCCAATACACGGAAAATGATGAATGCCAGATTGTAGTCGGTCTTCATATAATGGGTTTCTGCTTGGCCTACAGAACGGCAACAAGATAATAGCGCAGAAGACGAGATACAGACATGTTCCTGTCGATGGTGAGACAAAAGGTCAACCCAAAAGAAGCCAATCACAATCAGACGTCCTTTACTTACATATTTCCCTCGAGTATTGCAGATAGAGATACGGTCACCTCTTCAGTAAACGACTCTTGCAAATGCAATCAGTGTCAGTGTTTCTGTCCTTAAAACTGCCTTCATGATATTGAAAAGTGAGCTAACTGAGAGTAAAAGCTAAGAAAGCCTTATTAACACTGTGTTGTGAGTTTTGCTCTAGATAGATTTACATCAAACTTTCATGGCAATTAACTATTTAAAGAGTACATATTAAAGTCATTTGATGATATTCGATGTACATTACATATCAATTTAAATAGAATTGCATAATCCTGTAACTTAATAATTATGTAATTAATAACATTTACATTTGATTAGAGATTTCTCAGTTCAGTTCAGCCCCTCAATCCAATCCCAGTACTTTAACGTTGAAAATCGATACCAATCTGATCTTTGCATTTTCATTTATAATCCATCCACATTATTAAGGTAAGATATGCCAGTCAGCTAATTAATACTTTAGAAAATCTCTTTATCTTGTGACATTCTGGATTGATATGTTTTGGTTTTATTATTGTGAGGCACAACATGCACTTTTGAGGATGTCGTATTTTTGTTATATCACCCATCCCAATTTTACAGTGTATCAAATTTAATCAACCTACCTGATGATTTGGCTGCCTTTAATGTTTAGCAGTAAAATCACTCTCTGGTATACTACAAGGGCAAAAGTATTGGGACACCTACACATTACACCCACAGGAGCTTTCAGGACATCCCATTCTAAATCCATAGGTATTAATACCAGGCTGGTCCCCGCTTTGCAGCTTTAACAGCCTCCCCTCAGAAGCATATAATTGTCTAAAATGTCTTGGTCTGCTGAAGCATTATGATTTCCCTTCACTGGAACTAAGGGGTCTAGGCCAACCCCTGAAAAACAACCCCATATCATCATCCCTCCTCCACCAAACTTTACAGTTGGCACAATGCAGTCAGGCAGGTAATGTTCTCCTGGCATTCACCAAACCCAGACTTGTCCATCAGACTGACAGATAGAGAAATGTGATTGATCACTCCACAGAATACATTGCCACTGCTCCAGAGTCTGGTGCCGGCGCTTTACACCACTCACCCCTCGTCTAGCATTGTGCATTTTGATCTTAGGCTTGTGTAAAGCTGTCCGGCCATGTAAACCCATTTCGTGAAGCTCCTAACGTGCAATTCTTTTGCTGATGTTGCTTCCAGAGGTGATCTGGAACTCATTAGTTAGTGATTCAACAAAGGACAGGCCCTGTGCGCTTCAGCTCTCAGCAGCCCAACTCTGTGAGTCTGCAAAAATGTAAAGACGTTTTTCTAGCCACAAAACAAAACAAACTTTTTTAGGAAATTCATATAATAAAATCTCAGATTTGGTACAGATTTAAAGTTTTCTATTCGAACTTTCCACAGAATTTCCGCATTTTTTTCAGTGAGCTAAGAGTGAGAAATAATTAAGCAAAATGGATGTAGAAGCACTTTGTGTACAAACCATTTGGAGTCTTGCAGGGTTAGTGTGAGCACATAAATGTAGGCATGAATTTGGTCATGTTACCTCATGAATCTGCCTAAATTGATTTGCAGGCTTGCTCACCCATGTCTGCAGTGACCAGTGTTGATTGGTTTTCGGGCAGCGAGACGGACGCCTGGTCGGGGTCCTGATCCACGCTCCGCTCGTCTTCGTTGGCTTCCTGTTGGCTGTGGCTGAGTTCGGAGCGCAACTCCGAAAACTCATCCTCCTCCCTAAGAGAGACACAGAGAGAGAAATGAATTAATGCACACACTACACATGACCACAGTCTGGACTCCAGAGAGCAGTAATAGGGTCAGTGTGACAGTGAGACATATTAAAGGCACAGAGGGCAGAACATCTCCACAAATGGAACACAGGCACAGAGCATACATGCATTACTGCAATAAAAGTCTAACCCTTTTCACAAAAATGGAAGAGGTTCAGGGCAGGACTTTGGAAAAGCTGCTTTGGGAATAAGAAAAGCTACACTGAGGAAATAAATGTTGGTCAGTTTTTTAAAAACAGAATGCCTAGAAAATGATTTATGGTCATTTATTTTATTATTTATTTTATTTAGTTTATTATAAATTACAAAAACTCTACTGGCCTGTAAGGCACAATTATTTGTATTTTAACCCTAACCTACATAACATCTCTTACTCATTGAAATCTGCCCCCAGAGTAGAGTGAATGTCCATGTTGGTAATAGTAAATTAGATCAGCATGTGGAACCAATCACTGTATAAAAGGAGCTCAATGCTGCCTTTATAGTTGATGCACTGCAAGTTTCTAAGTGAGTGTGCACACATTCAGAATGCAGTTCATGTTACTTTGAAAACGTATTTTATTGACTTGTTTCATCAGATTATTGATAAAAATGTGAAGTCGATTTCTATTTACGTTTCCTTGTTTAAAAAGGTGATGTGTGACGCAAAAAATCAATACATTTTGTTAGAACACATTCTTCACCTATCAAATAAATGTGACAAATAATGATCTTAATGGCACAAGTAGTTCAAACAGCAGGAAAAGATTTCGTCCATGTTCTCCAAGAGAAAGTGTGATGCACAGTGGTCACACATGGGTGTGTAAAATTACAGAGAAGGACGCAGTGGACGGCAACAGCTGTCAAAGGCCTATGAGGTAAAGTGAGCCACAGTTAGCCCTGGTCATAACACTTTTATTCGTCTTAACTTGGGCAAGTAATAAGAGGTAAATATAACTTTTCAACTTTTGAATATAGAACTGCCAGTAGCCCATCATTATACTGTCTAGTGATTTTGTTATTTTTCAGTTTTTGATCACATAATCATGCACTTATTATATTTCTCAGTTATCAGTTTATAGAAAACTGGTTTCTTGGGCAGTTTACTTCATGTACATGCTAATGCCTGGCCTCACCTATCAGTACTGTGTTTCAACGTCCATACAAGGAACATTTTTTAATACCTCAGTATCAAATATTTTACAAAAGCTTGGACCATGGCCCAGCCATAACTGAAATTTATTATTAATAATAATTGCAATAAAGAATTTGTCCACAAACCAACATAGTTTGCTAACAGTTAGATATAGTTGTGTGTATATTAAGTATTTTTACAACAGCTTCGATTGAGGCTCAAACCAATCAGATTTCAGAGCCGGAATGATCTGTTTTGTAATTGAAATTTTGATGGGTTGCATCCTTAACAATTAACAATTAGTTGCTGACTACTGGCAGTCAGTTATGGATCAACAGATTTAGCCAAAATTTTCAGCACCATCTGTGAGCACATTATAATTACCTTTTCTATATAGGTATGAATCTTTTCTGAACTAGCTCAAACATTTTTCACAAGAAAGTCAGTCTTTTAAAGATGCTTTTGTTTCGTGGTCCAAGTTCTGAAGCATCACAGCACTAAGACATTTTTTACTTTAAAAACCTCTCAAAGTAGTTAACTTTGAAATTTTAAAGGTGTCCCTCATAGAAGAGACTATTTCAAGCCATTTTCTGCATCAAATATATTGCATCAACATTTTTCCAAGAATGAAATGCGGAAACAAAAAATGCAGGACATTATTGACCAGAATAAGCACTAGTGTTGCTGGAATATGGGTTTATTTTGCAAAATGTGAAAAATTGACTGTTTTCTGTGCAAAAAATACATTTTTTTATTAAATTGGGAGAATTATTGCGATTTCAATATTGAGCTTCAACAGCCTCAAAGCTAATTATACCACATTACTCAGTGATGACTCACTGATGAATATGCAATTCTATGCACATCTACTAGCGACACACACTTATTCGTTTGGACCCAGGTATCTCCCTAATGAATATGCGTCCACCTTGACCTGACCACGTGTCGCGCACACCAGAGGCTCTGCTAATTAAAGTGAAGTAACATTTGTTGCAGAGTTCTCCTAATTTACAAGCTAATATATGCACATACATGCACAGGAAGATAACGAATGTGGAGATTCTGTCATCTTCCGCTGAGAAAATGTCACCAATGTGTGCAGCAAATCTGTTCTTTTTAAAACACCAATAAAACGGCAATTTCACTGCTGGAGGAAATCAGCAGGGCGACTCAATTCACTGATAATATTTTGCACCTTTTGTTTGAACTGAATGATTAATAAGACGAGACAGTTTATCTGCTGGAAACATGTTTGGTTATCAAAGGAATGCTTTAGCCAAACACTGCTCTACCCTGCCCTGTTTGGGGACACTTAGCATTTCAAAATGCTTTCAATATAAATGAGCAAGTTGTCTTTGTCAGTTTGCAGTGACTTAATGTTACATAGAAAGCTGTAGATTCTGCCATTTTCTTTGCAAAACCTGCAAAACTGAAGGGACGACCAACTGTAATGGACACCTGACGGTTTACAGACCTCTCTGGTGGAAATGAGGACATTTCGACCCCTTCTCTGAGTGGATGAATCTGATGACTGAGACTGTGTTGAAAGCGTATTCAAAGAAAACCTGATGAAGGACGTGTCGTCTGAGGATGTGAGTGAATGATCTACTACTGTCATCATATATTCATCAGTATAATGTTGATTTTGTATTTGAGTCCTAAACATTGGGCTGAACCTTCTTTTAGAGCCTGTGCATGACATTAATACGTAAAGACACATGACGTGGACTGAAAAACTCCAGCAAAATCCGACACAACATCTGACTTTTAAAGTACTATTTCAGGTTTTACAGGGTGACTCGCAGCAGCGTGTATATACCATATTTTAGTATGTTTTTCTTCCTCCTGATTATGGCCTAATCCCATTTCACCCCTTGCCCCTACCACTTAGCTCTTCCCTTTTCGTTTTGAGCGTTCACATCTAGGGGTAAGATGTCCTGTTTTTTGTTGAGATTTGGTAAAAATATAACACTATATATGGCAAAAACATAACCTCTTGAGACAGTTTCATGACACAATAAGTATCACAAAACTTGAAACTGGAACAGACAAAATGAACCAGTAGGGTCACCTTCAAAAAATAATATCAAAAACTATGAATCAAACAATTTGTATTCAACATTTTACAGACTGCACTACATCCAATTATACAGAACCTCAACTAGGCAATTCACTAGGTGTGGGCAATATGACAATAATTTATCGTTATCATGATAAGTTGTGCTGTAAGTAAGCTGGTGCAATATGGCTGTCGCTTTACCACGGGGTTTTGTTTATTTCGTTTTGTATTGTTTGTGTGAATGTTTTGATGTTTCCCTGCCGGCTGAGGAGTTTGCCATCATTCCACCAAGACAGCAGCCGAGAGTGATTTTCCACCCATGGCTCAGAGGCTTTCTGGGCTGACCGTTTGAGTAACGCTACAACACAGCTATGATGCGGTCTGGACAGGCTGCTTGAGTGATGGTGTATTGCGGCTACGAGGCTGCCTGGACTGGGGACCTGATTGACTCTACATACTCGTAGATACGTGGCTGCTTCACCAGCTGCTCGGATGACGCTGCACCGCAGCTGTGTGGCTGCCTGGACCAGTAGTGTTCAGCTGCGAGAGCAGCGCTATGCCACGGCTAGGAGGCCTCTCGGGCCGGTGGCCTAAGTGATGCAACATCATAGCTACATGGCTGCCTGGGCCGGCCACTTGGGTGATGCTGCACTGTAGTTATGAGTCTGCCTGGACTGGTGGTGTATGCAGGAAAATGCTTCCCCTTCGTGGCTAAGGACATTTTCGGCTTTCGAGGCTTCCTAGGCTGGCTGCCCGTGTGACGCACCATAGTTGTGGAGTGAGACTTTCCCCACGGCTAAAGACTCTTTTCAGGCTAGCTAAGTGACTCTATACTGTGGAAATGTAGAGTTGTGTGTGTGTGTGTGTGTGTGTGTCCTGTGTTGTTTTATTTACTGCTGATTATGTATTTTGCTATTTTCTCATCTTATCGTAAAGCGTCCTTGGGTTTGAGAAAGGCGCTATATAAATTGAACTTATTATTATTATTATTATTATTATTATTACTATAAATTGTCACATTATGCTTTTCTGAGCATATCGTGGATATCATCAGTACACTGAGAACACTAACTGCATGTTTCATTACAAAGCACACATGGTTAATTGGATTTAGTGCAGTGGAGTTTGTGAAACACTGAATAAAAATCACTGTAGTAGATTCTATTTTGTCTGTTATGACTTATTAAATCTCAAAAAAGCTGAATATCATGATTCATATCGTGTATGGTTAAAATGTCTTGAAATATCTTGATATAATTTTTTGCCATATCGCCCACCCAGCAGGACAGTATGTTTGAGGAAACAGCTCTGCATACGTGGGGTGGAATTTGCGCAAAAACAGAACTGGCAGAAATCTCGAGCTCCTCTGGACCTCACTGTAAGGTTTATACATTTTATCACAGCCAATTATCTGAAACTCTGACAAGGCTTTCAGAAGCATGAGCGTAATGGGACATGGAAACAGTTCCAGTTACATGGAGCACGTTTTAATCAGGGAGTGGAAATTGTTAAAGGTCTTCAACATGTTCCTTTTTTTATGGTGATTTCAAGTTGAAGTTTGGCATGTGAGCTGACAACAACCCAGTTTTCAACCTCATTTGGGACAATCATCAGCAGAGATAAACGTGGCTGTTGTTTCGGCTAACCGGTCGTCTGGTCTGTCTAAAACCACAGCTTCAGGCTGTAGAAGCAGACTGAGCTCCCTGAGCAGCGGACCTGCGGCTGACCCTCCGTCTCCTCTCTCCGTGAACACTCAGCCTGCAGGCTGGAGGGAGTGGTCTGTCTATCTCTATGGCTCTCTGCCTGACCACACACAGTGAGCCCCAGGCATGGATTAGCAGGATAAGGGGGAATGTGTGTGTGTGTGTGTGAGGAAAGGGAGGGATAGTGAGGCATGTGTTTGCATGTGTGTCTGACCAGGTGGTGTGTGTGTGTATTTGTTTGCTTTCATACCCTTTTAGAACAAAAACGTCTTAACTATGTAGTGAAACCGCACACAATCGGGCTAACCTATTGACAGGTAGATTTAGCCTATTGCCTGGCACCCCTGGCCACAAGAGTTCACTAAAAATGCAGAGCCTGTGGCCTGAATGACCAATAGCTCTGAAAATATTTATTCATTTTAAGAAACCTGTTTCGAGAGATGAAAGTAATTAGACAAATCAGATGTGTCAGAATTTGTTACCTGTAACCAACGCTAACATTATGGTGTGGTCCCTGGTGGTCCCCCTTGCTAAATGCTGTTCCACTGGCTAATGCATGCTAATATTACTCTATGAAATGAAGTCTTCAGTAAAATAAATAAATAAAACGTTAACACATCCTCTACAGGGAACAACAGGGATTTTTTTTAGAGCACCATTTCTATTTATTATGCAATTTTAGTGCACAACTTCTATTTATTTGCTGAGTTATTTATAAAATTATATATAATATATAATATAAAATGTTATATAAATGTGTAAAATATATAAAATGTGCCATATCTTTTCCACATGACACATTTCAGTTTTTCCAATACAAATAAACAGTAATTGTGCATTACAATGTGTAGAAGTGTGTTCTCTGTAGAGGATGTTCACATATTTTCACTAAGAAATTCAACAAAACATGTAAACTGACTGGGTCACACCAACTTTTGCATATAACTGTACATATGATTAACATGTTTCTATTATTCTTTTGACAAATTCTTAATTTTGGCCACAAGATTCATCGCCTTACATGTCACAGAAATGGCAGTGTGTGTAGTGCTGGTATCAGTGTATCAGACACAGCAGTGTTCCTGGAGTTCTTATACACATCAGTGTCCAAGAGCAGCTCTGTGGTCAGAAACTGCCCACTGATGTAGAGCTAGAGGATGGATGACACAAACCCTTTATCAACAGATGGATTACAGTCACTAACTGTACATTAAGCAAGGTGGAGCCACAACAGAGGGGTTTCTAATAAAGTGGCCAGTAAATGCACCAGACACTCTACCATGTCAGTCTCACTGGTGCGCTGATGGAATGGTTCGGCAAAAAAAATCACAAAATTTTTCCAATTATTCCAGATGTCTTCTATCATATTATATGTTGCTGCTGTTTTACAAAAGCAATAAGCCACCAGAGGCCTAACAGCATGTCTTACAAGACTCCTTATCTGTGAGAAAATCACTATAAAGCATAGACTCTTGTGGCTTACTGCATTAAAAAATTACACTACTGCAAATGCAGTCGATCAGACAAGACATGCTCGGCGCTCTTTTGCTGCTTTTTCAGTTTACATCACTGAAGCTGCAAGGCTAACACTGCAAACACTAGAAGTCAATAGTCACCCAAATCTTGTCTGCAAATACATTGCCAAAAAACATCTCTGAACCCACCCAAACCACATCCAGGTCTTCACTAAGGATGCACAGACTTGTTGATGTGTTTTAGGACGTGGTATGGCTTACTGTGAGCTATAAAAATGACCTACCAACTGTGTAGCTGAACACTACAGGCAGCCATTTTAGACAACAGGTGTTGTGCCGATTCGTACACCCTTCATGCACACATGTCATGCACACATACGGATGCTACATATTACGTTCATGATTTCGCTGTTTCTTTATAACAGTATGCACATGAAGGAAAGTCAGATTGTGTAGAGGAAGTGGAACTCGGCACAACACCTGTTGTCTAAAATTGTTCCCAGCTGCATTGAGGTACATGGTGAAGTTCTGTTTATTTTTATAGCTCACAGTAAGTCAAACTGTGTCCTAAACCTCATCGACAAGTCTGTGAAAGTCTTGAGAAAAGTGTTGGGGATGTATTTACAGAAACGATTTGGGTGACTATTAACTTCTAGTGTTTGTTTGCAATGTAGCTCCAGTGTTAAATTAAAGTTGCACAATTTGGACACCAAACATTTCCAGGTTCAACTACATCTGGTGTTGAAAATTGTGTAACTAACATTTTTTAGCCAAACAATTAAATTGAGAATGTTCTGGTCAGCGATGGTCCTTTTCCAATGATGAATGGGTTAGAGGGGCTACAATCAGTAAGCAACTTTAAACTTCAAGTGCAGATGTATGGTAGGTGGACCTAATAAACTGGGAACGTGTGACCCCATGTCTTAGCAAGACATAAAAACATGAGAGGGTGAGACAGAGAAAGCAGACCTGATGGTGGTTCCCTGGAGCAGGTCTATCTTCTTATTGAGCTCGGCAATGACGCTGTGCAGTTCGGTGATTCTCTCCTCGTAGCGCAGAGTCGTCCTCTCCTGAACCTCCTCATGCTCCCTCAGCAGATGAGACTGCTCACACTGCGCACACACACAGAGTGAGGGAGATTAATAATACAAAAATGCACCAAGAAAAGCCCCCAAGGTGAGATGAGCAAACAAAAGCATGCTGGGTATGCAAACACTCACCCAGGGCAAGAAGCCATTTCCCATCAGAACGCATACATAAACAGCACACAGAAGCATAAACATACGCACACAGACATACAAACACATACGCATGCGTACGCACGCTAATTCATTCATAAAGACTGCTAGCACTGTAGGAGGTAGCTGCATTCTGAATAATTCACCTTGTCGGTTCCTGTTATAGGCTGAGTAATGAAATATATGAGCATGGCGAACACTTCATTGCAGCAGCAGCAGCCAGCGTTTGGCCACCCACGTCCACTTCTCTCCACTACGCACACTGAACATACTGTCTCCCTATAGTGGCCTGTCAGGCTCTACACTGATTAATGGCAGCATTAACAACAGTGAAATTAGCTATTGAGTGCCTCTGGGATTTAAATTCATCTCACGTCGACCCAATCGCTAAAACTATCGGAGATATATTCCGGGAGGAACGCTCTGCAACTAAAAAATGAACCCTGAGCATCCACGTCGCGTAAATGAGACGTTTTGATTGGAGAGGTTACTTAATGGCTTCTGATGTTGATAGATAAGCGGACATCGGGTCAGTGTCAATTTCAATTAAAGCCATTCAGGAGATGAATTAAACTCACAGGGTTAATTCAGTTAATGTGTCTAAAGATCTACTCAGACTCAGCATTAGAGTTTAAACTAAATATTTAAAACAAAAAATCAAATGTACACAGTTCCCACTACTTTAAATGCAATCAGCCAAGACATGTTTGGTTTGCTTCTTTGAGTTTTGTGCTGGAGCTATGAAGCTGATAGAGTTAACGAGTAAAAGCATCATGCTAACTGCTTGTGTAAATCTCACACTTGCCTTAACCTGCAGGATTCTAGGTGGCTGCTGATGCCACATGATATAATCATAAAAAACACTGTTCAGTAAAGCTGTTTGGTGTTTTTTTATATCTATTTCATTTTTATATCTATTGCATCCATTAATAATCCAACTAATAACTCAATCGGAATAGAGTATGTCCATATATATACCTCAGTTGGAATAGTCTAGTCCGATTGAGATCATTCGGAATACAATTTCTATCCGACTGAAAGAAGTGGGTAATCCTGTAAATAATCCGTTAAATAATAGAATAATAACCATGTAAACGCCTGGATCTGATTACATTACCTATCGGAACGTGAAAGTGCATTCTGCGCATGTTCGTCACATCACAGAGCAAGTTTATAACATTCAACAGAAACTGGTCTGCAGAGGAGACGAAGTTTACGCTTTGAATTTTAATAGACGGTGGTGGGATGGACGTCAAGCTTATGTGTCTCAGAACACGACGTCTTCCTCTCGGCATTTTTCTGAGTCAGACATAATTTTTAAGCAATTAAAAACACCAACAAGCGCACCAACTGAAAACTCATCTCACTCTGACTGGACCTCACGTGATGTTCGTTGTCATGGTAACGTTTACTCTAAGTGGTTCTCCAGGCATGCGCGTCATTTTGGATTGGATTACTTGTAGCGAGCATGTAAGCGAAGATTTTCCATCAGATTGTTGAGCAGAGTGAGCATATAAACACCTCAGTCTAAATCTGTAATTGGAATGTATTCAATCGGATTGGCAAATGTCTTTGCATGTAAACACAGCCATTAATAAACACCCTAAAATGAAGTTTCCGTTCAAGGATCTTCATAATTAACCAATAAACAGACTACAAAGCAAATCAAACACTCAGAACAACCTCTACTCCATCAGAAATACTGCACTACCTCTTTCACTATGTGATCTAGACTGCCAAGAATGTTCAGTGTCCAGTTACTTCCATGGTAGATATGTTTATATTTAAACACTTTGCTTGCAATTAATAGCTGACATCAGTAGGTTAGTTAGCTGTCATTATGCTATCTAATATTGGACATTTTAACCTGAGCATATGACTAATTTCAGGAATAAACACACAAATCATCAAGAAATATTCATTACATCGAGTAATCCCATTTCACCCCTTGCCCCTACCACTTGCTCTACCCCTCTATTTTGCGCGTTCACACCTAGGGATAGGGTGTCCTGATTTTTGTTGAGAGGGGTAGGGCAAAATGTTAGAGCTACATTATTCTCCAAACGAAGCTTTTTGAGAGGCGCACTCCAAACAGAGTGTTATAAAAGAAAAAAAAGGCAAGATGGCGGCGCAAGAGACCAAAGAAACCAACAAATGTGAGTATTTTCTTCATTAAAAAATTACAATAATCATTGTATTATCTTAGTTTAATGTCATTTCAATGAATTATGGTCCTTTTCCTCATAACAAGCATAAACACTAGTAGTATGCTGATGTCTCGGTAGCTAGCTAGCTAAATTTCCAGTTCTACCTTAAACAGTGCAGTGGTTCTGACGCCGTTTAAGGTGGAATGGGAAAATTCGACCAAGAGCCTGCTGAATAGCTGACTTCAGCTTTATATCATTCAAGAATTAGGGGTGGGCAACAAATAATTATCGCATCCCCCCTCTTTGAAAGCATATGATTCCCTAAATGCAGTGAGGCTGCTGAACTTTACCCTCCTCTGCTTTCACTGCAGACTGGCAGGGTCGCCTACAGAGCAGCGCTAGTAGCTGTTACTGAAGTAATGCTCTTTTTATTTGAGGGTTGTTCCATTTCATAGGGGAAGATTTCAACCACTACCCCTTGTAACTCAGTTTCAAGGGGCAAGGTGACACTCGAAAACAAGGGGTAGGGGTGAAAATAAGAAATGGGATTGGGCCTATGGATCCAAGCCAAAAAGCTACAAAGAAACTTAGGAAGTGAAACACCACACTTACTACCGACTGTGGAGTTTCTTGGCTGCCTTCATGTTCCAAACACACTGCATACTGAGAGTCGTTACCGTAGAGACTGGATGGGTGGACCCTGCTGCAGAATTGTGATTTTCCTTTGGCTGAACGGGCTGTATACTGAACTTCAGGTGTGTTCAACAGACACTTCGCTTCATGCTCACACTAGAACAGAGTACAATAAGAACACGTGATTTCTCTATAAAAATAGTTACCTATGTTTTCATAATTTGAGCTGGAACACCGTTCCATCTCGATGTTTACTACCAGTGCGTTCTGGCCCATCTCCTCCCTTAATATTAAAGACATGAGTAGTGACAAATTCACGTTTCACTACTGTGCCATGTCTAAAATAAATAAAGGTCGAGATATACTAACAGCTACTTACATTACAATTGTAAGCACATGTCTGTGAACTGTAAGGCTATTAGAAAAACAGGCTGGATTCCCTGAACAGCTTTTTCTATACAGGCCCACAAAAATGAATAAATATATATATTTTAATTTTCTATAAACACCTAGAAAAACAAATAAATACATATTTAATTCCTTAAAAAGCTGCTTATGGTGTTGCAGGTCTGTTGTGACAGTGGTCATTAATGCTTCACACATTTAACACACAACTCTGATAGTGTGAATAAACATCAGGCAAATGTGTGATGATTCAGGCATGCAGTCTGCACAAAGCCAGTGGCTGGAGTTTATGCTTATATTCCTTGTGCAAAACTAAAGAAGCAAAAACCAAATGTGATCCATTTTTCTGATTTGACTGAAATGGAATTGAAAAAGAAATGACTTTCCCTGATATGCAGCTCTGACAATGTAGCATGCAACATTACTAAGACTAACCTAAGGCTTAACTGCTTATAAAAAAACACTCCGAATGAAGCTGTTTTTAGCCTGACTCCCCGAGGTCAGGATAAGGTAGCCTAACTGGGCCGTAGAGAACCAGCAGAGCTTGGAATTACTCAGCCTCGGGGAAGAACAGAGTGCGCACGCTTGTGTCCTTCTTCCTATGACCTAAGTAGACTGGTATGTTTTCGTGGCCACAGCTGAGAGAATCAAAATGAGCATAAAACAAAGGCATGGTCAGCCCACTCATAAGGGCGTAAACCTCTGACCTCATAACAATTCCATTTGATTATGACTGTTTAGTAAACAGTCCCATGAACCATGGAATCTCAAGTTTCATCCAGATTCAAAGACTATGAAAGAACACATATGGAATTATGCAGAGACCAAAGGGAAGAGTCAAAAACAAAATCATCCATTTCAGATTCTTCACAGCTGCTAACTGTAGTTTCATGCAGCTTCACATGTTCTCTGAAGCAGCTTCAAGAGAAGCCACCTGAGATGCTTTTCCAACAGGACTGAAGAGGATCCACACATGCTGAGACCTTGCTGACTGCAGAAAAGTAATTTGTTGTTTAGGAATCTATTTTTTTTCTGTTTAGGGAATAAATTCATACATCGATACCAACGTCACTAATAATATTTGACTTTCATGATATTCTGACAAGATTGTATGGGGAGGTGGGGTAATGTAATCACCAATGATGTTTCTCAGATGCTTTTAGTCCGGTACGAATCTGACAGTAATTTTTATGGACTGAATGCTCAGGAAAGATTCTGGTGACTTTTACCTTTTACAAAACAAACTGTAGAGATAACCCTGATTCTATTAATGCTGCGTGAAATGTTGGTAAATATTCCATTATATTCTGTGCGGAAGGGGTTTGTACTTTTTCTTAACCTCTTATTGACAAGGGTACATTGAAAATGTGTTTAATGATCTACACATATTGCCATATGCTTACAATTTACTGCTGAAAGCCAAAAATCTTAGACTCTCTTTGTATTTTTTAAAAAAAATAATTTTTACAGAGCAGATCACTGAAGAGACGCCATCTGTTTATAGTTTATAGCCCAGATTTGTGGAAAAATGGGTCGACTTTCAGCAGACAAAAAAATTGTGAGTTCAGCTTCTTTTATTATGAGGGTTTAAAATTACATTACCCATCTATTTGACTGGAGAGAAGACAGTTACAGCTCTCATACGACACCCACCTTTTGAATGTAGCTTATGAAATATGAAAGTTATGAAGAATATGACGAAGAACCGCTTTGGAACCGCTGGTGGTCTCAAGGAGTTGAACATTTACTTGTATTTTGGCCCAAATCAAGTCAGGCTGCGTTCTCCTACCTCAAGAGTACAACTCTGAACATCAAAACATGTAAAATGACAGAAAAAAAAAGTCTAATTTTATGCAGAGATGTTCAGTGTTGGTTTGTAATACCAATGCCAGCTACATTCATAGTAGATGAATAGGGTAACTCTAATTACAACTGAATTGTTTGGGTATGTTTTCTACTTATGTTTTTGGTGTAACATCAATGCGTAAATCAAGTAGACCCTCTCATCTCTGTCATTTATACTGAGACTTAAATATTAAATATTGTGGATGTCCTGTGGTAAAACTGCATAACACAACCTCCCACTGGAAAATGAATACCATCCCAAGAGCACTTTAGAAATTTTAAGCATTCAAGTCTTCATGGTGACAACATCTTTATGATTACAAAGAACACAAACAAGTTTGAGCAAGTGTGTTTTGATTGGTACTGTATAAAAGATGTTTTTATTGTTACTGTTATTATTACTAGTCTGTAACTGTTGAGAAAATTCAAAATATAAAAGCAACATGATGCATCTGACTTTTCTCAACAGCTGCTTTTGTAGTCATCCTAACTAAGGTTCATTTGTTTAACCAGTTTAGATTTTGTGAGTTGGACCGTGCCTTCAACGTATGGTGGTAGTGTAATTGAGGCTTTGATTGAAGGAAGGGAAAGGAAACTCTGAGAACTTAGGCTGGAGTTCTGGACATCTTATTCTTGAAGCTAGAATAATGGTCCCCAATTAAAGATGGTGGTAGGATTGACAGACAGAACTGAGAAACAGGGTTGGAATTGGGGTGCGGTGGTGGTGGGGACTGCGAAAACTTTGTCACGGGAAACTGAAGGTAGAGATGAGCATTTATAGATATTAGATCAGGCAAGTCAAACTGGGGACCTTCTGGGCCAAAATGCTGCAGAGATTAGTGTTTACCCTCGTTCAATACTCTGAATTCAGTTCATGAAGGCCTTGTTAATTAGCTGATGAGCTGAATCAGGTGTGTTTAGTGAGGCAGTGTACTGACGCCTGCAGTGTCGTGGCCCGCGAGGACTGGAGCCTGACATGTGTTAGATTGTAAGCAGGAGGGTTACTCCGCAAAAGGGGAAACTTAGCCTATATTACATTTACGGCTGTTGGCAAACACTGTCATCCAGAGTGAATTACAGTCTAATACTGTTTCAGAGATAGCCTATGTAGCATTAGGAGTCTTGCCCAAGGACCAGTGCTCTTTCCTGAGCAGAGACTCAAACTATGGGGAGCTGGGTGGAGGCCAGCCATGCTACCCGCTACACCAAACCAACGGTAAACTAAAGAAAATAATGTATTAAATACTTGTTGAGACATGATGTGTGTTCAACTGAAACGGCGATGGTAACTTTACCCAGCTGGTCTTTATGAACGCTGGTGACGATGACCACAAATGAAGCCCAAAAATCTTACTGCACCACGTTGCCTTGAGTTCCCTCAGCAATATTGTTATGCTTCCTTCTCCACATTGTAATACTTAGTTCTGTGAGCATGGTCTGGGCAATCAGTGTGCTGCTAAATGGTAAATGGCTGCTCTAAGTCTACATGGCTGACTTTCAACAGTGCCTGAGCTGGCAACAATGGATGCTTTGTTAGAGGAATGGCTGGAGGAGATTCAAAAGCTAGTGAGCGCGTGCAGTGATTGAGTGCTCAACACAGTCGAAAAAAGCCTGAGGCAACACACACCACTGTGTTCCTCTCAAACGATGTGGGGCTCCGGCCAGGTCGTAGAGAAAGAGCCAAGAGGCCAACCAGCACCTCCCAAAACACAAGTTTAGGTATAGTAGCAAAAGGTCAAGGTCCCCAAAATGTAGGTGATCAGCCAAGATATGTTTGGTGTCTGAAATCTGCTGCTTTAGTTTTAGTTACAAGACATCATCCAATATTTCTCCTGAAATTAATGGGAAGTCAGTCCCTCCTAAAAACCTCTACTCATCTGGGAAGGCTTTATACTAGATGTCGGAACATTGCTGTGAGGATTTGACTACCATGAGCCACAAGAGTGAGGTCACATACTGATGTTGGATGTTCTGGATCACTCCAACTCATCCTGGATGAAGCTGGTTCTGGATGAAGCTCCACACCAATGGTATCGGCCATGGTGACCTTAGACCTTGGTCAGTGCTTCTCTATGGAGATTATACAATCTGTACGTGTACAACTAAAGTTGCTAAATTCACTGATTTGAAAAGGTGGAGCTAAGAAGTTACAGCAACTGTGCTTTTACAGTTTTTAGCTTTGCAATGTACTTTTTTATAAATGACACAAAGTCATACTGTGTCAAAAACAAAGCTTGTGTGTAGAGGTCCAAGGTCAAGTGTGAGGGATCTTCGATGTCTGACCGCTTTAGATGTGCTCTGCAGAGCACTGGGACCTTTTTTCTGTCTGTGAAATTAGTATCAGATGCCTATAAAGATCTGCTGACCGACAAACTGAACTGACAGAGGTTGAAAGGACAATGGCAGTGGACATCTCGGCTGTTAACAGTGACTTCACAGTCTGATGCTAGTGCCATGCTTTTGAGGGCAAAAGACACTGCAGCTTATAGATGGACTCTATCATATTATTTAAACATATTATTTACATTATCTATGGGAATGGACAAAAGTATAAACAAAATTCAGGCTTCAGTGTGGCTACCACTAGCCCTGGGTGACACTTTCAGATAATTATTAGTAATTAAATAATTAGTACAATATTTTCTGAGAATCCCAACATCTATTGAAACCTACTTTACCTATTGTTTTAATGGATGTTAGAGCAAGCATGTGTGTTCATGGGCTTCTTCTGGTGTAGATCCGTGGCAGCTCGCGTATTAATAGCGCTCCCTGCTTGAGAAACTTCAGACTGCAAGGCGATTTCCAAAGCCACTTCCACAGCTGTGCTTTAAGCTTTTCTTTGATTTTGAAACTAACATTTTAAGTGGTTATTTTAAACATTTTAAACATTACATTTAAAGCAACAAACAGCTATTTTCAATGTAAAGACAGAATGGAGTGATGACATCCTGAGCAGAGAATGAGGTCACACCCCCTCTGTGCGTGCTGTAATCTGAGCTTCTCTGTTTTTAGTTTTCATAGCTGGTCCGACCGCACGTGCATGTTAGTCCCACCCTGTGAAAACAGTGCTCCTCCCCACGTTTTGTTTTGCCCTCCCCAGACAGTGACTGCCCACACAGCATTGTGCATACACCATTTAAGGTGAAATGGGAACACTTGAATAAGAACCTGGCAGAAAAAGCTTCTGAAGGAGCCTCAAATATCAACAATCATTCTCCAGATTCGTATACACTGTTACAAATAAAGGTCTGTGCAGGCACATTTTTCATTCATTAAAATATAAACAATGTAAATGTTCCCTCAAAGGCACAACAGTGGTTCTAAGGTCTAACTTAAATAAGTTTTTCTTAGTGGAAAAGTATATGTATGTATCTTTTCATGACCTAATGTTTTAAAACAGAACAATAAAGTAAAAAGCCTGGAGACGAGACGGGGTGTGGAGTCAATACAACTGAGAAAATATAACTGCAATGGATTATGGTACAATTATGTTCCCCGTCTAAAGAGAGTACCACCCCAGTGACGGGAGGTACTGCCCTAGTGACAGTTTCGTACCTTTATTTCTGAGAGTGAACTGCGCCTTTAAACACGATGCAAAGAAATGAAGAAATGAAAATACACAATTTGTCCGGATATCAGAGCAAAGAACCACAGGGCCAAAGTGCGGAACGGGTGAGTTAGCCAGTTCTTTCAGCCTACTTCTGTACTAAGCCTATAGATGGTTAATGTTAACACACACACTGGCTGATTAACTAGCCAGCTAATTAGCGGTCACTCCAGTTCTCAGCCAAGCTGCAGCGTCTTTGACTTGTTCATTTTAAAGTGATAAAACGTGTTTATTGTTGTTTGAAAACATGTGTCAACTCATTGTGACTATGATAGCAGTGTGGTTACAGTAGGCTGGTCGAGACAAAAGTCCAGGGATGAATTTACACCACAGTCCAGCTCTGGTCTGCACCACGCTGTTTGCTTCAGCTCCCATTATTTATTAGCTACATTAGCTTGCAACTCCATTGCAAAACAACAAAGAGGCAAACTTAAGACACAGAACATGTCTTGGATGATTGATTGCATGTGAGGAAAGAAGGAAAATTATGAAAACGAGTTTTGGCCGCACCGTTGGTTTAAGTGGCCATATTTCAAAATCATGAAGTGTGTACACAACTTTTAAAACGCAAACACAGTCCAAATAACGGAGAAGGGCTGCAAAACTGGCAGTTGTTCGACACCCACCTCATCTAACAAAAACTGCCTCTTCAAACAGGCAGTGCTGCATTTGGATGAGTCATGAGGTGGGAAAATTCACAGAAATCCGAGCTTTTACAACATTTTAATGGGACTTCAATCACACAGTGTAGGAACACAATTGCACAAGCACAGCCTCCGTGCGAAGCCTGAACTGAGTCCGTTTATAAATGTCAGGCTTTGTTATGAGCCCACCAGAGAACTTGTCTCGAGAACAAGGTAATCTTTCTTATTTTTCAAGCTTTTTTTTTCCCTTGTGCCAACTCAAAGTCCCAGCACATGAATTAGCTGCTTGTTCATATTCAGCCTTGCAGTGCTATTTGCTAATTTACTGCTTTTGGTGTCCAAGAATGACAGCAATACACTCTGTGTTCCCATACACTAATACTCTGTATACATATGTGTATATATGGGCTTGAAAAGGGTCACTAGTTCGACCTCTGGATAGTCAATAACGGCTACAGTCGGTGCATTCCTAATGACCTCTGTCTGTCTGGACACCGAAGGACATGTTCATTAAGTCCCATATGGGATCTCAAAATCACTCACAGCTTTTTCATTCAGCAGTGATCTCCGGGTAAAGAGAGTGCAGTGGTTATCATGTAGAAATAAAGATCCAGAAGATCACAGGCCCAGTCTTCTTATCCTCTACAGGGAACTTAAATATGGCGTATTTAAACTTTGGTGCACAATTTCTAATTATTTGCTGAATATAATTTACTGAGGAAAAAAGAAAATCGACAAAATGTCATTTGACCATGTGTGCCCAAACTTTTGCATAAAACTGTACACTGGTCATCCGAGTTCACGGTTGATCAGAGCTAGATAGCAGCTTCTACTTTTGAGCCTGGCCTAGCTCGAGTAACGTTCAAGCTCTCAGTTCCATAGCAAACCAAGGCAAAAGAATAATTAAGCCTTTAATGCAGAGGGCACATGTTAAAATGTCACTCTGTTTGAACTGGGTTACCGATGTTTCCCATATTAATCAATAATCGTGGTCTGAACGCTTCCTTGTGTAACTACCACACTGCATCTAACACCAATGGCTAAGACTGAGGCAGCACTGCAGAGTTGTAACACTACTATTATGGCTGCTTCGTTTGAACACATTTGATGCATTACTTTACTTTTCACATTAGCTCAAGGCAATAGTTTAATAAGTTAAGACCTTCATTTAAAATACAGAAGCTGGCATCCAGTAGTAGGTCAGCATGTGGAGATTAATGAAATCTCATCAGACTGTCCAGCAGGACGGTGATCTTGGTGAGTGAGTTATTGGGCTAACTTGTGTCAATATGGACCATTTCCTCCTCTCATCAAACTATCATTTTTTGTTGACAAAAATGGTTTATAGCTACATATACACACACACACACACACACACACACATACACACACACACACACACACACACACACACACACACGGGGAAATTTCACCTCTGCATTTGACCCATCCGTGCAGTGAAACACCACATACACACTCGTGAGCACACACACACTAGGGGGCAGTGAGCACACTTGCCCGGAGCAGTGGTCAGCCCTATCCGCAGCGCCCGGGGAGCAGTTGGGGGTTAGGTGCCTTGCTCAAGCGCACATCAGTCACGTACTGTCGGCTCAGGGGATCGAATCAGCGACCTTCCGGTCACAGGGCTGGTTCCCTAACCTCCAGTCCACGACTGTAATAAAAAATTACTTTACAAAACTGTTTGATTGCTGTATTTTATTAGCTGAAGTTCTGAAGTTGGGCTACTTGACGTTACTATGAATAACAACGTAATCACGACAAACTCAAAGGCAGCAACGTAGGTCTGAAAGAGTTAATAGTATTTAGGAGAAAAAAAAAAACAGAACGAAATTGGCCAGGCTGATGAATGTATAAAAAAGAGCATCCCAGCCTAAAACATGTTCCGGTTTGGGTTTCTGGTTTATGTGTCGTGAGTTGACAGAAACATGCTACAGACATGCCTCTAATCAACATTCTCAAAATGATACATAATAACTGATGTGTAAACCCAGAACGAGACGAGAGAAACCAAACATCTTCACAAATAAATGACAGGAAAAGTAAAGAAGGAACAGATATTTGAATGATATAGAAATCTCTATTATGCACCCTCACTCACAGTAGGCTGACTGAGCCTCTCCTATCCTCTTCAGAGAATCCAGAGGGATGGCTGAGTTGGCATGGTTACTGAGCTTTTTCATTTTTTCAGGCTTCCTAGACATATGGAATGGACAGTATGGAGAGGCTTTGGGCTCTCAGCTTTTTTGAACAAACACTGAGATGAGTTTTGGTAGAATATGACAACAAATACCACTTCACAGAGCAAAATGAAGACTTCGCTGACCTGTAATCATTACCCATATCCATGAGGAAACGGTCACACTGGACATTCTT
The DNA here is from genome assembly GCF_904425465.1 of Colossoma macropomum. Classification (NCBI taxonomy): domain Eukaryota; kingdom Metazoa; phylum Chordata; class Actinopteri; order Characiformes; family Serrasalmidae; genus Colossoma; species Colossoma macropomum. Next base: position 22,050,256 of record NW_023494794.1, read on the forward strand.
CGATGGTGTAGGGCAAACATCAGGCATTACGGGTGGTGTGAAGCAATGTGATTTAGGATGAATTGCATAATACTTTTTGGAAATCTGTGATCTGAGCAACAAGCAACATTATGTAGATGTTTTTAAGTATAAAATACCTAAATATACACTGATCAGGCATAACATTATGATCCTATTATATCCTTGTTTCTACACTCATTGTCCATTTTATCAGCTCCACTTACTATATAGGTGCACTTTGTAGTTCTACAGTTACAGACTGTAGTCCATCTGTTTCTCTGCATACTTTGTTAGCCCCCTTTTACCCTGTTCTTCAGTGGTCAGGACCCCTATTGACCACCACAGAGCAGGTCTTATTTGGGTGGTGGATCATCTCAGCATTGCAGTAACACTGATGTGGTGGTGGTGTGTTAGTGTGTGTTGTGCTGGTACGCGTGGATCAGATGCAGCAGTGCTGCTGGAGGTTTTTAACACTGTGTCCACTCACTGTCCACTCTATTAGACACTCCTACCTTGTCAGTCCACCTTGTAGATGTAAAGTCAGAGACAGTAGCTCATCTGCTGCTGCACAGTTTGTGTTGGTCATCTTCTAGTCCTTCCATCCACTCAGACCAGCACAACACACCACCACCACATCAGTGTTACTGCAGTGCTGAGAATGATGCACCACCCAAATAGTACCTGCTCTGTGAGGGTCCATGGGGGTCCTGACCACTGAAGAACAGGGTAAAAGGGGGCTAACAAAGTATGCAGAGAAACAGATGGACTACAGTCTGTAACTGTAGAACTACAAAGTGCACCTATATAGTAAGTGGAGCTGATAAAATGGACAATGAGCACAGAAACAAGGAGGTGGTCATAATGTTATGCCTGATTGGTGTATATTTATGTTGTAAAAGAACCGTAATATGTGACAGTTTCGTGAGTAAGCATACTTTGGCTACTATGAAACACAAATTCAGGACAGAAATATACCTACATCTTGCAAAATGGTTCGCTCACCTAACCATATATATGATACGGCTCAATAATGCAAGGAAGCACATTGAGCTGTTCAATGTTTTTGCATTAGCTGCAGTCTGAAAAGATGTGGTAGTGCTTTATGTGTCTTGGAGGAAACACACACTAGCCTACACCGTCCCAGCTTGGTAGCATTTTGTGATTGGGGGGACCTGGTTAGCAGGTGAAACTGCCCACATTAAATGAAGGGCAGTGGGGGGAGGTTTAAAAAAAATTCCAAAAAAAGCACCAAGAGCCTCCCACCTCCTATACTCCTTCACTTTATCTCAAGGTCAAATTATAGGCCAAATCCAATTGGATGACTACATTTCCCATGGTGCAGTGGAACCAGCTGTTATGATCTGTAACACATCACCAGACGACTCAAGCCAAGACATCTGTCCGGTCTCAGGCGGATTGCGGTATGCTGAGTGTTAGATTCAGCATTGCTGGAGAGAATGCCAGGGGCTGCGCGGTGTGACGAGCCGAACACTCAGCTCAGATGACAGTGTGTGACATATGCATGCAATCACTGTGGACTAACAGGTTGGCTGGATGCCAAAACACGCGCACTCAAAAAATGCAAACACGCAAAGATTACAGCCCACATAAAAGTGCAAACACAAGCACAAACAGAGAAAACTCATTGCCCAGTTCCAGCACCACCTCTTCACAACACGTCCAAAGCTGTAATCTAAGACGAACAATTCAGTTGCAAAGCTTTTTTACGTTAATACGCCCAGGCCATGCTGAGGGTGGCAAAGCAGTAATCAGGACCAGACACACTGAAAGAGCGCTAAAGCTGAGAACCCCTTAATCTCTACACTTCATATTCTGCTATTAAAGAGCAGCTCTGTCAATGTGACTACATTTCTGCATGATCAAGTGGTTGAGATGTAAGCAAAGTCATTCAGAGATGCTCCGTTAAAGAAAGATTTACACTCAGAATTGTTCACAGTGGTGGTGCTAGAAACCAGACATCTGCAGTGTTTAATGTCTCTAAAATCTTATTCACAGAAAGCTATGAAATGAAATGGTTATTAATACATCGCCCGATGCCTGAAACATTGTTTTCTGATAGTTTTGTGTTGCATTCATTGATTTTCCTTATTTTACCATTCAACATTGCATATAAACACTTAGAAGATACGAGTAGGATTACTGGTAATTTCGGATAGTGTATAAAATACATATTGTAGCTGTCCAATGAAAAATCTCCAAACTAGTAACTTTACAGGAGAGGGCAAAAACACTCTTACCTTTTTAATGTAAGTCAACGTAAAGAGGTTTTATTCCAAGTGATTTTAAAGCATTTCTATTGGTTTATCATCGTGAAATTTTCACACAGCGTAAAGGACAGCTGGTGTGTTGAAATAATGTGGAACAATAAAAATCAACAAAAATGGAGATACATGGTTTCCTTTGGACAACGACGATGTATTTGTGTTGTGGACATGATAATCCTGGGCTCCTATCACCACCACTATATAGAAGTGTGAGTTGGTAAGATCATCTACAATGCACCACTTCACATTAAACCACTCTGAATGACTGTCTAAATCTCCTAATTAAATTATGCAAAAATTCCAATAAATCGGTGAAATTCCCCTTTAATCTTAAGGCTTATTATCCAGTAATTACTGTGCTTTCTATTCAGTTATCATTTAGTTTGTCGGTTATTCTGGACTCATTCGGTTATTAATCTAAAGGCTTATTATCCAGTAACATTTATGGATATTATTTTATTGTTATTCAGTTATTCTAGGCTCATAATTTTCATATTAATATGAGGTTTTATTATCCTGAAACTGCCAGGCTCATTACTCAGCTATTTTTCAGTTATTCTAAGCTTATGATTCAGCTATTAATCTTAAAACTATGATGCAGGTCACGTAGTTCAGAGTGGAACTGAAAGGAAGTTTAAACGGATTAAAAGTGGAGGACGATTGTAAGCTCGCAGCCCCTCGTTGGGCAGTGCATGTGTGTGTTTTCTGACCTGTGCTTTGGCCAGTCTTTTCTCCAGCGCGTCCCGTTCTCTCTCTGTCTGCAGTAGCCGCTTGTTGAGCTCGACCACGTCACCCTTCAGAGAAGCCACAGCGGCCAGATGCAGCTTGAGAAAGAGAGAAAGAAAAGGAGAGAGACAGTGTGGGTCAAAATACACATATTTCCTTTAAACATTAAAAACAATAACACAGAGATAAACTGAACGTGTGTCAGTGTTTTGTATACTGTCATTTTCAAAGTGCACAGTAACGATACTGTGGACATTTTGAAACAGGGTCAATGCATTTTTGTTTAACAAGTGGCAATTTCTCCAGAGCAGCTCTGCTTTCAAAAGTTCCCACTACACTGTCATGTTCTGATCCCAAATAGTATTTGAGTGGAGAAGGATAAAACTAAAAAACAGCCAAAAATGAAGTACTTCAGGCGAGATTCACGTAGGGCTGGAGTTGGACGTCTACTCTTTTAGCTCTGGTGTTAAGTGATTTTTAAAAATCAGCAGCGCAAAAATTCAGCTACAAGCAAAGGAATGCGTTCGAAAACTTTAAAATTCATTTTTCAAAAAAGCGGAGGGAGTTTACAATAGTAAGAATACAGAAGATATGGTTTATAAATATACATACGGTGGCTCACTTGGTCCAGCCTCGGTCTTCCTTTTTGAAAGACCTTGTTTGTAACTATTTATCCAATATGGATGAATTTCATACACACAGAAAGAGAAACGCTTTACTTTGACTTGCACTGAAAATGTAAACATAGCCAAGTTAGCATTTTGCCAGACAAATAAATGAGGTCGACAGAGATATGATGTTCTATTTATCATGTTTAAAATAACATCTGGTTAAATGTCTACATACTGTTAAAAAACTGGGTTTAAAAAAAAACAACAAAAAAAAAAACACCCACAGCCCCCTAGCAGTACCACTTTGACCTACAGGCTGAAAACCACTGGCCTACATGAAAGCAATTCATGAGATGGTTCATATGAGTGGTTGGTTCTATTTAGAACTAGTCCAGAATTTCTATTTAGAATGAATTATTTACATATGGCAATTATGAAGTGATAGTTTTCATTTTACGTTGGCTATTCATTAATTTGCGAGATTTTGAAAGACAGTAAATTAAATGACAGTAAATTACACCTAAATGTTGTCCTGCCCGCAGTGTGCTGGTCAACTGCCATGTGACACTGAAAATTTGCCTCCCAACATACTGTGGTGGGTCCCAATGCAGTGCTCTACATGCTGGGTCATAGGAGGGTCATATGCAGCCAATAAAAGAGCAGTAAGCATGTCTGGTAGCTCCTGTCGCTCCCTGAGCGGTTAGTTTTATTGAAGAGTGTCACCCAGGTTCCCAACCAGCAAGCACTGTGCATACTGTGAGTGGTGCGAAAGCAGCTTGCCGCCAATACGAGCGGAGAACATACTACGTTCAGCATCAAAGCAGCTTTAGTCTGTATAGTTTCTCTGTCTTCCTTCTTCCTGAAATGGATTAAATGCCCAAACATTGATTTCAGTATTCAAACACCAGCACCTCGAATAGGTAACAGATTATGAGTATCAGTGCACAACGCTTTACTGGTGCACCTCCACATTTCTCCGTAAAGGTCACTGTGCTCTAACTACATATGCCCGTATACTAATTATACCCACACTGAGCAGCATTATGTGTACAGATCTTTATTTTTAATGATAATTAGTGATGTCCTGACCTGATCCAGGCATGTTTTAATAGCTCAAGTATCAGCTATATAAGCCCAGCCCTCTTCAGACCCTTTGTTTCTTTTCTTGCGCTCCATTTAGGCCACCATCATAGAGGTGCTACAAACTGATACTATCCACAAGCTGCAGCAGCGAGGCACGTTTTGAGAAGCTAATAAGTCTGCCAATGGAAATGCTGTTAAACTGGAACAATCAAAACCATAATACGTGTTTTTCTCCGATTTCCCCACAACGTCGGGACACTTTTTGTCCTGAAAATGTATGAAAACAAACACACAAAAGCACCAACAGTGCTGTGGTAAGTGCAGCAGTGCTTCAGCACGTGGCACACGCAGGCTCTTCACTCCGGTGGGCCGCTGAGATTTCACACATGAGCTCCCATACAGCTGTCTGACTGCTGCACACACACACCAACACGCGCACACACACTCGCTGTCATACATATTCTCTCCAGCAATTAATCACTATTTCTGCTCGCTGCTGATTAAAACTAAATCCAACTGTCAGTTTCGCTTCCAAAAGCTCACCTGATGAAGACGCTGTAGTGTTGAAACGCTCGTCTCTGCTATGAGGTGTGTGTGTGTGGGCTGAGAAAGAGCTAAACACACACCCTGGAGCTTTAGCACAAACAGCCAAGCAGCACTGGCACCAACAGCCACACATACAAAAACCCCTCTTTGAGAAAACACTACTTTCCCACACTGCTGGTGTCTGGCGCGTCCCACCACTGGTTCAGAGTGGAAGTAAAGTAGAGGCTGAAATAGCAAAACGGCTACTAAGCTAAAGGTGACCAGCGTAGCTCCACCCTGGAGCTGAGACGGAGTGAAAATGTTACAAAAACATGAAGCTTTTCTTAGAAGACAAGCTTACTTACTACATTCAGTGTCCATACAGGCCTCAGCACCTCTATCAGTGGCTACAGCAACGTCTTCGGTCATCAAAGCAATGGTTTGTCCAAATTCAGAATCTTGCAGTTCTTGGTTTTCCAGATGAACTCAAGGCAAAACACGAAACTGTGCTCCCTACAAACAACGTGGGGCTCTAGCCAGGTCTTAGAGACAAGAGCCCAGAGGTCAAAACAAACCTCTCAGCTCTGATGCTACTTTCATGTGGTCTCAGCTGAGTTTCTCTCAGGAAGCACCACATGAACAGCTTTAAGGCAACACGGCAACACAGCAGTGTATAGTAGACAGTACGAAACCACATAGACTGTGCTGCAGTGAGAGAGCCAATAAACATCAAGCTCCCTCTTTTTAAGCTAAAACATATGAGGTGGGAAAAGACAAGACTAATAATGAAAACAGACACTTAGCATCCATCCGTCTGTCTTTAATTTAGACTGACCGCCTTTCTCAGTGTAAATTTCTAGCCACGTCACCGACTATTAATTTTTGTGGTCTGCTCTGGGTGTTCAGTAATAGCAAAATGCTAAGTGGCGCACTGTGACACTGAGAGAAACAAAGCTGCCTTGAAAACACACCCTAACACTGCATTAAAGCATTAAAAACAATGTTTTCTCATTTTTGGACATTGTGCAACGCAGGCCGTCCAGCACGTGGTAGCCTTTAGAATTCAGACGATGAAGTCGGGCTCAGAGATTTTCAATGCAACAAGAATTGGTCGAGTTGTGACCAACGCCATTTCAACATGGTCAAAGACAGAAGCGAACAGTCCATTAACGGCTAACAACGTTCAAATATAATAAGAGTAATGGTCAAGTTTAAACGTGCAATTAACCCACATTTTATTTCTGCCACGTTTGTGTTCAGTAAAACAGGTCAGAACTGATTAGCTGACTAGTAATAAACTACATCAACCATTTCATTTACTGTTTTATTTACTTCCCAAATGAACGTGCAAGTCGGGCGAGAATTCCTCTTCAGAGAAAACTACTGCCCTAACTGTACTTCAGTGCAGCATGTATAATGAGTCTGTGAGTAGAGGTCGAAAGTCAAAGTCACAGTTACCTCAAATGTAGTTGATCAGCCAAGACATGTTTGCTGCCGTTTGCTTCTTTAGTTCAGCCCTGGAGCTTGGATGCTATTGAGCTAACACATAACAGGACCTTATAGGCACTGTGCCAACTGTACAGCTATATCATCACAACCTTGCCTAAAATTCTAAGCCTTAATGGACTTGCTTTGTGGTTTCTGACACTGTATTACATAAGAATGAACACAAAATGGACTAAATGCCAGCTTCAACACTTTTCATACAACTTTGTCACTCTAACAACTTTAAGGATGGGTGGAGTGAGGACGCCGGGAGCAGGTGTGGAGACGGAGAGCGACGTTTTATTTATACACAACACAAAACCACTCGGCTTTTCAGCCCACAGAAAAGTTAAGACAAGACGCTCGCTGGGACTTTTCAGTCTCTTCCCTTCTTTTCTTTTGCTTTCTTTTCTTAGCTCAGCTCAGCTCAGCTCTGCTCCGTCTCTACCAGTCTCCTTCTCTCTGGGCTCTGCCACCTACTGCGGAAAGAGATGGCTATAAGTAGGCTGGCAGAAACAAGGTGAATATCATCAGCTACTTAGCCCGCTGGTTCAGCCCGACCAGCTCTTCATCCTGCATTGGACGCTCGGCCACGCCCCCTTCTCCACAGTCACGCTCAATGCAGTTTAATTGACATGTCCATATAAGCTTCCATTCCATTTTAACACAATTAGCTGCACAACAGTGATATAACTAACTTAACACTGACACCGTAATTACCGGAGTAACAGCAATAGGGACATTAATTTATCAGTTACTTTAAGTGCTATGATGGAAATTAAGGCAAACAAACAAAGATTAACTGTTTTATGCCACAATAAATAGAATCCAGGGCTTCATACTTCAAAAAGCATTAGAGAGTCGGACTCAGTGGACATTTTTAACTTAAAACATTCCTTTTAATCAAGCTGACATTTGACAAAATGCTTCTTTGCTCATTTATTTATTTGATCTATTCTTTTAATTTATTCTTCTCATTTTAACCATTGTTATATTTTTATTTGAACTATTTTTGTTTTAAAAATTCACTCCTTGTTTAAACGGCTTTGTTCTTTTAATAATATGACCCTCACTGTTTTGTGCATTTTGTGCCCCTTTTCTATTACTAATTTTATTTGATGGATTTTTTTATTAATTGATCTATTCTTGATTACCTTTTTACTTGTCCTTCTTGCTTGTTTACTTGTCCTTCTTGCTTGTTTACTTGTCCTTCTCTCTTGTTTAATTATCTTTCTCTGTTTCTTTTACTGTAAAGCACTTTAAGCTACATTTTATGTATGAAAGGTGCTATATAAATAAAGATTATTATTATTATTATTATTATTCATTCCCCTTCCCTTGGTTGGTTTACCCTGAGGTAAATCTAGCCATCACAGGGCCATTAGACCATAGAATATTTTGCTATACTATTTAATAGCAAACACACAATGAAATATACAGTCACGTAAAAAAAAGTACGGTTAGATTCAATTTTGCACTTCTGACTTTTTTTAGTTTGTTTTAATGTTGTTTTTGCAAATCAACACTGTTCACACCAATAACCTTTCACCAAATTCAAACAGTAATAAAGTATTTCCGCTTGCATTTACAAATACAAACGTGGTATGAATTAAAGGTTTCCAATCCGCACTTATAGTAGATTTTTCTGCTTGTTTCAACGAGCTACGAGGGAGTAAATACTGTTAAATTACACCATGCTTTTAATATAGTCAGCGATAAATGCAGGTTAATATCGACAAATCCCCAACATTTACCAGATATGGTGTCTCTCAAAATGTCAGGAAAACGTTACATTACGGTTGCAATGAAGATGCCACATGGAGAGGAAGGAATGACTTGTGCCAGCATCAGCCAGGCAATTAGGGCTCACTCAAACTAGAGCGACCTTTGACCCCCATTAAAATGGCCCTGTCGCATCTAGAACGAGATGTGATGAAGATAGGAGATGTCCATTTCCCCCAGACGTAAATGAAAGCGGCTGAATTTGCTTAACCTCCTCCATGGCGAGGGGTGGAATTAGATTGGAATGGAGAGGAAGATGAACGTGCAGTGAATGAACGAACGCAGGCTGGACATTTCTACTTCCTGTCACTTCGCCCAAATCAGGCTGAGACTGAATGTAATCAGAATGCATAGGAAAATTTGGCAGCATATTAGCATATAGCAGCTGTGAAGAAGATGGTGATATACAGGGGATTAAATCCACCCTGTTATGTTATGTTGCGTCTAGAGGTTTACACGAGCATGAAATTGAAGACTGAATCCAACCCACACCTGATCCGGTCAGGCCTAACTGGTAGTGCTAAATCTGAAACCCAAACATGACCAGAACCCGCTCATACATACTAACATTAACAGAGATGGATTATCACAGACACCGTTTAACCGCGGTGAAGTTGAGAGGCGAGAAATGTTGTGCTGGGAAAAAAAATTGTATTTTACACTTCTGTAAAGCACTAACAGTATTTATTGTCAGTGCATTTTGTTGAACTGCCAATCACACCTTGGATAGAATAGCATCTACACTCACTAAAGCTTCTCACGCTACTGCTGCTACTGTAGAAATACACATTTCAGGACAGCTTCACAAACAAGAAGAAAGATCCACTGTGACCTTCCCACAAACCAAACACATCCCTCTCATCATTCATGGCGTCAGACATGAAAACTCATGAGCAGTGAAAAAGGTGGCACGTGCACATAGCTTGTCCAGAGGCATTGTTCCAAGGAGAACATTTTAGTGACTTTAACATAAAATTCTGGTGCACCCTGAGACTAAGCTAGAGGGGTAATTGCTGTGGAAATATTTAGTTCTTTGAGTTCAACAACTATGAATCCAGTCATGTCCAAATATCGTTATACTTTTGCTGAAAAATTAAAGTAAAAACAAAATTTTGCAGACATCTTCTTTTGACATGCCACATCTTTTACAAATAGAGGCCACTCTAAAACCCCTCATTTGTGTTCTACCGGCTCGACAAGGCTCATAGTGCTTGGACCCCGAAGATTGCCACTTGCAAAGCAATTTGTAAACAGCTGATCAGTGCTAATAGCAGTTACACTCCACAGAAATCAATGTGTTTCAAATCAGGTGCAGATGAAAATTAAATGAAAGGTGGTAAAAACTATAATTAACATGTTAACCAGTTAGAAAACAACTGAACCAAGAAAACCGAATGTGCGGAACTGAAACTTCGCCGCTCATGAAATGTGGCTCTCTTTTCACATTTTGGTAAGAAAATCTTAGTTCTGATTCATCTATGAAAATGAAATGCTATATCTGTGAACCCTGAACTGCTGCTGAGGGAGTCAGTTGGCAGCATAACTCCCACTAAATGAACTCGATCAACTCTAATCAAATCTATAAAGTCGTGTGAACGTCATACAAAGCGGCACATTTTGCAGAAAGGTGACACGGTTGCATTCAAGACTGTTTAACCGTGACTGATGTACTGATGAACTTTATCCATGGTTCCGTTCAGGAGCACTTCTCAAACTCCAAAGCTATTCTGAATGTGGCTAAAGACTATAACATTGAGAGAGAGCGAGAGAGAGAGAGAGAGAGAGAGAGAGAGATAGAAAATGCATGATGTACGTGGGCACAATCCTTTTACTAAAAACAAATTCTTTACATTAAAAAACAATGTGTATGTGAAAAAACTGTCCCAAACCCAGCCCAAAACCTGATATTTTGCCTGACCCATCAGGCTCCGGTCATGTGGCTCTTTTTAAAGAGTGTGTGTGTGTGTGCGTGTGTGCGTGTGTGCGTGTGTGTGTGTGTGTGTGTGTGTGTGTGTGTGTGCGCGTGTGCCACTGCAGCTGTAGACCTCGTCACTTATCTCACAGGAAAAATTATATTAGCGCTCCATAATGCACTTCCATTATCTATTTAGAGCCAGAAAGAGGAGGAGTGAATGTGTACATGTGAGTGTGTCTGAGAGATGGAGACTGGGTGTTTTTACAGATGTTCAGGCACTTCACAATACTCTAGGGGTCCTTCTCTCAGACATGGGGCAATCATCTGTCTGAACACATACACTACCCTGCTCTCTCTCAATCTCCACCAATGTCAAGAGTCATACATCAGAAATAGTGCATCCCACCCAAGTAGTGACAGTAAAAGCATCCACTCATCCACTACAGCCATAAACAACTAACACTTAGACGGCCTGCACAGCAGACACTTGCGCGTTATAAGCTATGAGACCAATGACACACACTATTTACAGCGCTCACGCACCAGATAAGCCATCCAGCCATGCAGGTATGAAGTCGGACTTGTTCGGAGTGCACGATATTGGACAACTTCATACGATCACTCAGCCAGTGCATCCATTATTCCAGCTAAATCAGGTCCATCAGCCCACTAACAGTAAAATCACATATATTACTGATTTCATACTGTATTTTTGGACAAAAAATGGCCCAAACAACTGAACAACAAAACATAGCATCAGATTTTCAGTATTTAGCATGTTCACACTGCGTTCAACACAACTTCCAAGCTTTTCAGGACACTTGCTTTCAGTTTTTCAAAGATATCTGGAGCTTGATTTGCTTATTTCTCTCAAAGATAAAAGTTTTAAGTGCTGCTTATCTGATGGGGAAAATTTTGGTGGTCTACTAGGTCTTGCATGGTTGTTAGTAGTCCCATTTTCTTTTAATCATTTTTTGAACTTCATTTTTGGAAACTCCTGTTTTTTCACATTGTCAATTGGCATTCTTCTTCCTTATGCAAGTAGATCATCTTATATCTAATCTCAGAAATATTTTCTTTAGTAGTAGAGAGCACATGTTTTGTTGGGAGGACACAACTGTAACAGTTTGGTTTTAGTATCGAAAGGACGGAAGAGTTAAAAAGGCTGTAGGGTGTCCAAAAGTAAAGAGTGGACAAATTAAATACCGATAGTTTTGGAAATTGTGTTTTCACTTATTTTTCTTTGACTTTCTCCTTCCTTATGCAAGCAGATCATCTTATATCAAATCGCAGAAACATTTTCTTTAGCAGTAGAGAGCACATGTTTTCCTGGGAGGACACAACTGTAACAGTTTGGTTTTAGGATTGAATACACTGAAGAGTTGGGTGTCCAAAAGAAAAGAGTGGACAAATCAAATACTGATAGTTTTGGAAATTAATGTGTTTTCACTTATTTGTCTTTGACTTTCTTCTTCCTTATATTTAATGGCCATTTTGACTGGAAATCACATAAAAGAAGGGTATTTTTAAACACCTTAGTGTCACTGCTGGACTGAGAATAGTCCACCAACCAAAAATAGCCAGCCAACAGCGTCCTGTGGGCAGCGTCCTGTGACCACTGATGAAGGACTAGAGGATGACCAACACAAACTGTGCAGCAGCAGATGAGCTATCGACTCTGACTTTACATCTACAAGGTCGACTGACAAGGTAGGAGTATCTAATAGAGTGGACAGTGAGTGGACACAGTGATTAAAAGCTCCAGCAGCACTGCTGTGTCTGATCCACTCATACCAGCACAACACACACTAACACACCACCACCACATCAGTGTTACTGCAGTGCTGAGAATGATCCACCACCCGAACAGTACCTGCTCTGTGAGGGTCCATGGGGGTCCTGACCACTGAAGAACAGGGTGAAAGGGGGCTAACAAAGTATGCAGAGAAACAGATACACTACAGTCTGTAACTGTAGAACTACAAAGTGCACCTATATAGTAAGTGGAGCTGATAAAATGGACAATGAGTGTAGAAACAAGGAGGTGGTCATATTGTTATGCCTGATCGGCATATATGTATGTATACACTAACATACATTTACATGCATGGATTGACAACAAAGCAGCCTGTGAGTGCAAACACTGTCAACTGTAAACTATCAGTAAAGCAGCATTTAAATAATTATAGAACTTAAAGTTACAGGCAGGCAGTGATGGGAAAGGGGTGTGTGATCAGTCTGTGGTGGATGCTGTCTGGACTGGTTCTTTAGCTGGGTCCATTCCAACAAGTGTGAACACTCCACTCGTATTTGGAACTATATGAACCGCGGTCTGGCAAAAATCGTGGGTCTCGGTTCTTTCCCAAATGGACACTAGTTCAGTTGGGCAGACAAGCAATAAAATAATAGTGAAGCTTTTGATATTGACACATAACTTATAGAATGTATTGCATCAGCGACCCAACTGGTTTCAGTTAAACTGACAAGCCAATTCTAAAGATGCAGATATGACATCATGTTTATTATTACTGCTTTGACTGTGACACACACAGAGGTGAAGTGTCTCTATTTTCATGCAAAGTAGGAGTCTTTTGGCTCAAATGGTGGAAAATATGAGAGTATCAGAGTGCTTGTGTCCCTGCAAAATTTCTGATAAACAAGCAATCAGGAATAGAGTCTGGTGCACTTTATCTGTCTATCTCAAAACAGCCTAAATGAACATGCCTAGGCTTGAGCTGGGGTTGTGTTAAAACCGTAGGCTGACCAGAACAAGGTCACCATTTCTAAAAAAAAATGACACTGGCTGCCTCCTTTGCTATTAAAAGGTCTGTGCTAATGTGTGTTTCCTCAGCAGCTGTGTTTGTGTGTGTAAGTGTGTGTGTAAGGATGAGTCCTCCTCCCCACCTCCTCCAAATCTCCCACCTAGGTCGAGATCCCTGCTCACTGTCATTTTGCTCTTAAAAGTCGAGAGTTGATATCACTGCATTGCTATAAATATTGAAATGTATTTGCATAGAAAAGATCTGGGTGACTACTGATCTCTAGTATTTGTTAGCAATATTAGCCTGGTAGCTTCAGTTTATGACTAAAGATGCAACAAGTGGACATTAAACATGTGTTGGCTAATGGACAACATCTGGAATAAGTGGAAAAGTGAGCAATTTAGATTTTTAGCCAAACTGTTCCTTCAATACTTTAATTCCTTTTCTTCAATGTCAAGAAATGATAAACACATAAAGGATGCCTTTTCATTTCCAATCAAAATTGAAATATAAAATAATACCTCCTTTGCCGTTCTGCTCAATTCTATTTCCCACCCCTAGTAAAATGTTTCTTCTCTGTCACCACGAAGTTTCATAAATGTGACCTTATAAAAGAGAAGCTTCACAACCAATAAAAGATGTTCCCTCAATCAACAGTGGAATAGAAACACACCTAATAAACACTCTGTGGATGAACAAAAAACAGGCTAATAATATTTTAAAGGTCAAAATGAGTATCCGCTTATACAGAGTTTCTACTTTAGGTCTGTCAGTGTTTCTCAATAAGAATCACAACCACCAAAAAGCACAAAATTCTCAACAAAAAGGACTCGGTTGCATAATTAGAGCTGCATAATTCATAGAAAGCTAGGGTAACACTAGGAGAAGGCTAAACCCTCAGAGACTAGAGCTTCACAGAGAAATATGTACCAAAGGAACTCAAGAAATTATCAGAGGAACTTTGGAAAACACACTACATTTCTGTCCTACTCACACACACACACACACACACACACACACACACACACACATATATGAACATATATGTAGTAATTAAGTTTATATATACACTAATCTGACAATCTCAGTACTGTGCAAAAGTCAGAGACCACCTTTTGTTTATTTTATATCCAGTCAAAATATTCATTACGTAAAGTTGTTAATTTTTCAGCAAAAAGGAACATTTAACTGACATTTATCCAAAGTCTCAAAAACTGAATTAAATTTTGTGTTTCCATCCTTCAACTTTATTACAGCCTTCAATCTTTCCAGGAGACTTGCTTTCAGTTTTTTTTAGGATTCGGCAGGGCTATTTTTCCACACATCCAAAGTTCAGTCTTAGAAGCTGGTCACGTTTTCAGCTTCTCACAATATAAATAACGCATTCATAACTTTAACTCATCGGTCAATAAAACCTTACTCCACATTTTGGACATCTCATTTCGGTGTTCTAGTGCAAATTCCCCAGATTTTGTTAATTTTCTTCTTTTGTCTTCATTTTCTTTTCTTAGTAAGGGCTTTTTGACAGCTATACATCTTCACAGATCCATGGCAAAGCTGAGTTGTCTTCTCACAGAGGAAGGATGGACAGAAACCATCCTTAGAGCCCACATGCCTTAGATTTTTCAGATCTGAGGCATGTGTAGATCTTGATTTTCTTCTCTGTCTCAAAGACGAAAACTTTAAATACTGTTTATCTGATGAGAACAGCTTTGTGGCAATCAGATTTTGCAGGTGGTGGTTTTCTCTGTAGTTTTTATTCATTCCTTTTTAAACTCGAACTCTAGTTTTGAAAACTCCTGTTTTTGGGGTATGTTTTCCTTTGACTTCTTCCCTTCCTGAAAGTGAATTATCTTATATCTGATCTTCCTTTGTAGTAGGACGCACACCTTTTATTGGGAGGACAAAGCTATAACTTGTAGTGTTAGACTGGAAGAATGAACGGGTTAAAAAGGCAGTAGGTGCACAAAAACAGAGTGGACAAATTAAACACTGATAGATTTGATATACATACCCAGCATGTATGTATGTAAAGATGGTTCTTCAAGGGTTCTTTAGCGAAGAAAATGGTTCTATATAGAACCAAGAACACTCAAACAACCCTTTTAATGATTAAAGAGTACTTTGCATCATCTGTAGATGGTTCTATATAGAACTTTTTTGAAAATGGCTCTATATAGCACCGAAAAGGGTTTTTCTACTGTTACATGCTTGACATCGTACACTCTTTAAAACAATGGTTCTTCAAAGGTTCTTTAGTGAAGAATACGGTTCTATATAAAACCTTATTAAAGGGTTCTTTGCATCATGAAAGCATTCTTGAAATTGATGAACGATGTGATATAGATGGTTCTATATGAAACCTTTAAAAGGGTTCTATATAGCACCAAAAAGGGCTCTTTTATTGCTGCACGCTTGTATCGTAACAATAGAAGTACCCTTTTTGGTGCTATACATAACCCTTTTCTAAAAGGTTCCATAGCACCACCTATGGTACGTTCTCCATCATTTTGAAGAAGAACTATTTAATGATACAAAGAAGGACAAAGCTGTAACTGGTAGTGTTAGACTGGAAGAATGAACGGGTTGAAATGGTAGTAGGTGCACAAAAATAGAGTGAACAAATTAAACACTGACAGATTTGATATACATACACAGTATACATGTGTATAAAGATTCTTCAAGGTTCTTCAAGGGTTCTTTATTGAAGAAAATGGTTCTATATTGAACCATGAACACTCAAACAACTCTTTTCATGATTAACGAGTACTTTGCATCATGAAATGGTTCTTCAGATTGATGGAGAATGTGTTGTAGATGGTTCTGTATAGAACTTTTTTTGAAAAGGGTTCTAGAATGTGCTGTAGAATGTGCTGTAGATGGTTCTATCTTTAATCATGCATCCTTTGAGTGTTAAAGATTCTATATAGAACCATTTTCTTCCCTTGAAAAACCCTTGAAAAGCCATCATAGTACCGAAGGCCTCTGTGTCATTTTCTGTTATGCATGTATGTAAGTAAGTATTTGACCGAGGGGCTTGAATTTTGCATACGACTGTACAGAATAATCTGGACAGCCCTACTTAAATCATCACTTAAGTGGTGCTATAGATAGGAACATTACCCCAGATGCTAAATCAGTCTAGGAACCATAAGCACTGGGTTATTTTGGGTTAGAATATTGAGCCTGCATGAATCTTTAACCAACTGCTATTGATTTAGCACCGTGCCATTTCATGACAAAAAAAAACCCACAAAAATAAAAGCTGACCAATTACGTTAATTGTTCTCTCAGGGTCTACAAATAAGCCTCAGAGAGGGCAGCCATCTTTCTCACCTCCTCGGCCACAGAATCGGTTTGTGTGCCGTACATAAGCAACAGTGTTTCATTTATTTAATCAGGTTAGAGCCCGCAGACTGCCAGGCCCCAAATGGATCACAAGGGAACCGTTCAATAGTCCACCTAATTGGGTACGTTTAGGGCCAAAGTGTGTTAAAACATTCCAGCCTTCTTTCCTTCAGTCAGTTTGGCAGCTCATTATGTATAAAAACCACTTTCCCTAATTCTGTGTATCCGTGACCTTATTATAAAAGGTCTTTGTGAACAATTTATGAGCCGGACTTAACAAGGTCTCCACTTTCTCCAATTTTCCTTTTGCCGCAATTAACCCTTGTTACTTGTTGCTATACATTTGATTACATCACATAATGATTTGATATTTTAAAGCAGTACTATGTGTATTTATTTGTTTAATTGAATGAAGTTGCCTTATTAAGTCGCTAAATGCTAAAATATGGTGTGCAAGTGCTGCTACAAGTCGCCCCGTAAAGCATTTTTTTCTGCATTAAAATTGGAAAGAAGGCAATATTCAAATCGCAAGAGTTGCGATTTCAATGCCTATATTATCATCAATGTTGCTTTAACAAGTTTAAGGTGGGGAAATTTAACCAAATAACATGGAGCTTATGAGCTGCCTGTAACTGAATTAGACCAATCAGAAGAAACCAAGCATCCACATCACATGTACAACGAAGCCAAAAATATGTGGCAGTCTGGCGCAGCCTCAAGTCAGAAAAAGTGGATTTTTTGGGTCTTCTTAGTATTAAAAACATAAAATAAAATAAAAAAATAATAAAAAAAATAAATAAATCGCAGCTGAAATATTGGTCGAAAAAAATTGCAATTCGATTTTTTCTGCAGATCATTCAGCCCTACTGTAAAACAACAAAACAACTTTGCAGTTAAAAGTCAGAGGCATTAGGTTGGATTTCTGGGACAACATCATTCGTGTTCCCGTACTAACTTCACACACACACAGGCGAAAAAAGGAAGTCGGGCTTGATGTTTAGGTCTCCAAAATGCAAAATCAACATTATACTGATGAAGATATGATGATAGTAGTAGATCATTCACTCACATCCCTGGAACACACGTCCTTCACCAAGTTTTGGCCGAGTTCTTTATTAAATGTCCTTTCTGTGCGTTTGCAACCAACAGATTCATCCAGTCAGGGAAGAGGTCCAAACACAACCCTCATTATAAAAGGTTCTTCTGCACGTTACATGCAAATACACATTTGATCCCTAATCGATTGTAGGTTACATAACAAACTACATTTACATATAATTTACATTGTCCAGGTTTGAATCATTCGGTATCAACTGAAAGCTTAGAATTCATACTTTTCAACAGAATGTCAATAAATAATAAAAAATTTGAACGTGCCGACAGTTATCCCCTACAACTCCTGCGACTTCTAAGGGTTTAATCAGCAGCTGAGCTAGAAGAGTGCATATGGAGTGCATTGTGACCGGATTAGGCTGCACTCCCGCCTGCTGTTTATGCAGTCGTGCAGATGTTACGAGTCTGGGAAATAAACTCACAGACAAAAGGCACTTGCTGTTCTTGCCCTAATAAAAAGCATCCACAAGGCACATGAGTGAAGCTCTGTAAATACAGCCATGCTTGTTAATGCTGTTCTTGGGATTACAATTAAGTTAAAAGCATTACGTGCAGCGTCCAACCTCTACACCCCTCCCCGACCCCCCTCCATTTCATGCACTCAATGAGATGGAAAGGTGACAGAACATGCTGGAAGATCCTGTGCACGAGTCAGCAGGCAAAGATGTATGTATGCTAACTGAGAGCATTCTGGCGGAAGAAGGCTGCATGTGTTGATCTAGGGGTCAGCAGAAATGAAGGCTAAAATTAATGCTAATGTAAAGGTTGTTCCATGAAAAAAACAAAGGAGCACCATCAGCAGAACTCTGAAAGCTTTGGCTAGTAACTTTAACACAATGACATTTATAATGACATAAGTCAGAATTACACAGCTGTCCTTTTTACCTCAGATGCAGCCAATGAGCCGAGACATGTTTGGCATTTCAAGTTTTTTCTTTAGTTTTACACTGGAGCCATGAGGCTAATGTAGCTAATAAGCAATGGAAGCTTATAACCACCAACTAGCGTCCCCCCAGTATCACATATTCATTGTAGACCAGATCAAGACATTAAGACTATGTTCACATTACCAGGCTGAAGTGGCTCAAATCTGATTATTTGCCGTAATGTGACTCAGATGTGATGTTTTCAGAGCTGTGTGAACACACAAATCTGATCTTTTCAGATCCAACCTGAGCCACTTTCCTGAGAGAAAACTTACAAAGGCTCCTAAGACAAACATTAAGAAGTTTGTAAGACTGTTTTGACATACAATTCTCATAAAAATATAGTAAGAAATAAAATATTCTATTAATAAAGTCTAATTTTCTTAAGAAAATTGTAAATGTTTAATATGTATGCTATAGGTTGTGGCAGGGGATGACAACCCAAATATTCAGAAGAGCCATTTTGTCCTTCTAACAAAAACCAAACCAGCTTGGAAGCCATATTAAATTTATGTCTATGTTATTGAAGTAACATTTTACCATTCTGACTGTAAATATATGTCTCAGTGTGTGCTAATGTGCTAGTATGGGCTAAAAACATAAAATAAACGAAAAAACAGACTTACTTTGCTCTGCTTTAGGCTTTAGCTCAGCTATAGCCGCTTTTCCCGCATCTCCAGCAGGATACTTTTCCACAAAAGTAGAATAGTTTCTTGTAAAATATCTCTTAATGTTCAACTTTTTATGAGGCTGAAGTCGCTTCTCATTCGCCAGCTTCTTGTTCGAATTTTCCTGATCCACCTTAAATGGTGCCTGAGGCACCAGAATGTAACTGCTGCACCATTTAAGGTGGAACGGGAAAATCTGAACAAGAAGCTGGAGAATGAGAAGCGACTTCAGCCTCGTGACTTTTTAGTGTTTGACAGTTTCTCGTTGCAGATTAAACGTATCAGGAAACCAGCTGGAATGCTTATACATGCAAATACGTCTGTCTATTCATCTCTAAATGATCAATGTTCATCTTAAATCTTTCTTTTCTTTGCTGGTTCATTAGGTACTAGCTAGGCGTGACTGTTGTCTGCGCACAGTCTTCAGGGTTAAAGGGGGAATTAGCAGTTATACATTAACACCAGTGTTTAAGCAGAGGAGGTTTATTTTATTTTTACCTAAAATCTAATTTTGCTCTTGAGCCACAACAGAGCAGTAAAAGAGCCGCATGTGGTTCCAGACGCACATGTTGCTGACCCCTGTGTTATGGTGTAATATTTACGTTTTTTTGTTTTTTTTCCCCAAGAATACCACAAGCTCTTACAACACTTAAAAGAAGAATTAAGAAAGAAATGAGGAACATTCCTAAGAAGTTTGAAGAATAAAAACCTCTTAACTTTCTTTGTATGCAAGTATGTGGTTATGAAAAAAGGCACATTTGAGATTTTAAGACACTTTTGTGAATCCCCAAGACCGGAGACAATCTCAGATCATAACTTCTTAGGCAATTTTCAAGAATAACACTTAGCTAGCGACAGTACGAACTTGATTAGCCACACGTCTCATTGCAGATGAATTACAATATGAGTGTTTGTAGTCAGCTGCGTTTAAACTACAAGCCAAGGACGAGGGAAAAAAACCATCTTGCAGCACCACTGCGAATTAACTTATCCATTTATTGGGCTCACATGGAGCAATGGAGCTGCTGCTGATGAATGCTTATGTAATTTGCATTAAAAAAAAAGATAAAGACTCCTTTGAGGCAGATACGACTGAACATAAAACCCACATAGCGGTTTATACAGTTAAACACAAAGGCCATCTCGCTATAGAGCCCTCAGTGTGCAGAAATAAACGAGCGAGTGCACTGAAAAGGCCATGAAACACATTTGTTTCATAGGGCAACTGAACAAGTCATTACAGAGCGAATGTAAAGCCTGAAACGAGGGCAGTAAAGACTTTTTCCCCCCTCTTACGAATACCTTCAGCACCCACATTCCCTCTTCATTTGCCCGCCTGGCTGACAAACACGTCAGAGAAGCTTGTGTAGTCCAAATGGAATGCTCTCCCACCCACTCGTACACACATACACCCTCTGCATACCTCACTCCAGCCTCTGATTATCTGTATTGTTGCTCCGGCACACTCACCTTTCATGGGCACAGAGATATGAAGGCAGCGCTGATTGCTCTATAAGCTTCTCTGCTTCAAATCCAGTCCAATTCTCTAGAACATCTCAGCCCTCAGTAAGCTAATGAAGCCTTTAGCCAGGCTGCAGACACTGAGAGAAGTGCGTTTGGCTATTTGAGTTTGTGTGGAGCCGCTACGCTGGAATGAGCCTCTACTCACTCTTTTCCTTTCGTTGTTTGCGGCGCCCTTTCCTTCCTGACAGGATGGGGAGGGATGTTTTCTGTCTGTGTATGTGTGTCTCTCCGTTAGGGCTGCGCAATACATTACTTGACAAGTGTCATCGCAGTTCTGGCGTTTGCGGTACTGACGTTCACGTTATTTTGTGTAATCACAATTAACTGCATTTGTTTTATTTGCTCAATTTTTTTATTTATCCAATTTTCTCCCCAATTTAGTCGTCTCCAATTCCACCCAATCACACGATACTACCAGCGCTAAGAGGGCAAAGGCTAGCACAGGCTTGGATGGATGTCAATGGATCACCTCCTCCGTGACAGTAGCCTCTAGCTCTCGCTCATACAGGTTGTGTATTCTTGTTACAGTGGAGGCTCTCGAGGAGAACTGGAGCGCCACTTTGTTGTTGCTTTTGTCAGTTTGCTGCTTATTGATTTACCCACAGGTCTCCTCTGAGCACCGTCCAGTGTAGTCTGCTGACCAGACTTAAGGAATCTATTTAACAGCCTGTATTTTGATTAAAGGGAAACAATCGCTGATGCAATTATAGCAACATACAGCTCACTGCAGCTGGGCTTCAGCCTGCACTACTCTGGATGGTCGAAAGGGTCAAACTAGGAAAATGTATTAACGCTGTTTAAAAAATGAGTGACGTTAATAACTTAATTTCATTGTCCCTACTTCCACCAAACATGCCATGCAGAAACTATTGTTGTTGCGTAGAAATCGGTGGTCTGCTGAACGACACAGGTAAGGAGAAAAACACTGTTAAATCTAATGACATGAATAGAACCAATATGACAGTGTGCTTAGGACTAATTGCGGTATAATGCAAAGCATATAGCAACTGCATTACAATCAATATATATAATCACAATATCAGTATTTTGTGGTCCAGCTAGGTAGGGTTACTAACCCAAATCCACAGCTATCCATACCCTCGCTGAGTACCTGTGTCCATTTGCTATCACATAAATGTCCCCATAAAAGTAGGTGGAGTGTTATCTGTGTTATCAATGATCTCACCATTTCTAGCTCCTCCCACACATCTCTATTCAGTATACTTCATACTGCAGTATCAAGAGTAACCGAATTCAGCACAGGTACGTGTGATCACGAATATAGTACCACACTGTCCACTGCTCATCTCTGTTAAAGGCTATTATTTGTGCATTTTGCCTGCTGTTGCCTGTCTAGCATGGACACCCTGAGTACTGACCAAAGATCTTCCTGTCAATACATCCTCATGCACACCCACATACACAGTAACACGACTCCCAGAACACAAACAGGATCCCTGTGTTAGTCTTCACAGGTCTGGTGGGGGGCACCGGTGCTCTACAGGCCACAATGGTGTGGGTGACCTTAGCCAAGTCGAAGGTCAGCGACCGCGACCTCAGCTGGACATAAGAGACACTGAGTCTGCACTTAAAACAGGACCAAGAAAACATAACCGACAATGCCCTTATTCAGAGAAAGAGGGCAAGGAATGCAGGAAGTGGGATAAATCCATTCGGAATTTTATTGCAGTTATAAATTTTACAATCACAATCTAAGCGACATCAAATTTGCTATATTTACATGCATCACTGGGCCTGTTTCCTGTTTCAGTGATACTGGTAATACTAATACTGTTCTGTTCTGGTTTCTTCTATTAAAATGACACCAGACGGGCTGATACAGGCACTATTAACACTGACCTGTTCAAACAACAAACACCATTCAAATGGTCAGCACACAGAAGACTCAAGTGACAGCTGCTAAAGATTCCCATCAGGAAGAAGGATCCCCTCCCAGCTCTACTCAGGACAAGGGTCAAGCACAGAAACGTCCCGACAAAAAAAAAATCCTTCACGACAACAATAGAGATGGCTGTTCCCAGAGAACATGGATAAGGATCAGCAGAAGTTGTACAGAACACTCAGATGAATATCTCACGACTGTTTGATTCAAAACAGTCGTTGGCGCTGAACTATTCACAGCACGCCAACCAAAAGATACCATTTCACAAGTCATTAAGCAAATCCAGAGAGAAAAACACAGGGATTACTTCACAACACATTTGCTTAAGCAACTGAACACAGCTGGGTTTTTTTGGCTTATGTTTGATGCACTTTGTTTCAGACCTAAACACCTTGAGATATACAGCACTGGGCAAAAGTCAAAGACTACCATTCATTGATTTAATTTCCAGTCAAAATGGTCTTTAAGCTGTACATTTTTCAGAAGATATTTCTGAAGACACGTTTCCAAAGTTTCCAAAATTGGAATTCCAAAAAAACTACAGGGAAAATGGAACTCCTAACAAACATGCAGGACCTGGCGGACACCAGAACAAGCCCCATTCCTGCTTCAGATCTGAAAAATCCACAGGTGTTTCTGTCCATCCTTCCACTGTGAGAAGACAACTCAGCGCTATGGGTCTGAAAGGATGTGTAGCTGTTCAAGCAGAACCTCACTGAGAAAAGGAAATAAAACAAAAAAGAAAAACATTTGCAAATCAAACAAAAAAGCTGCTGGTGTTCTCAGAAAAATGGACTGACCACCCCAGAGTCCAGACCTCAACATCACTGAATGTGTTTGGGATTCCTTGGATTGTGAGAAAGAGAAAATGAAACCAACTTCTAAGACTGAACTTTGGAGGTGTGGAAAAACATCCCTGCAGATTTCTTTGAAAAACTGAAAGCGAGTCACCTAAAAAGAGAAGAAGCTGTGATAAAGATAAAGGGTGGACACACTACATACAAAAAATCTGATATTATATTTAGCTGTTGAGACTTCTGCATAACGTTTTGCTCAAAATACATTTTCTGTTTTTTTCCCAAAGTTGCGAAATGAAGAAGTTGTATTTGATGCCTGTTTTGACAGGAAATGAAATAAATGAAGGGTGGTCTACTTTCACACAGTACTGTAGGCTATATTAAAGTGATAGTCTGATGCAAAATCTAATTTACACAATTGTCCCCTTACCTAAACTGTAGTGTATCAGCAAATACCTGTTTGGTGTCCAAAGTCTGCTTAATTAGTTGCGCACGGCAATACAAAAACACAGAAACAATTCAGGCTGTTAATACTGTTTTAGCTACGTAACACTGAGTTCGTTTACCTGCACTTAATAATCTGATAACTGCAGAAAATCAGATTTTGTCAGTAATCCAATCAATAAGTCTACATGCTCTTGAGTAATCAGATAAAGGGAAACTCCAGGTCTACATGAGTCAGACAGTAATCAGATTTCTGCTTTACAACCAACTAATAAACTTACAGAAGAAGCTGTGATGTAAACATTATGTAAAACTCAAACTTCATGTAATAACATTGCGCTACTTTTCCTGAAAATATGAACACACATCATTTAGAATATGAAGAATATTTAAATCCTTTATTTCATGTTTGGTTTCAGCGCCTCTCCAAAAGTGTTTTGCTGCCATCTCGCGATATCCGCCATCTCTTCTCGCGCAAGCGCAGACTGAGAAATGTGAAAGAAATCAGAGTAAGAGTTTACATGCACTCATTTTGACCAGACCACAGTATGCTGTACAGTGTTGGAAAACACATAAATAGTCTATTTGCCAAGGCATGCAGCTTCCAGGATGCTAATTGGTGGAGCATAAACTTCCGTTCCTTGTTAGCTAACCTCAAGAAACAAACTTCAGACACCAAACACGTCTTGGCTGATCCACTACATTTGGGATAAAGGGGTAAAGCGCACAAACCCAGTTCTTATCGCTTTAGAACTACCAACTGCTAAACTACAAGATATCCTTCATCCACAAGAAGATCTACACTCAGGCTGCTTTATCTGTAAACAGGATAAACAGCCCTGTCTGCAGTAAACAAAGTTTCCCCTTCAGAGAAGATAATAGGGGGTGGTCTAGGGATTTGAGGGTGTGTTCCTCAAAGAGCAGCCCACGGCTTAGAAAGCAATCTAGCCATCACAGACATGAAAGAGAGGATGGAAATTAACAAAGCTGAAATACGCTCAAATACGCCGTCTGCCCTGTTCAGAGACGCTTTCTGTTCTTCACTTTCAATGATGAAGACTTTGGATTTTAGCCAAGGATATATCAGTTAATATGCCTTTAGTCAAGCTACGATATCCGCTCACTTTTAATACAGTACGATAAATACACCCATAGTCGTTATTATGTCAAATTTTAATACAGTGTTGACGAATATGCCTATATTTATGCTACAATATCTGTCCAAATTTAATAGTGTTGATAAATACACATATATTAATGATACATTATGTGCCAATTTTTGATAATGTTGATAAGCACACATAAATTAATGCTTCAATATAGGCCAAACTTTGATAAATACACATATATATTAATGATACAGTATCTGTCACACTTTGATACAGTGTTAATTAATACACATATATTAATGCTACAATATTTGTCAAATTTGAAAAAAATACACACATATAAATCAACAGTATCTATCAGATTTGGTTACACAGTTTATAAATACACCAATATTTATTCAAACACTGTAGTACACAGAGAGCTCAAGTTCTACATTTACCACTCTGGGGGCAGATTTTAATGAGTTAAAGGAGACTAAGACAAAAACTGAATGAGTTTCCGACAACACATTAAGTAATATAGGGTTCAAAAATGGGGGGTGGGAGTGGGGGGCAACACCACTTTTTTCAGCTTTCAGCCGGTTTACCTGATTGAACCCAAGGCCTTTGTTAGCTGATTCAGCATTAGGCCTTCATTAGCTGAGTCAGGTGTGTTGGTGCAGGGAAATCTGTAAATGGTGTGGCTTTACTGCTCTAAGGGCAGAATTTCAGCACAAGCTCCTGGTTCTAAATCGGTGGAACTGCTGGAGCAGATAAAAAAACACTGCTGAGTTGGTTAATATCATCAGAGTGTGGAGTTAACAGGCAAGCATGCGTGAGCTCATCGCCCACTCTAACCAGTTCTCATTGCCTTTCAAGGGCATGTTCAGCCTAACCATGCAAAACAGCCAGCTGAACTTCTTTTAATTATTAACTGTAATTTCTTTTAATTTGATTATAATATTACCAGGCTCTGTGGGGGAGTTATTATAAACTGATTTGTGCTAAATAAAGTGTGTTAAGGTACTAATAGAAGAAATTAGAGAGATTAGGGCTGGTGATGTGCTGTGTCCTGTTGCAGACATTAAACCATCCCAGCATTTTCAGCACCTGCAGCCATGGTGCAGCATCCTGGATTCATTATACCACTGTATTGTAATGTGACAGATGTTGTAGCATGAATATAGGTGTATTTATCAATACCATATTAAAATCTGATCGATACTGTATCATGAATATTGGCATATTTATTGGTACTGTACTAAAATCTGACCATTATCACAGCAGTGTTAGAGGTACATTTATTCACAGCAGACTAAAATCGGACAAATATCATAGCATATTAATGCCATCTTTCACAACGAGTCTGAAACTAAGAGACTATGACGCTGCACACATTTTAAAATCAGAGCCAGCTTGATTTTGTGTTATGGATGCAATAAAAATCAGGCTGATCAATCAGAGCTCCCTTGTTATGGTTGCAAAACAGCTCATGTCACTCATATCAGAGCACAAAACTTACACAACACACAAAAAGCTGACTATAAAAATGTAAAGTTTAAAGAAAATATAAGTAGGGCCATATCTAGAAGGCTGGGGAGTGATGGTGAATGCTCCAGTACAACACAGTTACTGTTTACAGCCTTTTTGTTTGGTCTATTTTGGTGTATCACAGTCTGTTTATGCCCAGTTTTTCTGTAGAATGTTTCTGCCCAGTGTGTACATCTTGTAGTTGCAGCGCTCAAAAAAAAGATCAACTGATCATCGCTCCTACTTGTGGAATCCAATTTTCTTTCATCTTCCACTTCCAGAGTGTAAAAAAAAAACAAAAAACCTTTGAAATTTGGTGTGAAGAACAACAATAATCCTCTACATTAATGCTTATTTCACTAGCACCCCTATAGGATGCTAGTAATATGTTTGTGCTAACATTGGTGAACGTGAACAATTTTGGCAGCTCTAGAATAAGCACACACACTTGAAGCAATCTGTAGCTTTCAACATATATTAACCCTTGTGTGGTGTTGAGGTGTTTGCTACTCAGTGGTCTGCCGGACCCACCGCATAATGGCTCTCTAAATCAATACACAGATAACAATTTATGTAACAATACCTGATGTTTAAAATTTCACAAGTAGTCAGCGTAGGGTTCTCCTTTAGCAGCTGTAGCCAGTCAGCAGTCTGTCCATGTTGTCCACCCTCACACACACACATATACAAACAAATACACACACAGACACACACACTAACAGCAGGCCATGTAGGGGGAGAACAGAGAGAAGGACACAGCACCTCCACACTTTTATTCCCCGCAGGTTCAGCCCAACACCGCATACGTAATATAAATGTGTAGGGGGTGAACAGCGTGACTGAAAATGTGTTCATTTATATGTTCCTCACAGCAAATGAGCAAAGACCAGGTTGAAATAATAATAAATCGCATCATTTTTTCCTTCGGTAAACATTGAAAATGGGTCTCACAGAGACGAACACCACACAAGGGTTAACATATATTCTACACTGTAAGCTGCAGCTCCATAGAGCTGTTGCTGTTTTCTCTGTTTAACTCCTGACTGAAACTCACTGTTTAGGCTGCTGCTCATATACACATTCAATGATGTATCTAGGACTCCCAGAAGGCCCACAGTGATGCTTATTTCCTCTCAAAATCCCACCCACTGGAAATCCAACCACAACTAGCTGATTAGAAACTGGTACTTCCTAATCATGTGGTTAATCTGACACTTTAGGCCTTCAGTCCAGGTCTTGAAGTCCTAATAAGTGTAAGACCTAGCTCAGCTCAACCTAGCAAGATAGAGCCCTGCGATTTTATAAAATTTTCAAAATATTTACTAGAAAAATCTAGAAAAAAACTCTGCCACGCTGAGGTCTTCCAAGACTGAAGCTGGAGAAACCTGCTTACACTGATAAAAAAGTCACACCGTTTACAAATAAAACGTTTCAATGCACCACTTGGTCGGGCTGACACCAGGTGATCCAAACGCGACCCTGAGCCTCAGATTCAGCCACGGGGCTCCAGGTAGACGCTTCAGTCGCTCCATCACTTCATTCTGACTCCCACTGAAAGAAAATGAAACCCATTTTATCTCTGGAGTTAATGTGTATTAGTTTTTTATGGCTTGAGCGATAGAGTGGTGAAAATAGTGTGTTTGTTTTGACTGGAGGGGGAGAGAGTAAAAGAGGGAGAGTGAGAGAGAGAGAGAGAGAGAGAGAGAGAGAGAGAGAGGGAGAGGCAGCTGTGGAGCCTGTGGGCCGCTCAGGCATTCGTTTTCCTGCCTAATGGGCTGTGAAAGGTGAATTATCTCTCTGCACACTTGCACGGCCTCATGGACTCATGCAGCTCCGCACACTCAGCTCCTACACGCACACTCCAGATAGAACTGCTAAACACGGATGCACTTACTTACTTTTAGCTGAGATTTAATTACAACGGGAGCGCGCTTGAGAGAGAGAGTCTGTTTCTTAAGGCTAATCTGGGAAATATGATTTCAGCTACAGGATTAGTGATGCTAATTATAATTACCAGTTTGGAGTCGGTTACAGACCTAACGATACATTTCTGATTTCAGATAAAGCATTTAATATAAACTGTTACCTGCTTTACGTCCCAAATGAATCCCTTCTATCCAGAAATACAAGCGCAGGTAAACTAGAACTACTGCTATAGACTATAAGAGTAATTGTGAAATTTACTGATCATTCAGTAATAAATCAAATCAACTTCTCTAATTAATTAATTAATTAATTAATTAATGAACATGAATAACAAATTCTGCAAGGCCGTTCAAAGAATCCCAAGGCTTTCCTCTAGAAAGATACATGTGGAACACAAAAAGACTTCATTAAAAATGCCACTAATTTTTTAACGCTGTTAACGCGTTTTCCTAGTGTTTTCCTGAAGCTCAGCTGCTCGCACACAACGTGTTGCTATGACTGTAGGCTGTTCAAGAAGTCCAGTCAAGTCAAGGTTTATTTATATAGCGCGTTTAGGTGTTTTTAGGGGAGATTCGTTTCATTGGGCCGGATGCACAGATGCAGATAAAACTAATTGAGTTTCGCTTCAGCAGAATCATATTTCCATTTCCGTGCGATGCGTTTCTTCAGAATTAGAGACTAAATGTAAATATTTATGCATCGCAGTGAGTGAAGCTTAGGGGCTCGGAGAGGATGCACAGAACATGAACTGAACCCAGATCACGCAAGCACAGGCAAATTTAATGAACATAGCAAGGAAAAAAGTGGCCCAAATCCAATCTTTTTCCTCAAATGTGACACAGATGTGTGTCGGTGTGTCAATGTGAACAGAAAAAACACACTGAATCTGACATTTTCAATTCCGATTTGAGACGATGTGGTACCGAAATCCGATACGTATCCGATCTGCAGCAATGCGACTCAGTCTGAACAGCCAGATCGGAATTCATGCGGCTTTTACGTCAATCTAACTCAACATTCGTCATAATTTCGCACTGCTGAGACTCAAACATTTAGGCTGATGTTTCTGTACCAAAAAAATGAGAAGAGACTCATCAAACCGCTCCATGTTTGAAGACATATCGAAAGAAAAGGCCGAACGTGGGCAGAGAGCGAGGCTGCAGCATCAAGGAACAGGTAAAAGCCTAAAAGCAAAGTTTAAAGAATCTGAGGACGCAAACCAAAGAAGTGACCGTGGCCGAATAACGTGCCTTTTTTATGGAGAGCTGGAACACATTTTGGGTGATGACCCCAGCTGTCAGTCAGTGAAGCTTCATGATCGCTCCTGTGGTGCTGGCGAAGATGAAACTGAAAGCTCCCAGAGTGGATTGGTGTTCATAGTCAGGATTGTTTACCTCTGGATAGGCGCGCCACGTGAGGCAACGTGAAGCATTGTTCTTTTGCGCATGCGGGTCAGTTTAGGAGCTGATCTGTTCAGACTGATGTCACATAGAGGTCACATTTAAATTGGTTTGGTGAGAAAATCAGATTTGGGCCACTTTTACCTGCTGTGTGAACGTAGCCTTAGCCTCACATGCATCTTCACACAGGGGCAGGTACTCTGGACGGTCAGTCGCTGAAGCACTGGTTTCTACAGAGTGGAACTGACTGTTTCAACTAGCTCTCCCCTTCTCATGAGCTGCTGACCCTCTGGTCAATCAAAAACCTGAGTGTGTACCACAAAGCAGGTCTCCTGTCTTCAGAACAGCAAACTAAAGCAATGAAAGTGTACTGGAGAACTCTCTCCATCCACTAACGACACACCAACATTAAAGATCATGGAAAACAAAATGTTGAAATACAGGGTTTCTTTTGAAGTGTTTACTGTAAAATTCTTAAAACGTATCATTCACTTCCTGGTCCATCCAGCCCACACATGGAAACTTAAACTTAAAAAAACAGCTTGTTTGGAATTCATTGCTTTCATTGATGTCACAAAAACCAACACATTTACATTAACCCAGCTATTCAGCCTAGAGCAGTTTAGCCCCGCCCATTTGAGCTGAAGTTATAAGGAGCGATTCAACCTCATATGCTATTCAAATGAGACACAATACAGGGCAGCCAATAAGAACAGAGGTCATTTACGTCCATCAGTCTTAAAGGCACAGTAACAAAAACAGCCTGTTTAATTCTAAGGGGCAAAGAGAGGTCAGACATTGGTCATGTAAAAAGACTGGTGGTTGAAATCATACAAACATTATGAGTTGACCTAAGGGAAAGTAGTAAAATACCAGAAAAATGTAGGATATGGGCCCAAAAAATTCTTAAAATTCATCGCCATTTCATAAATTGTATTAATTTATTTTGTTGTTTATATTGTTGCATGGTTTGAACATCAGCAATGACCACTGCAGGTGCAAACAAGCATAATTTTTAATTACTACTTCTAATTCTCATTACCGTTGAAAATATTTCAAGTCTTTATTGTCGGCCTATTTAAAGTCAACATGTGATTAAAACTGACCTGGTTTAACTTGTTAGCTCATGTCACCAGACCTATTAGCGCAGAATTCCACACATTTTTCAAAAATTCTTCACAGAGAAACTTACAAATTCAGATTTCTTTACAGTGGTGGTGATAGGAACCAGGGGTTGCCATGACAACAACACAAATACAGCCATTTTTTTATTATCCAAAAATCCAAAAAATAAACTATACTGCTTTTCTATTTTGTGTTAAATTGATTTTATTTTCAAGATAGAGCTCCAAAATTATAATATCAAATACAGTAGGCTAAAATAACAGGTAGCAAAAATTACCACCCAGTCCCCCACCATCCCCCACCCACGTGGGGCCCATCAATTTAACACTGATTTAAAAAAAAAAAAACAATAAAAAAAAATGCTTTCCAATGTTCTTGCACATAAAATAAATAATAATACAAATAAATTTGAGGACAAAACTTTATCTCAAAACTATCATGAAATAATGTCTCATAAATTTCATAAAAATTCTTTGAAGAATCTTTAAGAAGCATTAAACTCTTCAGTCATCGTCACCACTGAGAAGTTTCTCTGGAATGGTGCATTTTGTATCCACTTAAGCATGATTCATTTAAAAGACACACAATGTAATTCATCTGTACCTTTGATCAAAGTGTGACAACTTTTGCTGCTATTACACATCTTCTGAGTTTTGTTTATGTCTTTGATTATGCAAGAGCGGCCAGGGAAAATAATATAGTTTGTTATTTTGTTTTTTTGTTTATATCAAGTTTCACTTCCCTGTCCCAAAACCCACTATTATCAACTGAAAATGCTCAGCCAGCTTAGAGACCCTCCATGTGTTTCACTCAGAAACATGTCACAGCATGGAAGGAAAATGAATTATTGATTCACATTAATGGTAATATTTTTTTCAAAAATTGCACCAGTGTTATAATAATATTTATATACATACATTATTTTCTCACAAACTGTTTAGGATTCTTATGGAATGTTCTGAAAATGTACTTGTGGTGCACCTTTGCTATCAAATATCAACAATTCTTCTCTACCTCACTCTGTTTTCCTCTCAACAGACCTTCTCTACAATAAGCATCTGATTGGGGCCATTCAGAGACACAACCCAGCTATTATAGCCAGCACTGCTAGAAGAATATCCCAGAGGGTTACACTCCTGCTGTACCCTTCAGCTCCACTCCGCTGATTCTAGAAGCTGTGTGTTCGTCATCATGCTGAAATATTCAGCACTTTCTGCACAGTGCCCACTTACACCAGTCCAGAGTCAGACCGCTGATTGAGTATCATTTTTCCCCACGAGCAGCATAGTAATTATAATAATGTAGACAGAACGGATTTGCTCTGGAATACTGAAATCACATGGATGCGGACCGAAATTGAACAGTTATTGGGTAGAAACTAATGAATATTTCAGCATTACAACAAACAGTGAATTCCCACTCTGATTATTTTGAGGTTTCATAGCTCTTGGTAAGCTCAGGACACGAGACAGTCTTGAAAACTCTTGAGCAGTGAATATTCTAGTGCACTTTTAGACTAAAATATAGGGGCAATTACTGAGGAAATATTTAGATCAACAAATAAACAAATACTTGTCATGTCCAAACACTGTGCTACTAGGTACTAGGTACTAGGTATTTTGATTTATTTGTTAAAAATCTGTTGCTTACCACAGCAAGGTCAAAAGGTCAGCGTGTACCAAATCTCCTTATGAGACTCCACATCCGTCATAAATAGACTTCATTCTAAAAACCCATCATTTGTGTTTATTAACTCCAAAAGCACTATAGTGCTTGGACCCCTATGATTGCCACTTGTGATACAGGTGGTCATTTAGCTATTATAGCAGTTACAGTCCACAAACAAACATGTTCCACATCAATTTAACTAAATTAAAGTGGTTTTGTCTTGGCTGCCAACAATGATCATCTACACACTGCAACCTTTTTGCCCACTTCACTGCTCACGATACGTGGCAACGTAATGACATCTTAGTTCTAATTTGCCCTTAAAAATTAAATAATATATTGATGTGTCGGCTAAACAATGACTGTGAGCTACTGCTTTGCTGCGTCTGTCTCTAAGGACTCTCTGCTGGCAGCAGACCCCCCGTCCCCCCACCCCACCCTTCATAAACTTAAAAACTCTTCAAATCTACACAATTGACTTGATTGAATTCACCATTTAAAAGAACAAATTACGCCGGATAGTAACGAGTTTGCATGTGTGATAACAGCATGACAGAGCACTTCAACTGTGCTTCCTAGAAGTCCTGTTTATCATCATGAAGCATGAGAAGGAGTCGGGATACAAGGAGAGCGTTTATGCGCCTTCCTTTGACTTTCAACAACTCTGACAATCCTTAACCACCCAAAATGAGTCAGTCGTTGGGAGTAATGATGAAAGATTAATACGGTGGCGTCGGGGAACTAGCTCTGGGCCCTCAGAGCAGTGATTAACTATGATGGAATGGGATAATTAAGATGGGGCTTCATCATAAATCAGTTTCTGCTTCTCACAATCGAGACATGATCGATGTTTCAAAATGGGAAGGAAAGGAAATGTTGAAAATGGATGTGCTCTGAACTTCAGATGGTCTCATCCGGCTTTGCACCCGGAGTGTCTTCCACTGTATCTACATCAAAGCCACCTTAAACCAATGGTTTACTGAAAAAACTAATTCACACCATTTATGCAAACAAGCCCTTTTTAAATTTTGCCTCTTTAGTTTAGTTCTGGAGCTACGAGGCTAATAATGCTGACAAACAAAAGAAGTCAATAGACATCCAAGTCTTCTTGTAAATAAATCCCCTAAAACTCTCTCAACACACATCCAGCTCTTCAATAATGTTGCACAGACTTGTTGATGAGGTGTAGAAAGTATGACTTTTTCTGAGCTATTAAAATGACCAAAGCGTCACCGTGTAGCTGAAGGCTATGGGCAGCCATTTTATACACGAGCTCCACTTCACATGCACGCATGTCCCACTGGCAGACGGATGCTGCAGACTACGTTCACGATTTGTGACGTTTCTTTTTCTAAATAACCAGCAATCTTTGTAAATCAGCAATGTTTATAATCAGAAACAACAGAAATCGCGAATCTACGCCCACCTGACGCTCCTGACTGTGAAGGGGAGTGAGATTTTGTGGGAAAGTGTAAGAAACTGCGTTCGACTGCTGTTTAAAATGGGTGCCTGCTACTTTTAGCTACATGGCGAAGCTCTGTTGGTGAAACTTTCGTAGTTCACAGTAAGTCTACTTACTAAATCACAGGGCCTGTGCAACCTTAACGAAGAGCTGGATGTGGTTTGAGAGAAGTTCTGGGGG
This sequence comes from Colossoma macropomum, assembly GCF_904425465.1. NCBI lineage: Eukaryota > Metazoa > Chordata > Actinopteri > Characiformes > Serrasalmidae > Colossoma > Colossoma macropomum. The sequence goes on from NW_023494794.1 coordinate 22,084,532, forward strand.
TGTATTTACAGAAAACATTTGGGTGACTATTGAGCTCTATTGAGTGTTAGCAATGTTAGACTTGTAGTTCCAGCTAAAAAAAAAAATAAAAATAAAAAAATCTGGAGACCAAACATCTCAGCTGATCAACTACATCTGGGGTGGAAAACTGTGCAGGTTTGATTTTTTTGCAAAAATATTCCTTTATAGCAAAATGCTTGATCTGATGAAAAATCTACTTTATGCAAATTCCTCCTTACCCCAAATGAAGTCAATCAGCCATGTTTCGTACCCAAAGTTTGCCTCTTAACATCACAATTTTATCTATACAAATGGACAAAAGTGTACTGCAAACCTAAAAACAGTAGTAGCAGCCTTAAAGCCTGAATTTGGCCTGTAATTTTGTAAATTTTTATAGATAACAGTATTTCATACAGCGTCAGAGAACATACAAGCAAGTCTGTTTTAGATGACCTTACAACTCAACATGGTTTAAGGCAAGTGTGTGGTAATTTAGCTATGCTAATTAGCTACGTTAGCCTTGTAGCTCCAGTGCAAAGCAAAAGAAGCAAACTTCTTTGCTTCTTAAAATATATCTTGATCGACTACATTGGCAGAAAGGAAAAGTAGATTTTTTGTAAATTAGATTTTTGCCAATCTATCACTTCAGAACAATTTCAATTGATTTTGCTCACTAGATATTTGAGAAACGGCCAGCAAATTGCCGCGTTTAGCTCATTGACAAGGGGCTACAAATCTTCGTCAGCCAAACCAGCGATTTCCTATCCCATTGGAGGAATAAAAATAAAGCTCACAAAAACCACACACTCAGGAGGTTTTAGTGGACCTCCTCGGTTAAATAAAGCACCTCGTAAATAGGGAGGGAATAAAGAAGCGTTTCTTGCATCAACACTGCGCCTTTGTTCCAGGCAGGCCTGTAAACTGTCGCGGCGACTCCGGCACGGTCTGCTTTCCTCTCCGGCGAGTTTGTCTTCCCATCAAGAGAGTCGTAAATCAAAGTGCTGAGCCATGGCGGTGGTCAAATTCAGCCTCTTCATCCGCTCTTCAATCCTGGACGGCATCGATCAGACAAGGAGAGCTTTATGAGCTGCCGGCTGCTGCAGGTTTACGTCGGATGACCGTCAGTCAATCTGCCAGAGGAGCGGAGCTCGGCTGGACGATAAATCCGAGGACAGCGGGACCCTGAAGCATCGGGGAACGGGGTACTTAATGGAGAGATGGAGATAGGGACACGATTTGAGATGGAGACAGATAGAGGTAGAGTCTGACAGCTGCCTGAGGTCTTGGCAGACAGGTGAAAGAAAATGTATTTCCCAGTTTGAGCGCCTTGTTTCTCTCTCTCTCTCGCTCAATCTCTCTCTCACCTCCTCCATCTCACCGGGACGAGAGAGGTTAGATGAGGATCTCTGGGGTCAGCGGACGAGACAAAGCGCTTTTTCGCCCCGGGGGCCTGTGGATTTCCCTGAACGCTGGTAGACCAAAGCTGCTGGCTTAGAAAGAAGCGTCAGCACTTTCATGCATTTTCTCCCCAATCCCCATACTCCCACTCTCAGCACTAGCGTTCAGTCTACATTTACTGCCTCTTCTGTTGTCGTTAGCACAGTGGCCAGCTTTAAACACATGATGGGGGAAAAAAAAGTTGTTGAAAAAGTCCTCCAGCAGTCTAGGAAGAAGTACTGAGTCGAATTTTTTTAATTAGTCACAAAATAGCTTTAAAAAATTTAAACAAGCAGCTTGTAAAAGAAATACATTCATGTTGAATCGAACTGTCACTCCTTCTCATCTCAGCCAGTTCACCCAGATCTACGATGCTACATTTAACATGAAACAGCAGCAGACAAGAGGCTAAGGCAACAACAGTACAAAACAGACGTGGCACTTTGATACTTCATCTTTTCGGATACAGATACTGATACTAATATTGAAATCTTGAGTATCGGTTGATAGTAATCAGATATCTTTTCTTTAAAAAACTTTTACGTTTTATAAAAAAGTTATTTCAATTGAAGCTTTATTGAAGATAAGTGTGTTAAAACGTGCTATCATGTTGAATCTACTCAAACGCTCTACAACCACAAGGGAAGAAAAACACAGCTAACAACATCAAACCTATTTCAGGACAGATTTGTTACATCAGATTCATTCCTTTTTTCCCTCCCGTATCCAACCCAGTATTTTCTGCAGAAATGAGCACGATACTGATATGGATACCAATATACCACTTCTTGCTCAATAAATACAGAAAATACAGATTATCCATTCAGTTGCACTGATGTGGACACCCAGCATGTTTGAGAGTTCAGTTACATTTACATGTGGTAATCTCAGTGTCTCGCTGTGATTTTTTTTAAAAAGGCAGGAGACTGTCACCCGGTTAACCATCACCGGGCGCAGGTCCAGCCTAAACCTGAACTAAAAATTACTTCCAATGTTAATTCTGCATTGACACCAAAATTTAGACCAAGACTGGGCTTAATCCATGTCTCAGGAAATCTACACTAGGTGTTTCCAGATGTTTAAAGGAGATTAAAACTGGAAACTTGAATCAAGACCCAGAGTTGAAGACCTTTTAAGTACACTATTCAATCAGCAATGCTGGCATTAAGTACAACACATCAAGACAGGATGTGTTTCGGTCAAAAATGAATTAGAATAACCTGGAGCAGAAGTTAACTTCAAACCAAAATTGACTTCTCACTTTGCTAGTTCATGTATCTAGACATATTTAGCACAATTCATCACATCATTCCACTGAAAATGCAATTTATTCTTGCTTTCACATGACGTGAGTATATGAGCTGACCCTGGATCAGGCCTGAAGGACAGCAATATAAAAACAAAAGTCCTGTACAATCTCCATGAGGCTATTCCGTTACTGGTCCGGAAGCAGATTTGTTCCCCATTTATTAAAGCCTGATGTGTGTTTGGGGAACGGAGCGGATCTCTCATCATTGCCTCTGGACAAGCTGTCAAACGGGCACTGGATAAACAGCAAAAAAGCGTTCTCTAATGAGAGTAAGCACAGAAAACTTTGTAAACACCCAGAAAACACAAGCTTGCACAACCGCCAAAACCATTAAACCACCATTTCTTCGCTTGTGCCAGCTGCTCTGAGCACTAACAAACAGGAGGTTTGGATAATCGCCTGCTCTCCCAATTAAAACATTACGTTTTAATGACGTGCACCAAATCGAAAATATTCCTCATTAGGATTTCCTCTCCAGACACTGTGTCTGACCCAATGATTTAAACGTTACATACCGCACCAAGCAAACGGGTCTAACAGCACAGCAAAGGCTTCCTGAAGGGAAAATACCAAACACGAGTTCTATAATTGAATCATATACAAACAGTACAAGTACATAAAACAAAACAAACCGAGTCTTTTGTCGTCTGATTCAATAAAGCTCTTCAAAGTCCTCGTCTTCTTGGGCCTTTACAACATATGGCTGCTGTGAATGGACCTTTAACTGGTTTCATGTGTGGAAAGCCTGGAGCTAAAGGGGGGCCGGACGAGACCAGAGCGCTTGTGCTTGCTGTGTTAAGGTTCATCGGTGCTGCAACAAGAGCTGGTCGACATTTAAACCTGGCTGTCGCAAAGTTAAAGCGAGAATGAGCGAAGAGGACCGAGAGAAAACGGAAAAGAGAGAAAGACAAGTAGAGGAAAGGTGCAAAGATAAAAGTGATGCATTGAATTTACCTGTGTACGTCGTTTCCATGTGAAAAAAACTATATTCCATGAACACAGTTTTGCCTTTCAGTTCTTATTTTTCAATAATCATGTTGATTTAACATATCAGCACGGTCAGGACAAAACCTAGTATCCCCGAAATGTAGTGCTCACCTAAACAGCATTTAACAGGCTATGAATACTTGTTGGTAACAGCTGTTCATGTCTTACAGGAATCAGGTGAACCATTTATCCAGGCTGCTACCTCTGGTTGTCTTTCTTTCCATTCCACTGCAGCTAAACGAGTGACAGAATGTAGTTTAACAGCCAAAAGCCCAACAAATAATCATGTATTTGGCTATTTCCCCAGTTTTACAGTCATTTTTTTCTTTGTCATTTTATATGCAGAAGGATGCTCTTGTCATTGAACTTAAACATGCACATTTTCCACATAAAGCATATCACATCAACATAAAGTTGCCTTTTAGTTTACTTTTGGCAGTAACTGTGTTTAAGTACTTGCCATTGTTCACAAGGAAATTATGCACACATTTTAAACAAATCAATTCAATGCATTACTTTTTCGGGGGGGGGCAGAGGACAAACAAGAGTAAAAGAAAGTAAACAAGTAAGAAAGAGTAGTAAAAGCCAGAGCTTGTTCTTTAAGGGCATGTCTTTCGGTGCTAAATGACCTCTAACTGACCTGGTCCTGGGGTAGTCATGTCCTGCACATGTTAGTGCTTTCTTACTTTAACTTGTTAATGATATGATCAGTTGGATCGGGAGAGTTCGAGCACGAAAAACAACAAAATATGCTGGACAGGACACTCCAGGATCAGCATTAGGAACCAATGCATTAGTATAATGAAGGGAAATAAACGGGTGTTATGACTGAATGAATTTGATCTAACTTAAGTTATTTGGTTCAACACATGACTGTTCTAACGTATGGAATCACTTAGTAATAACTGTTATTCAGTATTTTATACAGTGTAGACTGAAATGTTCTGAACTAGACTATAAAATGCTAGTTTATTCACAATTTTAAGTATTTTTTTAGAAGCAAATGTTACCAAATAATAAAATGTAATTATCTATTTATAGTAATTTCTTGTCACAAAATAACTATAAATATCTATTTGATCAGAATTATCAATTAAGCTTTTTAATGCTAACACAAATTGCTTGAAACCTACAGAATATTAGCATTATATTAGAATAATTTCATGGCTGTATCTCAACAAAACTGGTTTTACATTACTGAAAACAATGACTCCACTTCTGAACAGTGATTCCAAACTTTTGAATGGTCGAGTATTTGGAGAAAATCTGATGGTGCCTTCATACAAAGCTTCATGTAAGTGTTCTTGGAAGAAATGGCTTAGAAGAACCTCCGAAGAACCTCAAAAGAACCTTAAGGTTGAGAGGTTTCAACTAAGTATCTTGGAGAAACATCCACTGAAAGGGTTCTTAGGGAAATTAAAAGTGGTTCCTCATTGGCACCGTCCCAAATTACACCTTTTTAGCACCTTACTATCAAGAGCGCAGCACTACAAGTTCGGGAAAACATCAAAATATTCAGCGCAAGGTCAATCCAGGACCGGGACTGGTCGCTATAGCTAAGCCGCACCTTTGATGACTAAGGCATTTTAAGCAGTCGGCTTTTAAAGATCGCTAGATTTGCTCTCTAAATGGAACGAGACGGAGTGAAACAGAAACAGGGAAAAAGGACCCACATGTCCTCGCGAGGAAATGAGTGCAGTGGTGAACACACCCCTCCACACCTCCTCTGCCGAATCGCGGCTTACCTCGCTGTCCGCCTGGAAATCGCTCCCAGCTCCGACAGCTACTCCGGAGTTCATGGTGTCTAAACTCTCCAAGCTAGTTCAAATCCCTCGGCTAGTATTCCACAGTTGGTGAGAGCCGGAGCCGGAGCAGAGATAAAAAAGAAAAAATACACCGGTGCAGGAGAAAAAACGTAGTCTCCTCTTCCTCTCAACTCCCTCCGGCTTCCACCAGGACATCCTCGGCGCCTTCGAGATTTCCAGAGCTTTTCCAGAGCTTTTCCAAAAGGTTTTCCACAGGTTTTCCCAGAAAGAAGCAATCCAAACAGAGGAAGAGAAGAGAAACAAGGCTTACGGCTTCAGAGAGCCTGCCGGAGACTCCCGGCTACAGCTCCGCACTGCTCATAACCACACACGCAGACTGCAAGAGGAAGCGAGAGAGAGAGAGAGAGAGAGAGAGACAGAGAGAGGGAGGGAGAGAGGGAGGGAGAAGGACCTCCCTGGGGCCTCACTGCTGCGGGGAGGCTGAGTGGAGACCAGCGTGTATTTGTGTGAGTGAAGGGATTCATTCACTGCCTGCTGTCACAATCCAACCCATCAGCAGGCAGTCACAGTCCACCTCTCTCTCTCTCTCTCTCTCTCTCTCTCTCTCTGTCTCTCTCTTTATTCCCTTTCACTGCCACAAAACATTGGTGGCATTTGGATTCTGTACAACTCTGTGCAAAAGATAAGGTAAACAGTAAGCAAGACAAGACAATGGCCCTCGGTAGTGTGCAGCCAAATCTGATAAGCTCAGTTTTGTTATTCGTCCTTCATCTTTGGCGTGTCTGTACGATCAAACTCACGTCTAGTAGGAGTGTGTTTAAGTACATTTGAGCGCAAACGTTTAACAACATGAAAAAAATGCTTGACTTGTGGTTAACTAACACAAACTATTACCAATATCATCTTTAATACCAATAATAAGAGCAACAATAGAAAATAACAATAATCCTAATAACTTCTATGCATGACAATCTAGTACAAAAACGGATGTGTTTATTTTACATGCACTTTGATATAAACAAATGCTGCAACTATTCCATGTTCGGTTTAAAGACATTTTACACTGTGCTTCAGTTTTATACTACTGACTCCGCCCACAACATAAACCCTACTAACCAAAGCTAGTGCAGAAGCCTCCTATACACTGCCATAATACAGCGTTTAAGTCTGTTATTTAAAAAAAAAACAACACACTACACAGTCACATCCAACCGTCTTAAAAAGCTAAGACATTTCACATTTTATTCATTTCAGTCATAATTTCGACACTATAAAGTTTGGTCAGCAGGGGGAGCTGTGCACTTGCTGCTCCACCTCAAACTCCACCAATGAGCACAGCAATGGGCTCATGAGTTGCTGAACAATGGATTTTAACTGGCTCCCTACGGAAACATCCGCATGAATTAGGGTGGGCTTCATGTAAACTATATGCAAATTAGGTACTGGTAGGCTTGCGCTTTAAAGCCGGTGCATCATTTGCATTCAAATCCTCACTTGTTTCCACGCCGTACGAAAGTTTCGGAAAACAGACGCAGAGTAGTTCATACATCATTAGAGATTGTCAAATGCGTGGCCTTTTTTATGCAACTACGACCAAATTATAACAAATATCACATTACTTACAAATAACGACACAAAAGATGCATAAATGTAACATAAAAATGATTACTAAACTACTACTGAACATATAAACTATCAGAAATACAACAACTAAAAACTACTATAATTATACTAAAACAGTAACGCAAGTTTTTTACTTAACTCAAATGTGTACCAGAGCCTGACTGGTACCGATAACATCAGCTGATATTAACAACCTGACAAAGCAGATAATCAACCATTTCAATTAGGATTCAAACTTGCTATCTCCCAATGATAAAGCCCTGTTCGGACATGATTAAGTTTACCTGGGGTTCTGGGCTAACTTCCCCTTCGATTTTGATTCTGTCTGGATCAGCCCTGTCAGTTTTTTTCGAAAGGTTTTTGACTGCTGCTATTTAGCCTCCTAGCATGTGGATCCATATTAAACACTTCCCAAACTGTAAAATGATAGTCGCTTTGCAAGAACCTCTAAATCATTTACTCGGTCAGGGTGGTAGACGTGGTCTTCTCTACACTGGAACAGCATTTGAAGGAGAAAGAGAATGAAGTCAGTCAGAGAAGCGAGATCCTGCAGGCTGATTAAAGGGGTGATTGTAACGGCAGCTACAGGAATGGAGCATTCATTTCGATTCACACATGCAGAATATTATCAACTTTTAGGTTTGTAGAAAATACAGCCCACTAGAAACTCGCTCGTCCTGCGATTACTTCAACGTTCGGAGAGTTTTATCACTGAGGGGACGTAAAATTTGATTACAGGCGTAGAGAGAGCTACAGACTGGTATCCAATCATAACCTTTAGCATGAGAAAATAAAACTGACTTAAAAAAATACCTGATTAAAAAAAGAAAAACGTAAAAGCTCTAAGTAGCAATGCAAAGAATTCCAAGTAGCTCTGTAAGGAATACCGTGTAGCTCCACCCTCAAATCCTACGGTATTAGACTTGAGTTTATTCAGTTTATCGGTGTTTAAGAAAACTGACTATCTAGAATAGTCATACATGACAGTTCACAACTGACATCTTATAATTGTATCGGGGTGTAAAACACTGCTTATATACTGTTTATTATATCTAAAATAATAATATAAAATTATATCAGCTGATGGTATTAATTACTACAATTTTTACCCCCTTAAATTTTGAATTTCGAACAATTTTTAATACTGTTTGGGTTCTAGTATTTACCAGCTGTTTTCAGACATAACTGCTGAACATTTTCATGAAATAACACTGTTAACGATTTTGTGATGCGGAGAAAAAGTTCTGGGGCAAAATAAAAGTCCTCCGCAAGTCTAGTTGGTTTAATGGCATGTTGCCTTATTCTCCTCTGCAGCATACTTGACTTTAACAGCCCTCAACCTTGCAGTCCCTTAGCATTCCTCCTTTTTCTGGCACTCGCAGTCTACATTCAGACTCTCCACTCCTCCCCACACACATCTGTCAGTTCCGTTTTCGACTCATGCTTCACTCTCTTGCACACGGTCTCTCAGCCATGGTGGATGGTCACTTGAACCACAGAGCAATCCCCCTGTCCGAGGCCCATTAAGGCAATGGCAGCACAAAAGAGAAGTGGCTAGCCTCCAGTAACGGCATGTTTCAACAGACTACATCCCATCCACTATTTCTAACCCCCCCTCCCAAAGAACCTGGCACCATTCCAAAACACTCTCTTTCTCTCCCTCTCTCCCCTCCACCATCTCTGAGGGCTGTTAAGTAGATTATAGGCCGCTCCTGGCATTGAGGCTGTGTAACAGACTTAATTATGGGTGTACTTCATTCTGTTAGACTACTCTTCATTAAGCACTGTGTCAGGGCCCATTACCAAAGCACTCACTTGATCTAGACTCGGACCACGTCATTAACTCTCATCTACGCCAAGCCGTGCGTGTAAGTCTCAAGGCATCTGAAAACGTATTCAAGCTTTGTAACAATGCAAACACAGCAACTATTGCGTTTTGCGCAAACAGGAAACAAGCCGTCAAGTTTGTGAACGCAGGTGAAGGACTTGCTTCTGTAGAAGCTCAACAGCTCCCTCTAGTGCAATAAAGCTCCACACAAATCAGATTTGAGGTTCATTACACGGTCATGCACGTTTAGAATTGGTGACACGGAGTGCGATACAGCACCATTTAAAGCAGGAAGACCTTAAAAAAGACCGTTCCAGCACCGGCTGACCGCTGAAAAAGTGTAACTGGATTTGACTCCACTGTGCCCATCATTTCTACACAGATTTTCACTTTCAGTTTTTTTCTTCACTCTAGGCAACAGATGTGCTGATGCAACGTAGGTTAATTCATATAGAACTGAAATGTGTTGATGCAACATTTTAATTCATTTAGAATTAAAATACATTTCAATCAAGTAAACTGAGCTAGAGGTGCACGATAATATTGGAATCATAAAGGTATCATCAGATGATTGCTTAGCATCAGATTCGGACCGATGATTAGATTTGACGAATATTTTAAAACGATATTTCATTGTGTATTTATTGTACAACGAAAGAACATTTAGGACCCATATCTCAAACACAAGGCCCGTTAGCTTGTTTCACAATGCTCTGCACTACAGTCCCCAGCATGCACCGCAATGTAATGTGCATCTATGGGGCAGCGATTACACCTCAGTTCAACACAATTCTATGCAATTCCACACCAGTCATATCACCAAACACACTAACTGCAGTTCAGCCAATATAAACACTGAACATTTACCTGGCAGCTCAGAAATTGAGCCCACATCTTTGGCCCAATCCCATTTCTTCTTTTTACCCCTACCCCTTGTTTCCAAGTGTCACCCGAACTGAGTCACACGGGGTAGTGGTTGAAATATTGCCCTATGAAATGGGACAACCCTCAGATAAAAAAAAGAAAACAAAAAAAACAACATTACTTCATTAACAGGCTACTAGCGGCGCTCTGTAGGCAACCTGGCCGGTCTTCAATGATAGCAGAGAAGGGAAAACACTTCGCCTGTACCCCTCTATCTCAACAAAAAATGGTACACCCTAACCCTAGATGTGAACGCACAAATCAGAGGGTTAAGGGCAAGTGGTAGGGGCAAGGGGTGAAATGGGACAATGGCCTTAAAGAACTTGCAGCAGAGAAAGGACGGCAGGTGTCTAGTTCAAGCAAATAAGTACATTCAAAAGACGGCACTCTTAGGGACACTTAAATTTCGAGTATTTCAAGTGTCCATGTAATATTTAAAGATCTACTACAAGTGTCCATATTTTTTGAATAAACAGTGGTCAGTTCGGGTTATAGCACAACATTAATTAAAAATGAAATAAAAACATTTTTCTCTGGTCCACAGATTTGTTAAGACTTTTTAATTTGGCCCTTTTACTGGTTGAGTTTGACACCCCTAATTTGGGCGATGATGTATTACATGCTAAAATACCTGCTATGGATTAATATTACTGCAATGAAAGCTTGTACAAATGGATGTTAATAAACTCTATAATGCTATCCCAAGTGGACCTAATCAGAATATCTACATTTTACAAATGTTTATGAATCAGCATCAGCAGATCTTTACAGAAAAAATATCAGATATCAGCCTTAGCCCAAAATTCCCATATCGGTACATCCCTAAGTGCAATGCATCCCGTTTTTCCAGCGCAGGAAGAGCATAAAACAAACTAACACCTAGCCGCTAAAGGATTTTCAAAATTTTTAAATCATTATACTGCTTACATTACAGAACCTTTATCACTTCTCTAAATTTATCACTGTCTCATGAAAAGAAATGTAAGAAGTGACCATCACGTGCCAAAGTGCAGCTTGAGAAACTTGGGGCAGTTCTTGTTTCTGCATTAATCTGCGCAGAAGAAGCAGAAAGGAGAACAACACAAGAATCTATAAACTTCAAGAACAATGAAAATGTTTTTTCAGCTTAGCTCAATACTATTATTATTATTATTATCATCATATAATAATCTTTCCATATCAAAATAAATACAGCAGTAGCACTGAGAAATCACATCACTAGCAGAGCGGAGCAGAGTAAACAGCCAAAACAGCCACTTTCTGCATCAGCCTTAAAGGTTCAATATGTTGAGTAACTGCAAACAAAGATAATATATATAAATTTGTATCAAAAACTTTCTAAAAGGTTCGGCACGTGGGACATTTATGTCAGAACATGTGTCTGAGGAAGATCTACTGTGAGTTTCTAGATTTGAAGGCCAAAAAAACTAAACTGCTATTAAGATTTGACAGGTATATACTTACACACACCAGTGTAGCTCTTGGCAAGCATCTGCCTTCAATTACGAATTACACGGGTTCCCACACTGCCTTCAGAATTCCGCTGCCTAGATCCACAGCACCGCAGACAAAACACTGCAGAGTTTATTCAAAGAAAAAACTGTACGTCTGACAATGGGGTTTGGTGGAGACAAGAGCACAAGGCTTAGAGAGAAACAGGATTTCCAGAGAGAGAGAGAGAGACAGAGAGAGAGAGAGAGAGAGAGAGGATACACTTACACAAGTCTGAGCTGTCAGTCGAAATCAGCCCCTAGAGAATGATTTATATTCAGCATGCTATAGTTTCTCAAGCCTCTGTTGTCAGACACTTGAAGATCTCTCCAAAGCAGGCAACCAGGTACAACAGAACGACTGCAACAAATGTTTTCAGAGCACTGAGAGTCTGAGAGTACACTGAAGAACAACCCACCGTCAACTAATCGCAAATCAAAGCTCCAGAAGGCAGAAGGGTGGGCGATACGATAACATCACGATAACATCACGCAAAGACAGTTTCACACTACACGATATATATCACTATGTTTGATTTTCAGAGGTTGGATCACTGTTAGAAATAAAGTTTCTGTGCAGCTACATTTATCATTCATCAAGGTACAAACAATGTAAATGTTCCCTCAAAAGGTACAACAGTGGTTTCAAGGTCCAATTGTGATCCTTAAATAAGCTTTTCCAGGTGAAAAGTACAACCCCATTTCCAAAAAAGTTGTGATGCTGTTCAGAATGTAAATAAAAATAGGAATGCAATGATGTGCAAATCAAGTAAACCATAGAGGAAAATACAACAAAGACAACATATCAAATGTTGAAACTGAGAATTTTTTTTTGTTTTTTGAAAAATATATGCCCATTTTGAATTTGATGCCAACAACACGTTCCAAAAAAGTTCGGACGGTTGCATGTTTACCACCGTGTTTCATCACCTCTTCTTCTAAATACACTCTGTACCTGAGGAGTCCAGTTGCTGTAATTTTGAAAGTGAAATGTTTTTCTGTTCTTGTTTGATATAGGATTTCAGCTGCTCAACAGTTCAGGGTCTCCTTCATAATGCGCAAAACATTTTCATTGCATGTTTTGTTTGCATTATTTATTCATTATTCTTGTATTTTTAAACTTAAATTTCTAACATTTTTACTATTCATTTGTAATTACTCAATACATATTTGATTATATAGTGCAATAAAACATCGTTAAACAACGATAAACAGATGATGAAATGTAAAGAATGTTTACGTGTATGAGCTGCAGGTGACAGCTAATACAAAATTACACCATGCTTTTGTAATCGCTGTCAGTAACTGTGACTTCCATGGGTTAATTATCCATTAACCCATGGTGCTTTAAACATACTGATGATGCGCTTAATATACGAGAAGGACACTGTGACGCATCATAATAACGATATCATATCGTTGGTAGAAGTTTGGTCCATACTTAACCTTAGGGAAGAGAAAGTGGTCAAAACCGTTTAATTCTCCAGAGGGGAAAGGAGGAAGAGGAAGTATGAAAAGCACATAGAAAAACCCAGAAATATGCAAAGCCCTGGCAAAGGTCGTTGAGGAGTTTTGCATTTTCTGAAACACACTTTAACAGCTTTGTTCACTACTGAAAACTCGCCCCATGGGTTTTCATTACAGCCTGGTGAGGACACTGCTGATGTGGTATATTACTCAATGCAGAACGTAGCTGCATTTAAAAAATATAAAGTTTCTGGAACCAAAAACTCTGGCATAGAGATTGGGAAACTTCCCTCTGCAGCCCTCAAGACCACTGTAACTGTTTCCATCGGGGCTTGGCACTATGATGATATGCTACTGTTATTGTGAAGAATCACATCACAATTCATTTTTCTGAGTATATTGTTACGGTTGGGCATTTCAGTTAAATAATATCCGACACGTTAGTTTGTCAGAATATTTTCAGAATACTACCTCGCATAGTTAATCAAGTACTCACGCACTCACGCGCATACCTAATTGTGATGTTAGATTTGTTAATGCGACAGTATTGGTGCATGTGCTAGGAGAAATGAATCGTCTGCAAATAGCACATAGTAGCACACGTGTCACACCTCCCTCTGGCCCTGTAGTACAGGGTTTCTCAACCTGTGGGCCGCAGACCACCAGTGGGCCATGAAGCACTCCCTAGTGGTCCGTGGGCCTGAACTCGCGGGGAGGCAGTAGTTTGTAGTGGACCGATAGAGACGTATAAACACCGCAGTCGCAGGCTAATTAAACGTCATCAGTTTGAAACAGATTTCCTCTTCTTCTACCAGCAGGTCAGCGCAGTACCGTCAGTATAATCTGCGCCTGACTTACTGCTCTAATGTCGTTCCTGCAGCTCGAGCTGCAGCTGATAAAAACAACAGACGAGCCAAAAAATATTAGCGAAGATCTATGTTTGATTTCTGGCCGAGCATCAGCGACCTGAGTAGCTAAACTCAAATTGATAAACTGATGACAAAGAAGCGGAAATCAAGTAACGTTTATTATTATTGTTGACTGTGATGACGCTGATCCAAAAGCATGAATGGAGTGAGGTTTATTTCAAATGAGGCGCTAAAACCCTCAAAACTAGAGACTCCAGACCAAACAGTGACTCCTGTGGGAAAGACACAGCTCCAAATCACAGTCCACATGTGATGTTTAACACAACCGCAAATTTTGGTTTCTGTGAGATGGACGATCTGATCCTTTTCAGGCATAATTCACAGGTTTTCTGTGTGAGCAACTAAGAAAAAAAAAGAAAACTATTTAAAAAAAAGTTGATTTTAGTTTTTCTGTGGGCCGCTAAGCTTTATAGTTATAAACAGGTGGGCCTTGGGGTGAAAAAGGTTGAGAACCCCTGCTGTAATGCACAACGCTCAGCAGATCCATTTCTGAACTCCAAATCCCAGAATCCCCCAAGGGACCATGTGACACTCACCCCACAGCCATCCTTCAATCACAAATGGTTCAAGATCATCACCTGAATACTGAACTGTTACACCTGCATCTGATTTCACCTTCCTTATAAAGACTGTTTGTTTCTACTCTTGCCTACTTATTTTTGATCTTAGCTTTGGCCTTGACTCCTCTTTCGATGCCCCTGTTCGGTAATCGTTTCATTCTGGTTTTGACTCTAGCCTAGTTTTGGACTATGTAATTAGATCAGGGGTGCACAACTCCGGTCCTGGAGGGCTGATGTCCAGCACAGTTTGGTGATTCACCTGCTCGAACACACCTGATTATACTTATCTGTTAATTGCAGGTTAAGTGGGTGTGTTTGAGCAGGAAAACCTCCAAACTGTGATGGACACCGGCCTTCCAGGCCCTACAGGGAGTTGTGCACCCCTGAATTAGATCATCCTTTTTCTATTAAAGCCTCAAAGCTTTGTTTTGTCCGTGAGCATCTGACCCACTGTGTCCTGTTACAGCGTGTCAGAGACATTTATGTATAGTGTGCGTATCTCTATTCTCTATCAACTAAGTACTCATGGACGTTTCAGTCCATTTTTTTTTTACTATTTTAATTACTTGGGAGTATAATTATCAAACACTGCCCAAGCAATTTACTCCTCTGTCCAGACATGCAACACAGGTTCATTTCTAGTGCTTATAGTAGTTGTAGTCCATCAGGTAGTTCAAACACTGTGGAACGAATTCAAATGTCTGTAAACTCATATTTTACTGCTATGCCCACTGTGTTTGCATCTCTAGCCTATATTCCTTGTTAATTACTGCATATGTAAAAACTCACTTATTAAAAAAAGTTTAAAATTACGTATTAAATAACTCTCAGCTTTACCTTTTGGTAATAAACTATTTGGTTTCCTGCTCTGAAATCTGTGACAGCAATTATATGCACCTGCTGGTGTGGGTTCATGTGGGGGTTTTGTCTCTTTTATTGATGCACAAAAGCACTATTTGAGTGCTAATGGGGCTCCCTTGCAAGGAATCTGAAATAATCTTCAGAAAAATGGTCACAAAATAAACAATAAAAATCTAATCTTTTACACGCTGCTTCTTTTTTCACATTTAAAACAAAAAAACTGTCCAACTAATGGCACTGTCAAAAAATGGGTCAAGGTTTTAACTTAAAAACCTTGTAAGCAACCCTTGCCTTTAAATTACCTTGCCTTTAAGAATGTAAAATGTCTTGTTCCATTAACTTACATTGTAAGATGAAAGATCTCAGGTAAAACTGACCAAGATTTTTAAGTTACAATATCAAACCTATTTTTACAGTGAGGGATGAATACTTTTTAGAACAAGGAGTTCTTTATTTCAGCGCTACAATATGTTAATTTGTGCTACTTTCCAAGCACCAATGCTCAAAACCGTTCCTGTACAGCCCTGTATATCGCTCTCTTTTCATTTCCAACTCTCTCTCTAATCCTGCAGTCCAGCTCCCTCAGTGAGTCGAGCTCCACTACCTGCCCCATTTCTCATGATGCACTCACAGTGAGAGCAGGGTGACCTACACGCTGCCATCAAACTTGGTCGGCCCTGTAACTAGCCCGCAAGGTCTTCATCCAGCCTGGCTCATCAAAGAGTCAGCACACATACATACACACACACTCCAATACACATGCTGCGCAATCACACAGACATACGCCAGCCAGCCTAGGGGACCATTACTGCTATGCACAATTACTTTCACAATATGGTTTTATAAGCTCTTCAGTGGTTTAGAGGTCGCCTAAGTATGATTGGAGTGAACTCGAGCAGGCCTGCTGAAGTCCATTCAGATACTCCACGAATGCAATTTGAACAGAAATCAGAATTCGATTGGGTATTTGAGTGCAAAAAAGTGCTTGAGGGCGCAAAACGCCTGAAGCCATGAGTTAATATTCATGGGGCATAAATGGCCGTCTCTCCAGAGGAACCTGGAGGGAGAGCTGGTGTAGCTATAATATAAACCACCTAGAATAACACTGCTGCTCCGGCTGAAAGAGGGAAGTGAGAGAGAGAAGAGAGAGAAAGTGAGCAGAGAAAGAGTAGTGAGAGTAGGAAAAAAGTGCAAGCATGGATAGAACATGAATGTAGAGAGGGTATAGGATTAACAGTGTGAACTGAGGAAGGAGAAGGACTGAAGATGTGGGTCGTTCTACAGAAACGCCCACTTTTTAAATCTGTCCATAGGTGTCGCTGGTGTTACCAATCCTCACTGGTATTACACACAAGAAAAGTAACACCAGAGACATTTTTAATGAAAAATGCGTTTCACAAAATGGCTGCTACAGAGCATCAAACCACATGTTGTCAATCATAGAATATCCACTAAAATATGTAATTTAATCCATTTGTGTTCTATTTCTTCACAATTTCCACAGAATAAAGTCGGTCACACCAGTGACTTCATATGAAATCATGAGCTAAATGAGAACATTTCTGATAACTGAAAGACACAGTGGACTCACCATGTGCTTTTCTTCACAGATCCTCAGAAAATAAGTAAAAGGAAGTCAAGTGATGTCATCAGTGTGATTTTTATTTCAAAATAGGAGATTTTGTGTGACGCAGTAACACCAGTGACACGACTCCTGGGGACAACAGCTTTCTTTATATATTTTATAATATTTATTTGTCTTTGTGTCATTTAATACATATATTTCAGAGTCATGTATAGATTACTGCAGTAAAAATTGCAGAAAAAAGTATTTTTTACTTCAATATATGGCCTCGCCCTTTACACATGATTGTGAGGGCGAGCTCTTCTGTGGCACTTGGAATTCTATATAATTGATTTAACACCGATTTTGCTAAATTGAGGCTCAAGAAGGTGTAACTGTTAAAATATCTTATTGTTTTATTTTAAAATATAAATAAACTGTAACCCTAATGTGTTTTTCAAGTGTAATATATCTGTAAACGCTAGGGACACAAAAATGGACGTTTCTGTAGAATGACCCATATACAGGGGAAGCTGAAAGCAAAGAGGAAGGCAGAACAGCGCCTACACCACTGCAACCTGGTAAAGCAGTGATCCAAAGAATATTTTTACGACACCTCAACCTCATTCTCGCCCGGCTGGCAAAGGGCTTTTCCCACAAACTGATGTTTTTATTAGCATACAATTAATAGTTTTATCCAGCACCATGTTTTTATGTGATGTCTGCATTAGAAATGTGAATTTTGGCAAATTCTTTTGAACAATAATCCTAAAACCACAGACAACCCATGTAAATATCAAGCAGTATCGTCTTTTATAAACAAGGCCACATAAATATAATCTACTTACTTACATTTATCACATATTATTAGCAAGTTAATGAATATATATGGCCTGACTGGGCTTAGCTTGAAGTTCACATGCATAGTTTAAACACCAATCAGCATGAAGCCGCGATCATACAAGACTGTTAACTCACTATTTTCTTGGCAGGGGTGGAGCAAAATTCAAGCGAGTACAAGCAGTCCTGATCTGAGGACGCTTGTGGAGGGAATGTGTAGTTTAGTAAACGGTTAGTATTTGCTGGGTAACTTATTTCTGCAACAGTGAATGTCAAGCGATATCATGTTGACTGAGTAACATTTTCCATTTAGTATTTTTCAGAAAGAAGATGTGACAATTCACCCTCTGGATTCTCCACTTTGTGCTGTAACAGTTCGAGATCAAGCAGAATTTAACTACTTGAAGCAAACTGATTTTTCACACTGTCATTTCTTTTTACACTCTAATAGGTTGACTTTTTCACCAGACAGACTTTACTCATGCTCGTTTAGACTACTGCAAGTCGGTAGCTTACAGCTTTTAAGTATTTTCGACCATTAACTAACTTACATATTTGCAGTCCACAGCTTAAGGCTACACTCAACAGAAGCAACAAGACATTTAAAAAGAGTTTGTTGTAGCCCAGCTTAGCACTGTGTCATGTGGTTAAATCTTCTTTCATTGAGAAATAGCGAGCATATCCGCACTAGCCGGTCTACTGAGCAGTCTGTTGGCCGGTCTGCAGAAGCAGAGTCTGACCAAAGTTGCCTCCCTCAGCAGCTCTCAAAACCACTGCCATCCACCACGCTAATGGGCATCATCTCCTGCTTTATCATTTTACACACCCGCTGTGTGATTTCCTGTGTGCTGCACTTTCTCCCTGAAAACAAGGATGAAACAGTTGACCAGAAAGTACATCATTGCACTAAACTTTGGTAGTGGATTCCAAAAGAGTTGATTCCTCGGCTCTTAGGCCCAAAACATACTTAACACAAGGACGCGAACGCAGACGCTCCGAGCTACACAGACGGGGTTTTGTGTGTAGGTGTGTTGAAAAATGCGTCACGACGCATTTCATAACACAACGCAATCTGCAATCTGAGCGTTACAGCAAGGGGCACTAAAACAACAGCCAGGCTTGACCAAGCAGTCTTGTACCGTCAGTGTGCTTTCTCAACCGACACGGCAGACGGGCAGTTGAGTCTCACGCAAAGATGGTTCACATAATCATAAACATATCCTACATTATCGCGTTTCCATTTCAAGAGAAGAGGTAAAGCAGCTCACTCCCCTCTACGGCCCACGTTCATTTGTTGAGGCTGGAATAACAGTAGATCCCTCTGTGATTTGTCCTCTATCGCCCCCTTCAGTACTGAGTGTTTTAACCACCACAGCAACGTAAGAACGCATGATGAGTTTAAACAGAAGGACTGAGCGTTTGCAGTGCGTTGGCAGAGCACTGACGTTCGTGTCCTTGCGTGAAGCATGTTTTGGGCCTTACACGTCTGGGTGTCGGGTTGGTGAATCGACGATGGTTAGGGGGCGCGATCTGACTAGAGCATATTGCATACAATTTCACAAGCCTACCTGAAAGGAAGCAAATATTACCTGAAAGGTGACGTCCAGCTGATGAGCCCTACATATCACGCCAAAAAAAAAAAAACAGTGGAAATGATGAGGGAAACTCACACGTTTCTCCCTCTAGACGTGGCTGTTTTCTTTGGTTTAGCTATGATCTGCAGGTATACTGTGTGGGTTTGGTTACAGAGTCAAACTCAGGCCTACAGACATCTCAGTCTGTTGATACACACCATTCGCACTTCAATAACACTAACAGTTCAATCATTTGCAGGTAAACAACAGTGCAGTTCAACGGAAGGTCATCTGTGGACATTAGGGCCTGTAGGAGGTCTAAAGTGAGTGGATATTTACCAACTGAAACAGCACTTCACCACTCAAAACCCAATATATTACCAGCATGCTCTTACAGGTAGTGTTTGGGCATTGCATCATTCAGACTAAACTAGGGAAGCACTGATGTGGGAGTTGAGCTGATGCTGTTTTTCAACACTTTTCATGCACATATCTGCCAAAGCCAATACCAAAACTGACACATAACAACCTGGACCTGGAACTAGATTAGCATTATAAAGAAATAACTCCTACAAACTGCAGAGAGTCAGAAATGCACCAAAAAATGCACATATTTTAGCACAGGAGCCCAGCACTGCCTAAACCTTCAGCTTCTCCAGAGCACAACAATACATAAGCAAATATCAGTCAGACTTAAACCCCTGTCTGATGTTGATATCTTTTAAAGCAAATATCTGCCAATACTGATATTTGATTGCAATATCATTGTGCATCCCTACTTTAAACGGTATTTGACTCAGCATGGTCACTACTTTTACTTGGTAAACAGCATCTTAATTTCTGAACCATGTACAAATTAAGCTCCAGCAGTGATTTTCCTGCGCAAAAACCGAAAACTTGACTGTAAAAACAAAAAACATCTTAGAAACATTTCGCTTTGCAGGCCAAGCTGCACAGCTTTCGCATAGTGGCAGCCAAAATTGCACATACTGTTTCTTGATGCTTCTCTCAAGCAGCCGGTCACTAGAATCGCAATTGAAATGCACCCCTGTGACATCATCTCCGGTTAAAAAAAAGCACATTTCCCCAGTAATGTACAGTTGAATGCAAATGTTTGGCACCTCACCAAATTACACATTTATAATTTGTGACAACAAGTATACATCCTCTACAGAGAACACACACACACACACATTTTAAAGCATAATTACTGTTTCTAAAGCAATTACATTAAATTATTTTTTTCAATATGTTAACTTTAGCAAATAAATAGAAAATGTGCTCTAAAATTGCCATATTTAAGTTTGTTTATCATGAAGAATTTGTTACTTTTTCACGTGGAAAATCAACAAAACATATTTTGACTAGGAGTTTCAAAATTTTTGCATTCAACCGCACTTACTTCTGTTTATGCATTGGCCCTCCTGCTAGTTTTGCCTGAACTGTGCTAGGTCTTGTGCAGGTAAACTGCCAAGTCAGTCTTACCACGATTTCAACTCCGGCTCAGGTTCACACTTAACTTCTTCCCATTTGATTGCAGCTACATTCCTGTGTTATAGTGCAGGTGTTCAAGGGAATAAAGTGTGTGTGTGTGTGTGTGTGTGTGTGTGCAAGTACGTGTGTGTGCTCATAAAAGCGACAGAAGAAAAAGAAGAGGCGTTGGAGGCACATTCCCGTTCCGGATCATTCCCTCTGCGGTCGTGTGTCTTTATCTCCTCTACACAACACAAACAGCCACACTCAGCTCCTCAGAAAAACAATATTCAAAACATGTGAAAACCTGAAAGTGCTTGAGACAGCAAATCTGCACCAACAAGGCTGAAGGTGCAGCAGAGGACTGAGAACCCTGCACTGTGGAGAGATGGAGGCGTCATGAAAGGGGAAAGAAAGGAACGGCTAAAAACATGAAAAACAGCTCATACAGACGGACTTCTCTGCATTTTAAAGCGACAGTCTGGCAAAAAAACAAATTTACAACCAAATGTGGTCGAGCAGCTACGACGTGTTTTGTGTCTGAAGTAGTTTCGCACTGGAGCTACGAGGCTAATGTAGCTAACATGTAATGGAAGCATCAGTTTTAGACTTGTATGACATGTTGTTGTCTTTCTCGGTGACAAATAAAGATATTAACTTGACAACTTCAGAAACTGTAAACATAAAACTATTTTAAAAGATTCATTTTTAAACAGGCTCATCAGTTTTACCCAAAAATCAGGTGGTGTAACCACACGCCAGTTTTTATTTATATATATTTTTATATAAAAGTTATTTACCACTACTGAAAATGTGTATAGACTAGTTGTACTTGGCCTGGGTACACATATTTTTTTTCAGGTAAATAGATAGATATTACTGTAATAACAACACATTTTTATACCCAGGTAATCTATTACATTTTCTGTCTAATGCTGATCCAGGTGGATGCTGATCTCTCTAATACTGATTGGACCACCTGACTCTACAAACTGAACCAGCCTATCCATGACCCAAAAATGACATTGCACCATGAAGTATCCTGCCCACTCTTTCTTTTAAACAAGCCAGAATAAAAGCCCTTTGTTGTCACATGAAGGTTGAGAAAATCAGAATTCAGAATGATTTTAAAGGTTTCAAATATAAAATCAAGCCAAACTTATTTTATTTAGAATTTTATATTTTATTTAAATAGCTGACTTAATCTGTTTATATGGTTGGACGGTTGGATCACCTGATATTTTTAAATTCTAGAAGGCATAAAAACCTAAAATGAACTGTATTTTGATGAACTGACAACACATTCACATAAAGGAGGTTTTATGTGATATATGTCATGTATTTATTAAATTATTTCATAGGACAATAACAGTGCACGTCATGTCATGTCAACTATAAAAATGGACAAAATATATGATTATTAACACAGTGATGTCTGACATTAATTGTTAATTGAAGTGAGCATCTATAAGCTTCCATTACATACCAACACTGGCAACACAAAACCACAAAAACAAACAGAAACTTCAGACACCAAACATGTCTTGGCTGATTAACCATATTTGGGGTAAGAGTTTTTCTCTTTAAGCCAGTGTGTGGGCTTGAGTCTTACCCACTTGACACAGTTTATGCTACGGTAAGTTCTCTGCCAAATCTCCATCCAGATCAACACAACCTCACAGAACAGCGGTCGGCCTGTTTGGCACAGTCAGCATCCTCCAGAAGACGTATTTATCCAAGAATGATTACCGAGTTTGCGGCTCGAAGCTCTTAGCCTAACGAGGCCGATAATGAGATGGCGCCCAGCGGCCTGTGACGGACATGAATCACCGCGGCGATGGATGAGGCAGCGCTGATGGGATTGGCTGATCTTGTTGTGGTAAGCACATTGGGGAGGGGTTCAAATGCCAAAGCTTTATGTTAGCGTTCTTCTCCTGACATTAACTGAAGCTAAAAGCCTGCCGTCCTTAAACGGGACTGGATCTTGATAAACTACCTAAGAGGACAGAGCAGACAGAGATTTAGAGAACAGGGCACACTGAGGACAAAGTGCTCCTTTAAACTGATCTATCACCAATTTCTAGTAGAGTATTCCTAACCAAACCCTGAACTGAATTACTATAAGGAAAAACAAGGAGAATCTTAGCTTTGCTGAAGCTCTGGCAAAGCCCAAACTGTTCAGAAATCTGAGTTTGTTGTTCTACTATTTAATAGAGGTGTAATGATTTCAGTATCAATAGATGAAAATATGAGCCTTTAAAATAGTGCACTGAAATTTAAATGTGTATCCAGCCTTTCAGTTTCTTTCAAGAGGCTCTCATTTAAGCCTGGGCTGTAATCTGAATCCTCTTATCCATCTTATTGTATGGGAAACAACAAAGCATTTCTTCCAGTAATTCTGCAGAGCTTTCTAACTGTGAAGCTGAAGCAAATACCTTAATAACGTAAGAGTTGTAGCTTAATTTCCAATACAGTAACCTAATAATAGCGCAGTTCACTAAGAGTTGTGGTTGTAGTATTCTGCCATCATTAACTCTGCTGTTTATACCTAGTAAGAAAGAATGGAATTGCCAGTATCACACGAACTTTACCGTCTACCGCCATCGTCTCTGTAGCTGCTTAGCTTACATGACACAACAGTGTTTTTCTGTCTCAAAGCCCAAACCCAAAGCTATTTATTGTGGTGAGTAAAAACCTGACACTGTGGTCTGATTATGTTCTAAAACGTGCACCGTTACATAGCAGGCTTTCTGTACATGCACAATACCTGCCTGCAGCACAGCACAGCTGAAAAGCCACATATCCAGAACAATCTCATCTATATTACATACAATAAACATGGTATTAAGGTAGTAGAGATGCACCAATCCCAGTTTTTCTCTTTCAGCATCAATTCCAATACCCGAACTCTGGGTATCGTCCGATACTTAGTACCGATCCGATATCAGTAATTTTTTAATTTATTTTTTTTTAATTCTGTATTCCTCACTGTATCTAACATGAGGCTGTAACTAGAGCAAAAATGTAATAAAATGCAAATTAATGAAAAAAAATTTTAAAAAAAAAATACAAGAATGACTTACTAAACAAACTTTATTAATAAGCTTCTGGATAATGGAACAGCTAAATAAACAGCAATTATAATTCCAGTGTAAACGTTTCAGTGCAACAATGAAGTTCTGAAATCTAAACATTCAAAGAACGTGTGAGTTCACCCCTCGAAACTTTAGCTTTGCAAATATTTCAAGCTGTTGTGCTATTAGCAGCTGTATCAAGCATGAAATAATCTGTTATTAGCCTGCATGAGTCATACTGCTTGTCTTGTTATCTGACATTTAAATAGAGTTTTTAAAATGAGGCAACCTTATTATTTATGTCTTATTTAACCACAGTATTCGAATTCATTTTGACTAGAACTTCATGATATTGATAATGCAAACATTTGAGGGTTTTTCGCTTGCAAAGCTGGTACAGTACAGGGAAAAGTTCCTGCACGCACCACAGCACAGAGAAACAACTGTGGCAGATTTCATGCTTCCTGATTTTATTTGCTTAAACAAGTTCGCCTGCAATGTGATCATTCATAACTGTTAGCTCTAAGAGCTCCCTGTCCTGTCAATCAATGCTGCGTTCACATATTTGCATTGAAAAACACCTCATAGTGTTTTGTGGCCGACGGTGATATGAAGCCCCACAAATTGCCATGCTGACTGCGGTGCTGGTAAAAATGGATGAGTATCAGATGAGAGCTGTAGCTGAAGAAATACACTTATTTAAGTTGTACAAAATCAAGAAAACATTTTGGACTTATCTATTCTTGCACAATACTGATTTCGTCTGGAACAACGAGACATTTGGTGACATTTGGGTTTATTACACCGCTGTGGTCGACGTCAAAAGCTGGGAAAACTGAACTCTTGACAGAGTCTGCAACTGCTGCTGCTGGCAGTACCAGAATTTTCCATTGCAGCTCTGCTGAAACAATGAAATATCCGTTTTGCCGTCACCCATTTACCACAAACGTGTGAATGCAGCGTCAGAGACAATAAGGAATGTGTATCAGACAGATCTGGCCAATATCTCATCAGTGCTGATTTGATCCAGAGTATCGGATCGGTGCGTCAGTATCATGTAAGATATCACATCACCCAATGTTTAAGGTTGTTCTCACACCCAGCTTGCTTGCTAAAGCCCGGGCTTTTGTGATATTGTGTCGCATTCTTCTGGTTTGGTTGGTTTCACACTGTGACAGCTAAAGTGCACCACATCACACATGTGGGTGGTCATGGTCAGAAATCTGTTATGCTATAAGTCAATGAGAAAACATGGCAAAAATGCAGGATGATTTTTCGTAATGGCTGTGCGTAAGACTGCACACGCAACAAAAACTTTTCTTCAAATTCAAATCACCAAAACTATGAAGGTCTTTACTTACAGCCACAAATGGAGAATTTATATTAAAAGTGTAGATTTTGTAATTTCTTTGCTTATTTGAATGAGCTACGCACGAGAACTAAGTAATACAAATTCACACCATGCTTTTCCATTTCTGGAAAAGGCTGTGACTTTTAAGGGTTAAGCAAGACTGGACCTTGATAAAGTACCCGGAGGCATTTGACTGATGGAGGCATTATGGCTGTGGGGGGAAAGAGCAGGGCAAAGTAGAGGATAATGAGATTTGGTGTCAGCATGTAGCCAGACAGCACATGGGTGCAAAATGAATGGGGAACGGACTGATCGTGCCAGAGAATGAAAGGGGACGGTCCGCGAAAGCCATCTGTCTGATCTCTTTAGTCCGCAGATCAATTACCTCGCTGGTGCTTTTGGCCTGTCGCTCATTACATCAATACTCAGTGGTAGAAGAAAAAAAATTCTAAGGTTTTTCCTTGAAAAATTCATATAGAAAATTCTACTTTCTATTAGCTTTGAAAACCTGTGTAACAGACTGACAGTTCATTTAAAATCATGGCCCAAGGAGATATATTAGCGCTGTTATTATGTGCTTGAAAGTGTCATGCGATACCTTTGGAAAGTGAAATATTGCAGCCGTGCAAAGAAACTGACTAAATTAAAGACAGTGGAGACGATTTATTGTCACTGTGGGGTTTCGTTTGTGACTCTGATGTCTACGCTAAGGATCACAGTAATAAAGAACAGAATAAAACTGAAATAATAATAATAAAGATTAGAATAAGAGTCTGCGATGGAGGGGCGACCTGTCCAGGGTGTTTCCTGCCTTCTGTCAAATGGCCGCTGGGACAGGCCATTGTTTATTCAAAATATGCCAAAAGTACAACAGCGAAACAGGCACTGAATACTTATTAAAGAATAATTCCAAATAAAAATGAATTGTTTTAGGTCGTTTTTCTTTTTAAAACTGCCCATTTGGAATCTATAGGCCAGTGTTTTGTGTAACCACTGGCCTATAGATTGCTGTTGGGGGTAGAGGGTCAGAACGCACACTGTTGCAGTGCATGCTGGGGACTGTAGTGCATCTTTAGGGTGAAACGGGCTAATAAGAATAGAAAATCATTTTGCAGGCCGAACAGGACTGTGTCACAGGCCGGATTTGACACATGGGGTTTGCTTTCTTACCCACATTTTCCTTTCAGCATAAGTGCTGCTATGTTTCTCCACATTCCAGAGGAAATTAGGCAAGTTGAAAAACAGCCAGGATTTAAAAGGGTAGAGCCACATTCCCACGTAGTGCAAATCCCTTCAACCGTCCAGTAAATTTTTAATGAAGAGTGTTGCAAATTAAAGCCACAACTAAGAGAAAAGGGCTCCTCTTCAAATGCAGTGCTAAGAATCTGAAGAAGACCATGAAAGTCATAATATTCAGCCCCAACTGACGCTCAAGACTGAGATACAGCATATTTACAGCTCTGATGTGGAGTGAAAATATGCACAGCCAATTTCATGGCAACTCGTGCATGCTTGTGTACATACAGGGTGCTCCATTAGGTGTTTTTGCCTGTTGGATGAAATCAGATGCCTTCATAAATCAATATATGGAACACACAGAAAGCCACACAAAGCTGTTTTGACAGAACCTGCCTTTTTACCCTGATGTAGAGTCAGCTGTCCATTATTAACAGCAACCACTGAAAGAGAAAATGCTAAACTGATCCCAGATATGAGGTAATAGGGAACAAAAGATTTTGGCTAAGAAGACTAAGCCAGGTTTATTCCACATCAGAAGCAGAACAAAGCAACCCCACTTTAGCACAGAATGAGAGCGGTCTATAAAACATGACACTGTTGAGAGACACTGCCCCCTGCCGCCGACACAAGTGTACTGCAACAAGTCTTTATTATCCTGCATCCTGTGCTCTGTTTAAAGCACTATTGGATCTTGGTTTGTTTTAGAAGCTGAGGTTCTGTCACCTAATGTGTGGGATTTGACAGGCCAGTTCGTACAAGATATAAGCACCTGTTTCATTTCTTCAAATTTTCATATACAGCCCAGACTGAATGCTCACTGTGTGGACATCACATCAGCGTTACACCACAGGACACATTCAATAACAACAACAACACAGCACAATGCAGCTGATATGGCAAAAATGTAATATCAAGATAATTCAAGCAATTTTCATACACAGCATGTCACAATATTGATTTTTTCTGGCATCTGACAAGTTGGAACAGGCAAACTAGTACCACATTCAACAATACTATCAAAAACTATGAATCTAGTGATTCATATTCAAAATTTCGGCTCTAAATTCAATTAAATGGTCTATTTAAGTTTTTTTTTGTAATCAAACATGCAATTGGGAAGTTGGTTTTTTTAAGTACTGCCAATAAAAAAAAATCATACTGTGACACCTTATGATGTAATTTGCCAGGATAGCGATAAACAATGTCATAATGCCAAGACCTATATTGAAACACAACTACTATTACTGAGAGAACTCAGGTTTAGCCAATTACAGATGCCCATTAACTCCACAAACATCAAACATACTGTGAAACTGTAAAAACTGTATGCAGATTTATACAGGACTAAAAACAAAGATCAAACTCCAGGTCTTAAGGCTTAAAGGCCTCTAAACCTTTTTGTGACTTCATTCCGTTTACTGCTACACTTCTCCAAGACAATCAGAAGTAGAGTATAACATCACACTTACTGTGTTGGCCAGATCCAGATAGCCTCCACCTACAGGAGCGCTCCGTCCTGAGGGTTGTGAGAGGAGCTTGTGCAGGCTCGCTGGATGCTCCAGAACACTGCTGGGCTGTTCCAAAAACTTCTGCAGTAGCACAGAGGACTGCTGCCGCTGCTGCTGAGGAGGAGATGGCAGGTCCGGACTTTGCAGGTCTCTGGCCCCCGAGTCATACTCCCAGCTTTCTTTAGCCGCCGAGAGCGCACCTGAGGAACACAAACATGTTTCAGATGAGCGCTGTGGGAAGTGAATATCATACCTCCATTTTTCCTGATTTTACTTTTCTACATCATTTGAGCAGCAGCAGCTGCTTCTAATGTGTGAAGATTAAATGACGGATATACCAGTAAAAATGCTTCAAAATTGATTGGAACAAAATTTCCTTACATGGACTTAATTAAATGTAAAGAACTTAATTAAAAGTAAGGAAAGGGTAGTACCTTCAAAATGGTAACATTACACCATTTTGGAGGTACCTCACTTTCTTCACTTTTAATTAAGTTCTTTACTAAATTAAACTACTTGATACTTTTTCTCAGAAACGTTATGAGAGCTAACTACGACCAGTGTAATTACTACTGGTAATTACACTGCATATTCCAACTGCAATACAGTAGTCAGTAGCTAGTACAGAATTTCTTCGTCTGTGCTAAAGTACACTATTGCCTTCAGCATGGAGTAAAACATTCAGAATT
This sequence comes from Colossoma macropomum, assembly GCF_904425465.1. Taxonomy (NCBI): domain Eukaryota; kingdom Metazoa; phylum Chordata; class Actinopteri; order Characiformes; family Serrasalmidae; genus Colossoma; species Colossoma macropomum. Next base: position 22,113,025 of record NW_023494794.1, read on the forward strand.
CACTCTTAAATGGTTTCATTTCCCATTTACAAATGTAGCTTTTTCTAACTCCTCCACCCACCCAGACTGTTCTCGCTGCTAGTGGGCCAGGAGGCGATGCGTTCTCGGAGCTTCCTCTTGTCTGAGTCGTTGGACAGGAGGGACAGCAGGCCCTCCTCTTTGCGGATTTCGCTGACCAGCTGCATGCGGCAGCGCGTGAAGTCCTCAAACGAAATCCTCCCCAATTCATCCGCCCCAAGTTGACACATGATCTCAGCCACAGAGTCCTCCATGTTCAGCTGCCTGCACACCATTAACAGGTCATTCCTGAATGAGAAGGAGGGAAAGAAAGAAAGAAAAAAGAAAGAAAGAACATGGTATTATTAACAAATAATCCCCGGGGAGTATTATTTAACTATTTCACCCTAAAGTTCTGGAGCTTCAAAGTTCACAGCTCTCCACAGAAGGGGGACGGACGAGCCACTGGGCAAGGCGAGAAAAGGTGCCCCCTAAGCCAGATACACTGAGTGGGGACGAAGGGGTCCTGATACCAACAGGTATTGAGTCAGGACCTGGCTTGTTCGAAACGTAGACCCCAGGGGAAGCGATGAGTGAAGTCTCGTCTGGCCAAGTGAGGTGCCTCCACAGTTATTCAGGGAAAAGCCGTGCATCTTCAGGTTTCCCATGGCCTAGTAGGTCAGGCAAGGACTCATCCGAAGCATCCGAGAGAGCACTTTAACCAGCAGTTTGGAGCTGATGTGTTGTTGCCCGTGGAGGACTAGAGGTGGGGACTTTACAGTGTACCCTTTTATACTGTACACAGAAAATCAATAATTTGCAAACAGTTTGACCATTTTGCCATTTTCTCCTCAAAGACTTGTAAAGGTCAAGCACACCAGACACATTCTGCTTCTGTGAGTTTTCCCAGGATAAGACTGTTTAGTGTGTGATGATTAGCTAAAGACGCTCTCTCAGCCAGGTGTCAGGACCGGGCAAATATTTACTCACAGTCTATTAGAACAGCTTTGCTTTGATGCTTAACAGCACTTAACACCCAAAAAACTCTCGGTCGAGATGAGGTCAAGTTAACTTAATACACAAGAGTGTATTAAAACAACAGCAGATAATGCTGGCCTTTCAACATCACTTATATCACCAACCAATTATATTACACTGACATAACTGTGTTATTCAAGTTACGGCACATTTTATACTTTATATTTGATTTTTTCCAAATTTCAGCAAATAAATAGAAACTTTGCAAAACAAATTGCAGGAAAATGTCATATTTAAGTGTGTTTTGCATAGAGGATGTGTTCACTTATTTTACTAAAAAAAAAAATCACAACTGGCCAGTAGTGTTCAAACTTTTGCTTCGGAAAACAGACTTCCAGTGAAGTCTCTTTCAAACAGAAAGAGACTTCTAGTGGCTCCCAGTGAAGTTCTTCAAGTAGCTTATTGTTCAAATTTTTTGTTCTTTCTGTTTCACTCTGTATGGTTTTATTCGTTCAATAAAAATGTTTTTAAAAAAGTAAATATTTCCAGTTTTGAGTTTTTGCCTATAGTACTGTGCAAAAGTCAGAGCTGAATTTAATTTCCAGTCAAACCAGCCATAAAGTGTGAGTTACTGATTTTTCACCATCAGGAAAAAAGGAGAAAACAAAGAAATGTTTAGGGATATTCTTCCACATCTCCAAAGTTCAGTCTTAGAAGCTGGTTGCACTTTCTGCTTTTCATGATCCAATTAATTCCAAACACATTCAATGAGGTTGAGGTCTGGGGTGGCCAGTCCATTGTTCTGAGAACACCAGCAGCTTCTTTGTTTGATTAGTATGTCTTGATTGCCTCAACAGTGGGCTTGGGGTCCTTATTTTCACCAGCATTCACGATGCCTTCAATCAAAAACAAATCACCAACACCACTTGTTGATATATAACAACTAGCAGTAATTATTACTTAATAACTACTGTTATGGAGAAGCTGAGTTTGTGCTGAGTCAGAAGATACAGATTACTTGATAACAGTGTAACACATCAGCAAGATACAGTGGAAAATATAGAGATATGCCGAGCCATCTGCTCTTAGGCTTAGGTTCAAAAAGCCCCCGAGCTGCTGATCACTGTTTCAACGCAAAAATAACATCATCAACTGCTGATATCACAATGATAACACAGCACAGTTTACTGTTTCCCAGCTCTTAAACTCCTCTTCTAATTAGGAAATCCTTCGTGACCTGAATCAAAGTGCTGTAGTTCTTCAATGTCCTGACTGTAACTGTAATAATAAACTTTAGCACAGCACCACTGGCCTAATTCTACTGACTCTACCAGAATACACAGAAATCACAAGCTGTGGATTTGTGCAATAATACTAAAAGAGGACCAACGCGAAGCTAAAAAAAAATAGGGGCCAATTCTCAGCTCAGTCTGCGTCGGCTAATACCTTTTAAAAGCCTCAAGCAGAAAGCTTTCAACCCTGGAAAGACCATTTGTCTGCTGGAGTTCATATAAGCGCCAATAATTAGAGGGTTTGGCAGTGATTGTTAAGTGTTGTGCTAAGCTGTATCTTAATAACTTTCTCCCAAGCAGGCCTCCAAGGCCAGTGAACAGGCTTGCAGGCATTTCCTGTGAGTAGAGCTCATTTCTGAAGGCGCTTTTGGAGGTGACGTCACAGGCGTGCGTTTGATGTTCCTCAGACCATGCAGCAGAACACTTTGATCACGCCTTGATCACACTGAGGTGAGAGGATCGTGGTGGTGGTGTGGAGCACAGCACAGCAGAACCCACACTGCTACATTCACTCTTATAGGGTTCACTAATGTCCAGCTGGCCTGTGTGAACGAACACCGAAATACATATGAACATTTTGTGACCTACACCAACTTTAATGCTGCACTATGTAAGATCTTTTGGTAGAATTGAATAAAGTAGTATTACTGAATCAGGAAAGTTAAAAAACGTGCGCATGCTGCTGCGAGACACCCTGTGAAGCTTGTATTAATAATTTAAAAGTCGAGTTGCATTTCGCAGGGGGTTTTTCGGACCATGTACGTCTTAACGTCACACGCGCAGGCTCAAAAAGAAGGTTTGGCTTTTAGTTTAGGACTCAAATCTAAAAACAACATTATACCTCACACCCTCACTGACATGTCCTTCAACAAGTTATCTCTTTGAATACTCTTTCGATGCGCCTCATCTGGAGCTCCCAAGTCTAAGCGATGAGGATACCAATAGAGAACGACTGGCCTCACCCTCTCTGGGTGGGTAGGATGGCCCCCTTTCCCCCCAATCACTCAAAGCGATGCTAGTCAGCGCAGGCGTCTGTTAGCTGACATAACAGATCTGGCGGTTGGCGCTTTCCTCCGATCACATTTGGCTGTCCAATGACGTTGCATGAGCAGCAGTTCGAAAAGATGCGGTGCCGCTTCACAGCTCTCGGAGGAAGCCTGTGCAAGCCTTCGCTCTCCTAGCGCTGGTGGCATCGTGTAATCTGGGGGGTCCTAACTAGCGGGTGGAATTGGAGACGACAAAAATTGGGGAGAAAATCGAGAAAAACAGATTGATCTGCCTGGGGAAGAGGTCTGAATCACAACCGACATTACAAAATGTAGAATCAATAACAAGATTCGTTGCCCAGGATTTTTTATTATCGAGGTTTAAAGTAACACTGATGAATTGTTGCAGCCCTAACAAATATTGTAGCAACGATGGCGGAACTAACCCAGCACTCCCACCGCACCCCCTGTTAATTACCTCTATTAATTACTTCTATTACCTTAACCTCTTTAACCCCTTAATTACCTCTTTATTTTTTATCAGTTCTATCCATAGAAAAAAGGGCTTTTACTTTATCAAACAGAGATGTTTAGGAAGTTAGGAATGCTCTGCTTACCGCTGCAGTCAGCGAAACGTCGCCGCTTCCAGTGCCAAAATTTACGTCACAGCTCCATTGAAAACAAAGGAATGTTTGGTTTGTCCATCTACCACAAACCAGTTATTCACCAATTGATGACAGCTGCTTATCGGTCAAAAGACTTTTCCAAAATGTGGAAAATTATATATATATATATATATATATATATATATATATATATATATATATATACACACACACACCGATACAGATGTGTGTAACCAACATTTTGGTCGACTGCTACACTGTATGTTAGGGCTGCACATTATACTGCTATTCATTACTGCAGTATTGGCTTTTTCAATGTTAACCCAGAATGCAGCAATATGCAAATTAGCTCTTTAATAATCAGACATTCCAGATGAGTTTCTGTGGATGTTCTGATGAATCAAGGGATTCAATTAATCCAGTAATGCCTTTGGTTAAAATAATGCAGGTCAATCAGGGGTGGGCAATACAACAATATGACTATTTTAATATATCAGGATAGAATAAGCCACAATACGCCTTTTCAGAACATACTGTGGATATGGTCAGCACTTAAGGAGAACTGACCAACTGCGTGTTTCGTTAAAAAGAGAGCATAGTGCTAATCAGTAGGAATTTTTAAACACCACAGTGTCACTGCTGGATAGTCAACCAACCAAAATTACCAGCCATCAGTGTCCTGTGACCACTGATGAAGGACTAGAGGATGACCAACACCAACTGTGCAGCAGCAGATGAGTTACTGTCCCTGACTTCACATCTACAAAGTGGACTGACAAGGTAGGAGTGTCTAACAGAGTGGACAGTGAGTGGACACAGTGTTTAAAACCTCCAGCAGCACTGCTGTGTCTGATCCACTCATACAAGCACAACACACACTAACACACCACCACCACGTCATGATCCATCACCTAAATAATCCTCTGGGGTGGTCCTGACCAGTAAAGGACAGGGTAAAAGGGGGATATCAAAGCATGCAGAGAGACAGTTGGACTACAGTCTGTAACTGTAGAACTACAAAGTGCACCTATATAGTAAGTGGAGCTGATTAATGTTATGGCCGGTCTATATTGACAGTTTACATTCATATAATGAACTACGTTAACTTTCTTATCATGATGTTAGTGAAACAGTACGGTCTGCTGCAGCTGTGCACCTTCCTACTGTAAATGATGTTATTGGCTCCGTAATGTCCTTAATTTTTGCTGTAAATCGCAGTTTTTTGGATAAACTGTAGGTTAAGTTGTAGCAGCTAAGTTAGCAGCTAGCCAGGTACAGTCACCACATTCCAGTGAGCTCGGAAGTCACAGCTAAACTAACTTAAATCTGACTCATTTAGCACGTTTAAGTTACACTAATACATTTACGAGCTAAACATCGCCTTAAACTTGGTTGAACAACAATGTCTGACTGTAAGAATCAATAACTAACCGGATACCGTAACTGCCGTTAGCCGAAAAAAGGTCAAAAAGTGAAGCCCAGCTCGCTGACTTTCAGCCTCAAACCCCCAGAGAGCGAACACGAAGCTAATTTACAGTTAGCCGAATTTTAATTAGATGTAGAGCAGATTTTAAGAGGATAACTTCTGTCAGAAAGTGTAACTCCAGTCTGCCCCAATGTCTGCTGTCATTTCTGTCATGTTTACCTGTTAATGTACCCATCTCCGTCTCCGTCGCAGGTTTGGAACAGGCGGCGGATCCGCTCCTCTTCGCCGGTGCTGGATGTGTCGCTGCTGCCGCTGCTGGCGCTCGCTTCGGCGGCCGCCGCCATGATCTCTTCCCCGGCAGGAGGGAGAAACAAACACGGCTCCAGATGCACCGTTTACATCCAAGTCACACCGTCTTACACTTCTAGAGAACTAAATAGGGGTTCGGTTTGAATATGAAGGCTGAGTTTCAGGTCATTTCGACCTGACCACGAAAAGTTGTTGAGTTTTGGGGTGTTAAAAAAAGAGGTGTAACGTTAGCTTGAGGTAACAGTTGGTGAAAGTGGAGTAAAGTGGGCTGGTCCTTCAGACTGAGGGGCTGTAAAATTCAAACCTACTCACATCCTATCATGGCACTAACACTGGACTGTTTAAAAGTAGGGCTTGAACTAGGATGCTGGAATAAATAAGATGGAGAGTTTATTAAGTTTAGCACATTCCTGCTATTTTCACATTTTCACTTAAACGCTGAACTGGCGAACATAAATGTGAGTTTGTATCGATACCGTTACTACTAATAAACACCAGAGGGAATTACAGTCTTTTCAAAATGTCTGAATAATTCATTCATTGAGGTCTAAACTGTCATTCAGAGTGTTTTGATGAAACTTACTGACTCAGATTTCTTTACAGTGGTGCTGATAGGAACCAGGGGTCGCCATGACTACAGCAATATAGCCATTTTATTTACTAAGTAAAACCACCAGTGAACCTACACGAGTCTTCTGAGTTTTATATGTGATGTTGATGATGACAACATAATGATAAATCTGATAATAGTAACTTTTCTCTTGGGACTATTTTACCTCAAAACGCCCTGCATGTACCCCTCCGCCATGGATGGATTAAAAATAAGTGGATTCCAATCTATTTTAAGCCAAAAAGTTAATCACAAAACTATCATAAAACATTTTCTCAGACATCAGGCAGCGAATTTATAACCATTTCATGTAATAATTTTCCGTGAGCAGCTTTTAGAGGTGGACGTCTGGTTCCTATCACCGCCACTGTGAACAATTCTGACTAAGTTTCTCTAAAACGAAGCGTTTCACACCAAAACCGCTCTGAATGACTTTGTTTACATCTCAACTATTTAATTATATGGATTTTTTAATCGGTGGAATTTCCTTTTAACACTGAGCTTATTTAAAGGTAGTACTTGAAGTCGGATGCTGAAATAAATCATCTGGAAAGGTTATTTAGCTTAGCTCATTCCTGTTATTCACTACTGTTAAAGGAGGCCAGCTTCACTGTGTTATGAGGGCTGATACGTTTTTCACTAAATCAGTCTCTGTACTGGAGCCCCTGTTATCCTTTAAATAGATCCATCACCGCCAACATGTAGATATTAAATTATATTACATTTATACAGAAATCGCTCTGTGTTCTGTGTTTCTGTCTCTGCGGTTGGACATAAGAACCGAGTCCAGGTCCTCCAGTGAAAAAGACCCACTGGAGTTTATTGGAGACATTTCAGCTACAATTCAGGTTTTAGAGAAAAAGAATGTGACTCCCTTTGGTTCTTTTAGTAAAGATATAAAGTTAAACAGTTCTACATAAAGCCACATATAGAAGAACAAGAAAGAACCATTTGAATGTATTAATAGTTTTTGTGTGGTTAAACTCTATCATAACAAAATCTGGAGCAAAAAAAGGAGCCAAGGACAGACGCTCAAGCGGCTCCAGAAGAGCCAGAAACGGACCTTCATAACAAAGAGAGCATAGTGGAGAACACAGGGGCAGTCACACACAGATCTGAAGACACAGATCTGGACACTCCATGAGACACTGAGACTGAAGAGGAGGAGAGGATGAGACTAGGGAGGAAGAAAGAGAGACAGAGGAGAGAGGAGGAAAGGAGGGAACGAGAAAAGCAAAGGAAAGAGGAAGAGGAGAGAAGAAATGAGAGAGAAGGAAAGGAAGGAGCGAGAAACGCAAAGAAAAGAGGAAGAAATGAGAGAGAAGGAAAGGAAGAAACAAGAGAAACGAAGTAAAGAGGAAGAGCAGAGAAGAAATGCTGAAGGAATGCTGGAGAAATGGCGGTCAGAGCTTTAAAAAGAGCAGGAGAGAAAAAATAAAGTGGTCATGCAGAAGAAAAAGAGAGCGGAGGAGGAAGAGAAGAGAATAAAGTTGGAAGAGGAAAAGAGAAAGCAGGAAGAGCGAGAGAGAAGACAAAGGAGGAGCAGAAGAGAGAAGAAGGGAGGAGACAGGAGGAGGAGGAGAGGAGGAGAGTGGCTGAAGAGAGAGAGAGAGAGAGAAAAGAACGAGAGAGGACAGAGAAAGTTGTGGAGGAAAAGAAGGAGAAAGAGGAGGAAGGACTGTGTTGGGCGGTGAAAAGAATGGAGGAGGAGAGGACGAGAGACATAATTGAGGGGAAGATGAAAAGGAGTGGCAGAGGAGGACGAGGCAGGCCATGGAGGAGGAAAAGAGAAAGCAGCTGTGGAAGGAGCACCTTCAGCGCCTGGGGGAGTCTAACTGCTCCTCCAGCTCGGAGGAGAACTTGCAGTTGGACAGAACCCAAAAGAACCGCCCCGTCATCCAGAACCAGGACCAACAACTGCAACAAGACACGCAGGATAAACACAACCAAGCTCTGCAGAAGGTGGGGTTCTCACAGTGGTCCAGCTGTAAACAGGTTTTGGGGGTGGTGGGTTGTAGGTCTGGGCAACATCTAATAATAATAACTACAATCATTTCTATATTTCTGTTTCTTTATTTTATGGCCACAAGTTAAGTTTCATTTGGCTATGAATGAATATATTGAGGCCACAAGCTAATATATTAAGGCTGCAAATTATTATACTGAGGCCACAAGTTAATATATTGAGGCCACTAATTAGTATATTAAGGCTATAAGTCAACATGTTGAGGCCACAAATTAATATATTGAGGCCACAATATATTGGCACCACAAGTTAGTATACTGAGGCCACAATATATGGAGGACACAAGTTAAAATATTAAGGCCACTAATTAATATAGTGAGGCTATAAGTTAATATTTTGAGGCCACACATTAATATATTGAGGCCATACATTAAGTTTTTTGTGGCCATGAATTAATATATTGAGTCCACATTTTAATATATTGAGGCCAGCAATTAATATGTTGTGGCAAATAATTAACATATCAAAGCCAAAAACTAATATATTGAGGCCCTCAGTTAAGTTTCTCAGGGCCACGTGGCCTCAGTATATTAATTTCTGGCCATGATAAACTTGTGGCCATGATAAACTTGTGGCCACACCTTAATAAAAATAATCCCCATATCTCCTTAGAGACTTTGTACTAACTACATTTGATTCACAGTGTATACTGTCTCTTATTAATGAATATTAATATTGTACTGTAGCGCCTGTTGCAGGTAGCAGCTGAAGCAGCCAGACGGAGGGAGGAGAACAGGAAGGCTGAAGAGGCTGAGGTGGACAGGGAGCTGCTCAGGAGGAGAGAAGAGGAGGCTAAAAAGCCAAAGACAGCAGGAGGACATTTGATGAAGCTGATGAGAAAGACCTATCAGAGAGGGGTAGACTACACCACACAAAACAACAGTCCCTACCAGCAGCACCGGCTGCAGCTGAAGAAGCTGGGCCAGGAGCGGGAGAAGACCGAGAAGGAGCTGCTGGAGACGCTGCTGGAGAAAAGGAGGAAGGCTAAGCAGCCCCAATGAAGACAGCAGAAGAGGAGACAGAACATCACTGTAGAGGTAAGTAATCTGATAAAGAACACATCACTGTCAGGAGAAAAACTTCTACCTCCAAGAAGGAACTTTTAGAAGATGAAACAACCTCAACTTTTAATGTTACAGTAACAAGATTTTATTCATTTCTATTGATCCATTCATCATGAAATGTTCACAACCATAAAGGGCAGCTGGTTTTATCTGACAGTGATGAGTCATTTCACTTTCAGGGGTCTGTGCTCTGATGAGCCTCTTCAAAGCTGCTAATATTGAAATTCTTTGTTTTTATTTCAGATTACTCAAAAATCAAAAGCATGAACATCACTGAAGAACCTCCTTCCATTCATCATTCTAATCATCTCTAATACCACTATTATTAATAAACTTGCCTCGTGCATCTTAACTCAGTGTGGGTTATTTTAAAGGGGAATTCCACCTATATTTCTAAAATTTCTGTATAATTAAGATGTAAATAAACTCATGCAGAGTGTCTTGATGTGAAATGCTCCATTTTAGAGAAACTGTGGTGCTGATAGGAACTGTCAGTGTTTCAGTAACTCTGAGGAGGATTTGAGAGTAAACACGTCTGGATTGATCTTTCAGGTATTTTCTTCTTTCTTTATGAACTTAACTCAACAGTCAGGAGTGTCTGCTGTCTGCTTTGGGCGAGAGTCGACTCCAGCTCCTCAACCTAAATCTGTATTTTAAAGGGTTTCAATCACTTACTGTTTTCAGCTGTACATGGACATTTGAAGCTCATAACTGCTTGTAACAGACATTCAGGTAAGATATATTTTAAAATTTTTGACGTGACTTTTTTATCCCTCCCTTTCAATGTTATGAGCAGCCATCACTGCTTATTCAAATAAAAAAAGCAAGGAAAACTCAGTTTCCCATGATCATCAGCCCTTCAGCTGACATACAGTCAAGATATACAGACATACACAAGGAAAGGCTTTAAAACGTTCCCATCACTTCATAACACTAATTTAGGCAATTCTTACCTTTCCTGAGTTCTGAAAGTAACAGCCTCTACTCTTCTGGGAAAGCTTTACACTATATGTTGGAACATCGCTGTGAGGATTTGACTGCATTAAGCCACAAAAGCTTTAGTGAGGTCAGGTACTGATGTTGAATGATTAGTTCTGGATCACTCCAACTCATCCCAGAGGTACTGGATGGAGCTCCATCACTGCAGAGAATGCAGTTCCTTTGCTCCGTTGCCCAGTGCTGGAGGGCTTTATACCCATCAGGCCGATGCTTGACACTGGAGACGGTGACCTTTGGCTCATGTGTGGCTGCTCCAGAGCGTCCCATTCTAATAGTCAATACTTTACATGGCACTAGTGTGCACAACTGAACTTGTGTGCCAGTAATGGGTGCACCTTAAAGTTAAATTTACTAATTAAAAGAGGTGTCTGGATACATGGAGTTGGTTTTCCAGACAGGGATTAAGCCTAGGACTGGTCTACATTTCCCTATCAGCAGAGACTCTCGATTCAGAAGGCTGTCTAGTCTAGAACATCAAGGACGCAAAGTGTCAGCTAGAAGAATATAAAGACCCCTAGTTTTGGGCTGTGGAGCAGTGGAACCGTTAACTGAACAAAGATCCTCCATTGAAAGGAAACTGCAGTCCAGGACTAGGCTTAATCCCTGTCCAGGAAACCGACTCAGTGTACCAGACACAGTTTTTCAAATAATAAGCTTTACATTGAACAACAAAGAACACCACACACACACAACTGTTGATGTTAATTTGTTCTTTTTTTTCAGTTATCTTCAAAAACATCTGTACATTATTGGTCAAAAAACTTCCAACAGAAAGAGAAAATAAAAGAAAATACAACTTAAGAATAACAGTAACACAAATGGCTTCTATGATGTGACATAGCTGGTGTGCGAAGTTTGATTAGAGTCTTTATTTATGGCTCTTGCTGATGTTGTTGTAACCCACTCCTACGCAGGTCATCAGGACTTTATCTCCTCCTTTCTGTTCATCCTCGTCTGCTTTCTGCGTCTCGATCTTGAACATGATCTGGAAGAAGTCCCGAATGTGCCGGAGGAACTCGATCCTGCAGGACACAACATTCTCTCAGCACAAGAATATACTGCACTTTCCAGCTCAAACACAAAACCAACCTTGCTGTTTCTTGCACACACAAACACACATGGCATCATGGACCTGAAAGAAGGCAAACATCTATGTAGCTGTGGACGGGGGGCAGACAGCAGGTCAGAGGTTGCTTTGGTCTTGCCGAGCTTTCTGCGTCACGACTGACCGTGACCTGGGACAATGCGTGCGTACTAGCACTGGTCACAAAGCTAGGGCACATGGGGGGGGGATACGGTGGCACAACCGACGGTTTGACAGAATATATTATGCACCACAATGAAAATCTGGCTGAAGCCAAAACTGAAATTCAGGACATGATAGGCCAAAAAAAAAAACCTGACAACAGATACAAGCAGTTTACATTAAATATACTTAGTAAAATGAGAACAGTATGTGCCACAAAATCCAGTGTACTGGAAACAGAGAACTGCTGGTCATCCAAGGCAATGGATTCAATTATTTTTCAGCCATATTTTCCACTTTGGCTGTCGATTGTGAATTTTTTTTGCTGTTTTAAAAACCTCTGAGGTGCTGAGACTCTTTAGACTCAACATGAACTGAAATTAACGTCCCTTGTAGAAACTGTGAAATAGTTCCAAACTGCCAAACTGTTTAAATGCATCTGCGCTGACCGCCACAGGAGAACGAAGTGTTTGTGAGAAATGGGAATTACATTCATTAAACACTGTTTGCTAGCTGTAGGCATATTTAATCTTAATTTATTTAGTGTTTTTAATTCTTACTTTGTTTTGTTTTCTCTTTTCGGTGTCTAAAATGTCAGTGCATTGCTACAAAATATAGTTTGTTATTTATTTGTGATAGCTTTTGTGGTACTGATATCAGCGTTAAAATGCAAATGATCCCTCTGACCAATTACAAAGAGATTTTTTTCTCATGAATTAAGAACAGGGGTTGGCAACCCAAATGTTAAGAAGAGCCATTTTGTCCTTTCAACAAAAATCAAACCACCTTGAGAGCCACATTTTATGTTCGTTTTACCATCTCGGCTGTAAATATGTCTCAGTATGAGCTAATGTACTAGTATAGACTAAAAAATATTATATATACAAAAACACACATTTACTTTGCTCTGCTCTTGTAAAATGTCTCTTAATGTTTGACTTTTACGAGGCTGAAGTCGCTTCTCATTCGCCAGCTACTTGTTCTAATTTCCCCGTTCCACCATAAATGGTGCCTGAACGTTAGAACGTAACTGCTGCACCATTTAAGGTGGAACAGAACCGAGAAACTGACTTCAGCCTTGCGACTTTGTAGTGTTTGTCAGTTTCTAGTTGCAGATTAAACGTATCAGGAAACCAGCTGGAGTGATTATAAACCCAAACAAGTCCATTTGTCTTTAAATTATCGATGTTTGTTTTAAATCTTTCTCTTTGCCATTTTTTAGCTTCTAGCTAGGCAAGATTGTTGTCTGTGTTGATATGGTGACCAGCGGTCTGCACGCCAATCTTCAGGGTTAAAGGGTGACTCTGCAGTTCTACATTAACTTCAGCGTTTAAGACCATTTATTGTTAAAACTGTGTTGAATGATCAGCAGAGCTTTATTTTACTGCAAAGGAGGATTATTTTATTTTTACCTACAAATTAACTAATAAAACTAATTCTGTCGTGGAGCCGCAACAGAGCAGTAAAAGAGCTGCATGTTGCCCCTGATCCAGACCTTCATGTAATCCAAGAAACAATTTTGGCCAAAATCTCTTTTTTGTGAGATTTTTATGTGAAATCAAGGCTTCACCAGCAGGCCCAGTGACAGATAACCGAGTTACCGCAGTAACAGCCCCCAGTGTCCTGCAAACCACAGCAAGACACTGGTATTCCTACACATGAATATAACTGAGCTTTCATACTTGTTGGGTGATGTGATATCCTACATTTGCTGTACCCAACATGTTCAACATGTTGTAGAGGCACCGCTGAGCCGCACTTGCTGAACATGCTTGTTGTTACAAATGGTTGCCCACAGTACAGTGCACATTTTCAGCTGTCACACAATCAGACCAAGCTGAGCAACTGCAGTGACCACAGCAGTGGATGGTGACATTTGTAATTCCATTCTTTCTTACAAGGTAAATTAGTTTTGTGGCCAAATTAAAGATAAATCACAATTTTTACTGAACTGGACTTTTATTATATTCATTTTTTGACGGAGATTAAGCTTCATCTCACACGCTGCCACTTTGTTTACCACCCTCATCCACTTCAGGGGTGTTTAAAGACTACCGGAAGAAAATTTGTTGCTGTTATTATTATTACCACTATTATTATTATTATTATTATTATTATTATTATTATTAATAGTAGTGGTAGTAGTAGCACTACACACACACACACACACACACACTTTCTCAGCCACTTATCCTCCTGGGTTGCGGGGTGAGTATTTAAATGATTCTGGCCAGTCCTAGCAGCAGTAACACACACGCACACACACAGTTTAGCCAATTTAATGTCCGTGATGACAGGCTGAGGGAGGAAATCAAAACCTTGAGCGGCTGAGTACATAATGGGGAAAATTAAGAACAAAAACATCCTCATGTCAGCTGGTGCAGATCCTTAAAAGATCCCTAAAATACATTGCTCATGTGAAAACACGAGCAACAGCAGACTAGCTGGCCACTGTAACTTAAACCTACCCAAATGCTGGTTGGCAGAGAGGAAGAGCATTGCGTTGGCACCGCCAATCTTCAGTTATCATAGTACTGTACTTGATCAGGACACAGCACCGGTACCATGATAACTGAAAATGGACAGTTCACGGTCAACTGACAGGCAATTCAGCTCCAAGAAGACCACTGAGGTGTCTCGCAGCACAAATATAGAAAGTTCTTCAAAAATTAAATAGGCTGTGGAGTATTATCCTTTACACTGTAAAGCATTTTACTTGTCAGCACAAAGGACAAATGCTGGGCTGCATCATTCAGAAATGGCAACGTTACACTGACCAGCCACTTGACTGAGTACACCTACCTCGTATCCACACTCTTTGTCCATTTTATCAGCTCCATTTACCATATAGGAGCACTTTGTAGTTCTACAGTTACAGACTGTAGTCCAATTGTTTCTCTGCATACTTTGTTAGCCCCCCTTTTACCCTGTTCTTCAATTGTCAGGACCCCCACAGGACCACCACAGAGCAGGTATTATTTGGGTGTTGGGTCATTCTCAGCACTGCAGTGACACTGACATGGTGGTGGTGGTGTGTTAGTGTGTGTTGTGCTGGTACAAGTGGATCAGACTGGAGTTTTTAAACAGTGTCCACTCACTGTCCACTCAATTAGACACTCCTACATTGTTGGTCCGCCTTGTATATGTAAAGTCAGAGATGACAGCCTTCACCAGTGATCACAGGACGCTGTTGGCTGGATATTTTTTGTTCTCAGTCCAGCAGTGACACTATGGTGTTTACAAACTCCAGCAGCACTGCTGTGTCTGATCCGCTCATATAAGTGCAACACATATTAACAAGCCACCACCACGTAAAATACTTACTCTGTGGTGGTCCTGTGGAGGTCCTGACGACTGAAGAACAGGGTAAAAGGGGGCTAACAAAGTATGCAGAGAAACAGATGGACTACAGTCTGTAACTGTAGAACTACAAAGTGCTCCTATATAGTAAGTGGAGCTGATATTGAGTAGAATTATGGTGGTGTACTTAATGAAGGGGCTGGTCAGTGTATGTTAAACAGGGGGTGACGTCTCTTCATGAATAGACAACAGAGTTGCTGTTAAAATTCTTTTAACTGCAGTGATTTTGCAGTCCTTGAAAGGCTACAATTGGTTACTGTTAAAGGGGAATTACACCAACTTTTCAAAATTTCTATATAATTGGCTCATAAGTCCAGAATAAGTCCAGGCTCACACTAAAATGAACTTATTTTGCTATAGTATTAATTGGCACAGTAACAATTGTACTTAAATTGTGCTGCTACATTATCTATGAATACACAAATAGTGGATGAGTATCATACAATACTCCATATTAAATGATCAATAACATCCCCAAATCCCTAATTTAACTGTAAGATGCTTAAAGACCATGTTGAAAACTAAGTCATGTTGTACATTAAACTACTAACTACTTGCATCTTAATCTAATCCATCACAAGAAAATGTGAAGTACACACACACACACACACACACACATATATACATAAACCCAAGGTCTGAACCGAGTTCTCTAGTTAGCTTTAGTTAGCCAGCATCGGACATGTTCTTAGGTGAGCAGGACTGTCACGATCATGAAACTTTAACTGATGAATAATTGTCATATGAATAATTACAATTAACAATTTTTTTACTGTCTTTTTGTTGATTGCGTGCAGCTATTAAAATACAAACCTAAAGTGGTCAAACTGGCTGATTAGCTGACACTGGTTTTGAAGTTGATACTGTGAGGACACTGTTGTCTACCCACAAATGTGTACAGGTACAAAGAATTATGTAAAGAATCAAGCAAAGCTCCACATTCTTCACAAGAGTGAAAATATAACCAAAAAACACCCATTTTGCTAGCATACATGCTAAAAACCTTAGAATCAGCTACATAGCTAACAAATAAATTCTACTTAGCTCTGCCCTCTGAACAGGTTACAGCACCAAGATACAAGTTGGAACATTTTTTTGTTTTCATAAGCCTCATAATGTATGTCAATGGATGCATTTACTGCTTTACATTTAGATTTATTTGCCTTAACTCAACACACCCAATTCACACTGTTTGTGTTGTGGCTTTATATGACTGGGAAATCTAGCAACTGTGGAAAATGACTGCAGTCAGCTTAAATAATTGCAATCATCTCAAGTAACTGTAATCATCTCACATAACTGTGCTCATCTTAAAAAAGTGCAATTAGGTGATTATGTAATAATTGTGACAGGCCTACTGAACAGCTCCTCTCTTCTATTTAGCAGCACTGTTTAACATGTATCAACTGTTAGATAGACGGTTTGACATTTATTGAACGATGCCTTTTGTACAGCATACACTCATTTGGTGATCATGTAAGTGAACTAATCCTTCAGATGGCTTCTGACCTTGAAATAAGGCAGAATGCGATTGCAAAGTACTGTTTTTGTTACTTAAAACCTATTTTCAATCTTCAAAATTTCATTACACAGACTTTTTTAAAAATTGGTGGAATTCCCCTTTAGGTCCACTGATCACTTCACTAATAGTCAAAATGATTGGTAAATTACATGATGATTAAATCCCAAGAGGAGTCAGTACCTTCAGCTCACCATGCAAAACAATGAGCTCGGACTCTATAAGGATACAGACACACGCAGCAGCAAAAGAAAAACACAGATAAGTGGGCAAAGGTCAATGGGAAACAAGTTTTTCCCCCAAATAAGGTGATGTTTACACCAGTTTTTCCTCTGATCAGCGACCTTTGTCTAGCACACAGTAACATGAGGAGGAGGGGCGATGAGGAGGAGAGAGAGAGACGTGGCTGACGGGGAGAGGGAAAGACTCACGTGTATGGGGAGAGGGGACCTAGGAGAGCTTTGGAAACATCTTGCTGGCCTAACGTCATGTACAGAAGAGCCAGGCTCTGGTTGTTTGAATCCACACAGCCGCCCTGGAAATAAAGAGAGATCAGTATTACTTCACGTATTCATAAACATTATTTATGAAATTCACATTTATAGAAGTGCAACTGTATGCAAAAGTCTGAACACCCCCAGGCAAGACACGTTTTGTTGATCTTCTAAGTGAAAATAAGCTAAATAAGCTAATAAAATATGCTAATGTTTGTGCACATGAGTTTAATATATTGAAAAAATAAATATGTACAATGCAAATGGTGCCATTATTTTTGCAAAGGCCACTTTTTTTTCTTTTTGTACCCCCCAATATGTTAATTTTAGCAATTAAACTGTAAGAAAAGGCCCAGAAAATTGAGAAAAACTGTGGTTTTTCATGATATGGGCTACTAATATAACAATGCAGTTATACAAGTCATCCTTTCTACTGTGGCAGGGGAAACTGCGCATTATTACACTGTTATATTGGCATTATTATATTGTTATTATGCAAAACTTTGCATCTCCATTTTTATCTTTTTTTTGCATAATTTAAAAACTCTATTTACTCTTTGTCTTAAAATCTCAAGACAAACAGACCAACAGAAATGGTCTAAAATGACTTGGGGACCTCATAACATCAACTTCCATTAAAGTTCTGAACGTTTTTTTCTTCTCTTGTAAAGTTTCATTTTGAAGATACAAGGTTTTGTTCTGACAAGGACAATATCGTCATCAGTTATCCACTGGCCAATCGAACATTTCTAGGGAGAAGCTCAGTTTTTGGCCAACTCTAGACAGTGACATATGGGTCATGTTTTCCTCCTCGAGGACATTCTAATTGGTGGAGGAATGTCGGACGGCTTACCAATGGCACTTTCCCCATTACTGCGAATATACAGGCCTTGTGTTAGGACACAGGGGCTAGTCTGGGCTGGACCACTCACGTGCCCAGTTTAGTGCTGCTGCGGGAACATCTGCTCAGCTTGCATATGATTCAATCACATAATCATATAAAGGAACTGAGGCTCCGTTGTTGACATAAGGATACAGATGCTGATGGGATACTGAGGAGAGATGTGCTGACCAGCTCAACAGCAAACTTGCAAGACAGCAAGCAGGCAAACAAACCTGTGAGAAGCATTCTCTCTCTGTTCTTGTCTAGTTATGTCTTTCCAGCACATGACTCTGTAATATCACACTGTTAACCCTTAGAAGCTCCAGCATGAAGAAAGCATGGTACATTTTTATGAATTCATGTTTAAAAGTTTGCAATGTTTTTAAATAATGAAACAAAACTGGTTACAGACTAGTGTATAAAAAGATTTTCATATGCTCGTCTTGTGCAACGTCACATTTCAAATAATTAGCAGGACACTAGAAAGCTGTAAAGAAATGTTACACGTATCCAGAACGGTGAACAGGTCTGTAGAAGACTCTAAATGACTGAGAAACCCACACAGCATCAAGAATTAAGTTAACAACAAAGTTAATATTCAGAATTCACCATATTTCACCAGTGAGGATCAAATCTCAAGGCAGATAACTTGACAAAAAGCGAATAAACGCAGATAATTGCATTAATCATTATATTATTTATTACATTATATCGCTAAAATGTTCACACGTCTACTGTTAGCTGCTGGCATTGCATTGTAAAAGTTAATAAAACTTGTAAGGTTCCACACAGCTTTAAAGAACGAGCCCTTCATCAGAAAAGCCTTCAGTCCGACAGATAGAACTAGGGGTGGGCAATATGACGATATTTTATAGTTATCGTGATAAATTGTGTCATAGTACGCTTTTCTGAGCATATCGTGGATATCATCAGTGCTTAAAGAACACTTAATAACTACGTTTCATTACAAAGTGAGTACAATTAGGCCTGTTTAACTGACTGCAGTTCAGTCTGTGAAATACTGAATAAAACCATAGTTTTAGGGATATTTTTACATTTTTAATATATCTCTACAGGTTCTATTTTGTCAGTTACAACTTATTTAGTCTCAGAAAAACTAAATATTGTGAAAATGTTGAAATATCGTGATAATATCTTTGTCATATGTTAAAAGAAAAGAGACAAAATAACTAAACAGCTGGCTAGTCTGTAGTTTATACAGTGCATGTCGCTGCTGTCGGCCAAAAACTTTGTATCTCCAAAATGGTAACTTTACAGGAGAAGGAAAAAATATTCTTTACTTTTTAATGTAAGTCAATGGAACCAGACATTTTTCCAAGTAATTTTGAGCCGTTTCTTTTGGTCCATTTATCTTGAAATTTACACACAATATGAAGGACAGTAGGTATTTTCAAATTACGCCAAAAACTGACAAACAACAAAAATGGAGATAAAAGGTTTTGGTCCAACAGCAGCGATATGCTAGCTAGCTAGAATAATAGCTAATCTGGCCGAACTTTTAGCACATTTTAAAGAAATGGAAAGGAAACAAACTAGACTGGCTACTGCGCTAGCCAACATACTTGCTGACCAAACAACATCTTACCCAACAGTTTCAAGTCATTTTGCCTCTTTTCTTTAAAAACCACATTAAACTGCCCAGAATCTAAATAAATTGTAAATGTTAGTGAGTTATATAATGAATCACATATGTAATCAAATATGTATTTAAGTAATTACATTCAAATTGTACAGCAAGAGGAAAGTAATAACTCTAGACTCAGGTAAAGAGTAAAGAAAAATGTATTTCAATCGTAAGTTACCTTCTTCCATATATGAGCACCCTTAACGTTAACAGGGCCTGAGTTCTTCTGGTCTATGTGGCTGAAAGCTTCATGTTCCTCTGGTCTTGCCTGATGGAAGAAGCACCTAATCTTCTTCAACTAACAATGTGAGAATCTGACTCCACTTAAAAACTCTACTGACTGGAGCTTAGTATTCAACAACGGCTTGACGCTGATGAGGTAAACCGGTGTGTATTGGCCAGACACGCTGGTGGAAAAGTCCCAAAAGATCCTGAGCCACAAGATACCTCCCCCTCCACACACCCACACATTAGGGCTGGGCAGTGCTGATAACTCAATATCATTATATTTAACATATATCACCATATCAGGTGACAAGCTTGCATTACCCCCTTGAATTCCCAAACTTTTGACATCATTAGGCTTATTATTCTAAGGGGTTAATAAAGTCTGTGTCTTAAAGTTTAATCCTGACCAAACTTGGTTTTTTGATTAAAAATACAAACTTTGATTTTTTTTATTTTTTGTTGTTTTGATTAGATTGCTTTATTCTGAAATTCACACCAAAGACAATCAACCAGACACCATATTTCAGACAC
Source organism: Colossoma macropomum (assembly GCF_904425465.1). Classification (NCBI taxonomy): domain Eukaryota; kingdom Metazoa; phylum Chordata; class Actinopteri; order Characiformes; family Serrasalmidae; genus Colossoma; species Colossoma macropomum. The sequence goes on from NW_023494794.1 coordinate 22,133,244, forward strand.
TATTTTTTTAGGTTTTTTAGGATTTTTAACTTACTTGAAAACAATCTAAAGCAACCAGTCAATGCCAAAGTGCAGTTAACCCCATCAGACCCAAAGTCTCACTGACAATATATTAAGTCTTTGTGCCCTTTAACTGATTAACATTGGCCCCCAGAGTAGCTGGTGAGCGTACATGTCCACATCGGTCACAGTAAAATGGATCAGTATGTGAAACTGGAGCTTTCTGTGTGCCATCGTATTTTCTATACCTGTATAAAAGAAGCTCATGCTGCCTTTATTGTTTGAGGCACTGCAATAATTTCTGTGCAATAAATTCAGAATGCAATTCTCATCTCTATAGAAATGGTTATTATTGCTTTGTTTCATCAAAGGAACAATAAAAGGTTACTGAAGTATGATGTGTATTCCTTTTCATGCGTTTGCCTGTTAAAAAAGGTAGTTTGTAGGGATGCACAACAATGTCAGAATCATAATCATACTGGTAGATAGCTAGACAGATTTTCTACAAAAAACAGTCACAATTCACTTGTACATTTGGCAGATGCTCTCATCCAGAGTGACTTACAATTTGATCATTTTACACAGGTAGGTGAAGGTAGTGTTAGGAGTCTTGCCCAAGGACTCTTATGGGTATAGTGTAGGGTGCTTGCACAGGCAGGGAATAGAACCCAGGTCTACGGCATAGAAGGCAAAGGTGTGACCAACCTGACCGTTTGACCATTTTCCAGTCTCTGTTCATCCCTTAGAATTAAACCGGCTGTTTTTGTTACTATGTCTTTAAGACTGATGTATGTAAATGAGCTGTTCTGATTGGCTGCCCTGTGTTACGCCTCATTTAAAAAGCAAGGCTGAAACACTGCTTATAGCTTCAGCGTGAATCGGCGGAGCTAAACAGTTGTAAGCTGAATAAGTGTATATATATATATATATATATATATATATATATATATGTATAGCTTACAACGTATATGTGTTGATTTTTGTTACGTCACTGAAACAAACTCCAAATGGGCTGTTTTTTGTTGCATAGTTTCCATATACAAACGACACGGACTCGGGAGTGAACCGTACATTTTGAAACTCCTTCAAACGCTTTTACTTCATAATATGGGCCCTTTAAAAAAACCTGCAATTTATTTATTTTAGTGCATTATTACCCTTAAAATAACAGTGTTAAATAAACAGGCATGTTTAATTGGATATAATGCAGTATAGTGCATATAATACAGTATTTAGTGAGTACTAAATCAAAACTTTTGTAGTTTTAGGTTTATTATTATAGTTTTTTCTAAATATCTGACACTATACGTTCTATTTTGTCTGGTACAACTTATTAAATTTGTAAAAACTGAATATCCTGTATTGTGTATTGTGAAAACATCTTCAAGTATCGTGGTAATATTTTTGTCATATCTTTTGCTACTTAGCTAACACAATAGCTAATGAGGCTGAAGTTCTAGTACACGTTAAAGGAATGTGATCTGTAACTTAAACTTAAGCCAGACTGGCTACTGCGCTAGCCAACATACTTGCCGTCCAAACAACATCTTAGCCAACAGTTTCAATTTGTTTTGCCTCTTTCCTTTAAAAACCACATTAACTGTACGTAACGTAAATAAATGCTGCGTCTATGGGATCAAAGGTTATATTTCCTAGTTAATGCTAATCCAGGTGGTCCCAAATTCTGCAGTTTATAAATGTATCAGCTTCAGCGGGTATGTACATAGAAAATATAGAATATCGAGCACCGACTCACCATTCCCATATCAGTGTATTCGTAGTTTGTAACACAAACAAAATAAAAAAAAATAAAAATATGCTTACATTTGAAATAATCAGACCGAATGTTAAGTGAGAAGAGTAGAATAAACGGTAGATATAGCGAACTACTGAAACTAAAAATCAGAATAGTTAGGTTGCAACAAAATCAGTACAGACGATGTATCACCCCAGCACTACCATATAGGCAAGAAAAAAATAAAAGCATGAAAATATTGACCTCTGACATTGTTATATAAACCTTAGCCATGATCCTGTGACCGCATCTACTGACCCCTTACCTCGTGCTCCCTGTCATATTCGTCATTTGTTTGTGCAACGGCAACGCTCAAATTCAATTAGCCCACCCTCACACTGAGCTCCATTGTTGAGTCCTCATAACGGCGCATCCCAACTTGAGATGCCATGAGACCGGCCGATTGGTTCAGCAAATAAGAAAAAAAAAAAAGAATAAAGGTGGTAATAAAATGAACAGGCAGGGAGTTTGAAGTTGAAGCCTAGCGTATAGGACTGGAGCAGCCTATCACAAGAAATCCACCGTATGGACTGGTAAGAATGGAAAGGCAAACACAATGAAGATAAGACCTGATACACGGCATGAAGAGTGAAATAAGCGACCTGCCAGCTCACTCACAAAAACACACAAGGCAAACAGCCTGAGTCATTCAGAAAAGCAAAATAAGTCCCATCTTCAAGTAAAGAAAAACACCCGATCTTTCTGAAGACGTAAACCTGCAGACAATTCATTCAGCATTTCAACTAACTAACTTCCTTGTTTTTTGTATACACTTATTTCAAATTTGATGCCTGCAACATGTTCCAAAAAAGCTGGGACAGGAGCATATTTACCACTGTGTTACATAACCTTTCCTGTTAGAAACGTTCTGTAACCGTTTAGGAACTGAAGACAGCAAGTGTTGGTGTATATCGTTGTATATTGTGCTTCCTAATGCATCATGTGTTTTCAATGGAATGTAGCTCTTACTACAAAGCCAAGAATGTGGCTTGGTGATGTCACTGCAAAACACCCTGTCTAGATGGCAGCATTTGTTGCCCCAAAATGTGCATGTGCCCTTCCGCATTAATGGCGCATTCACAGATGCAAGTTACCCCCATACCATAACAGACGTGGGCTTTCGAACTTTGCATTGGTAACAATCGGGATGGTGCCTTTCCCTTTTTGGCCCGGAGAACCTGGCATACATTATTTCCAAATCTGAAAGGTCCACAGCACACATTTACACTTTGCACCAGTCCATCTCAGATGAGCTTCGGCCCAGAGAAGTCGGCGGCGTTTCTGGATGTTGTTAATATAGGACTTCTGTTTTGTGTAGAACTTCTGTTTAACTTGCATTTGTGCAGCGATGATCTGTTTACTGATCTGTTTTCTGAAGTATTCCTGAGCCCATGTGGTTATATGCTTTAGAGAAACATGTCTTTTTATAATGCACTGCGATCTGAACAAATGGTGGTTACAGACCTTTAATATTAGTTTACGACTTTGCCCTTTACGCGCAGAGATTTCTCTGGATTCCCTGAATCTTTTGCTTATATTCTGCACAGTAGAGAGACTACTCGCTCACACATTTAGTGAAACTCGACCCATCCTAAACAACTAGGCCTTTTGGGAACGCTCCTTTTATACCCAATCATGATCACATCACCGGTTGCCAATTCACAAGTTTACCTGGGAAAAATTCCAAAATAGTTGTTTTTGATCATTCTGCAAACTTCCCAGTCTTGCATTGCCCTTGTCCCAACTTTCTTGAAATGGATTGCAAGCATTTAAGTAGCACAATTAGCATATATTTCCAAAAATCAAAAAAGTTGATAAAGTAAAATATTAAATCTCTCTTCTTTGTGCTGTTTCTAATGAAATAACCTGTTAAGAAACTGTTCAAGAAAAAAAATCAAGAGCTGCCATATTTGCCAAAACTCTGATTTAAGTTATATGTCAGCTGCTCTAATGGAAGCAGCGCTGTTAACTTGGACAACCAAAAACTAATGGATGGAACCTGAGGGGTTGATCACAAAAGCAAAACTCATGAACATACATCAGACACTGTGCCCATCTTGCTCCTCTATCTCCGCCAACTCCGACATGATTATTTTTTTTAAGCAATTATCTGCCGATAACAATAATATTCCAATATCACCGAGCAAAAGCCAACAATGTGACGTCACCTGAGTCACTTTTGTCTGGAATGGAAAAGCAAACGGCTGCCATCATAAGAAAATCTTATAATAATGGGAGAAGGAAAAGAATTGATCCATTTGTGCCCAACAGCTACATTTAGCATGATACGGAAAGACCTCTGAACTTGTTTTGAATGGTCTTAAAAGATGACATTTTGTGTACATTGTACTTTACCCATTTGACTGTTAGGAATAGACAGAATTTCCATACTTTTATTCACAATCCAATGTGGATTATCTAGTGTTTTGTTACGTTTAATAATCCCAAGTGACTTTAAGACTGAATTTAATGATAAATGCGAAATCACTACTTAATCATATTTTTAAAAATTCTTTAGATTTGTGCTCAGACAAGCTCAAAGAACATATGGACCCAAGACATCTCAGATATATGAATTTCAGATACGGACGTGTGTTTGTTTATAGTAATGGAACAAGATTAAATTACAAGTAATTTTGGACAATTTCTATTGGTTCATTCGTCATGAAATGTTCACGCAAAGTAAAGAACAGGCAGCACTTTCAAATGGCATGAATCAAAAAGTTATGGCAGCCATGAAGCTCATCCATCTCCACAGAAAGAGATTCTCAATGAGTTTATGACAGCGATATAAAGCTATTAATGACAGAAGAATGTATGATAAATAAAACTGTGTTTTTTGGTTTGCATTGTATTTGAAATCAGCCTTTCCTGAATTCAGCACAGATTTTTTTTTCTTAAATACGAAAAAACAAACTTCATGAAATAAAAATTACGATTCTTAAAACCATCTAGGTCGAAACTGCCCTGGACTGCCATATTGTGGCTTACACTGATTTATATTTACCCAGTGAGTGAATCATCACAAAAAAGCTGATTCATCACTAAACTGGACAAACACAGACATTTCTGGACATTCCTTAAGAAAATCACCTCATACATCAGTTCAGATCAAAGCCAGAGAGGAATAAAAACAAAGTGAACTTACATTAAGTCTCTACGTTTTTCCCATCTGCTCCCATTAAACGCAATGCGCGCGTCTGTGTCCAGAAGCTGTTTACTACACAGACTGACCACAGGCCACTGATTAACCACAGAGCAAACACATACACGCACACATACGCACTCACACACGCATAGGGCTGGTGGTCCTGGAGCATGTCGGAGAACCCACCGCTTCAAATATTAACTTTCATCCCACAATCCCCCCCTGCCTCCCTGTTCAGCCAATCAGAGAGCCCGTCTATTTGTCTACAAAAAATAGCACCAGATTCACCTTACTAACCCAACTCACATGCCCCTGAAGGGAGAGAGAGAGAGAGAGAGAGAGAGAGAGAGAGAGAGAGAGAGAGAGAGAGAGACAGACAGACAGAGAGAGAGAGAGAGAGAAGTAAAAGAAAAAGATAAAGAAAGAAAGAGTGAGAAGGAAAAAAGTAAGAAAAGGAGACAAAGGACAACATAGAAGGAACAATGAAATGAGAGAAAAAAGAGGGGGGAGAGAGAGAGAGACAAGCAAAGGAAAGTGAAAAAGATAGAGAAGTAAAGAACGAGAAAGAAAAAGTAAAGAAACAGAAGTAAAGAATAAAAAACAGAAGCAAAGAAAGAAAAAGTGAGTGAGAAAGAAAATGAAGAGAGAAAATGACAAAGGACAATGCAGAAGGAACAATGAAATAAAACAGAAAAAAGTGAGTGAGGGAGAGAAAAACAAAGAAAAAAGAAGTTAGATGAGAGAGAAAAAAGTTAGTCGAGAGAGAAAAAAAGACAGAGAAGGAAAGCAAGAAGAGAAAAAGAAAGAAAGACGTAAAACAAAAGAAAGAACAAAAAACAAAGACAAGAGAGAGAAAGAAAGAGAGGTGGAGAGATAGAGAGAATGAGAGAGAGAAAATACGACAGAGACACAGAGAGAGAGAGAATGAGAGAAAGAGAGACAAAGAATATGAGAGAGAGAATATGAGAGAATGAGAGAGTATGAGAGAGTGAGAGTATGAGAGAGAGAGAGAATGAGAGAGAGAGAATATGAGAGAGAGAATATGAGAGAGAATATGAGAGAGAGAGAGAGAATATGAGAGAGAATTTGAGAGAGAGAGAATATGAGAGAGAATTTGAGAGAGAGAGAGAGAATATGAGAGAGAATTTGAGAGAGAGAGAGAGAGAGAGAGAGAGAGAGAGACACAGAGAGAGAATGAGAGAGAGAGAGAATATGAGAGAGAGAATATGAGAGAGAGAGAGAGAGAGAGAGAATATGAGAGAGAATTTGAGAGAGAGAGAGAGAATATGAGAGAGAATTTGAGAGAGAGAGAGAGAGAATGAGAGAGAATTTGAGAGAGAGAGAGAGAGAGAGAGAGAGAGAGAATATGAGAGAGAATTTGAGAGAGAGAGATAGAATATGAGAGAGAATTTGAGAGAGAGAGAGAGAGAGAGAGAGAGAGAGACCAACCAACCTATCTAGCATACCTGAGCTAGCAAGCTACGTGATCAGTTTTTGCTGGGTGTTTAATGTAACAGTAAAGTTTAGTATCATACACATTCATGATTTTACACCACGGCTCCTGACTAAAGTGTTCAAACATATCAAAATACCTGAAGACATTTCTACACAAAATGCATCACAAGATTTCCTTTTTCTGAGCTTTGTGAATAAACTGGAATGGTCAGAACACAAAACCCACCCCGTTACATATAAGATGCAGCTCGTCTATCTGAAAGTCTCGTCTCTGCTTCAAGTGACTGACACCTGAAAACGCACAGCCTCCTTTAAAAGGTTTCAGCCCTCAGCATGACTTAGCAGCCTGGCTCCAAGCGTTAGAGCGCTGAGACGCTGTACACTCTGCCGTTAACACTGTGTGCTCCTGCTGACTCGGTCACCACACCGTGAGGGGGCATTTTGTTTCAGTCAACATGTACCGTCCACCCCGGGACTGAGGACAGGTTAAGACTGTTGGGCCGCGGGACACTACAGCTGTTCAGAGGGCCTGAAAGCAACACTGTGTAGTGCTTTGCTTGAACAAGTCATGTGTCTTGATATGCATGCTCCAAAATTTCGCCTACTGAAAATACTCCACAGTGGCACTATCTGTTCTTCTAAAGAGGAAAAAAGGCCAAATAATTTGGCTGGAAAAAAGCAAAAAGACTAAAGAGCCCATATCCTACGTTTTCTAGTGTTTTAGTTTTTCCCACCTGAGGTCCATGTATGATGTCTGTGTAGCCAAAAACCAAAAATAGCCAATATTAATCATTTTCCAGCCTCTCTTTATTCCTTATCAATTAGCCTATTTTTGTTACTGGTATATGTAAATGACCTCTGTTCTGATTGGCCCTGTATTGTGCCTTATTAAAAAGCAGTCTGGGCTAAAACATTGTATATAACTTCAGCATGAATGGGCGGGGCTAAACTGCTATACTCTAAATCAGTGGTTATGTGTAAATATGCTAGTTTTCATGACATCACAAAAACAATTTCAAAATGGGTTTATTTTTCCATGAATGGACTGTATGGAAAGGGGAGTGGCCGACATGTCATAGCCTCAGTCAGAGATGCCTTCACACTTCCAAAAGTGCAGGGGGCAAAACTTGCCATTTATTATTGTTAAACAAAATATAATAATAATAATAATAAAGCTGAGTTGCTGAGCAGTTGAGTGACTGATAAAAGACAGACTAAAACTAACTTTCAGCACTACATTTAGCACGTTTCATAGCTATAATATGTTCCACGAAAACCTATTTATAAAGAACATTTATGTTTTTAGAAAAAAAATTTAATTCCATGATGAATATGCACATTGCGCTCCGATAGTAAACGAAAAGAACATCAAATCTTTGTTTACCAAAAGCAGTTAGAAATACGTAAACTAACACTGAGTAAATTTCACATAGTATGGAACATAAACTGTGACCATGCATCACAGCTTTTACCCGACTAATGAGCCGCAGCTCCTCTCACTGAACACAAACTCACGTAGGTTTCGTCGCCTGGGAAATGCCCCGCCCCCCCCAGCTGAAATGGAGATTTTGATTGGTTCTGCCACTGAGTTTGACCCTCTCTCTTTGTGTCTTTAGGTCCATGCAGTTTAGGGAGAGTGGAGATTTTTATTTTTTTTTGATTGAAGCAACTTTAGCTTAAAAAGTGGTGGGCATCACCCCTGCACTGAGGCTACGTTCACAATATCAGGTTGAAGTGGCTCAAATCTGATTTTTTGCCCTAATGTGACTCAGATCTGATGTTTTCAGGGCTGTGTGAACACACAAATCTGATCTTTTCAAATCCGACCCGAGCCACTTTCATACATAATCGGATATGTATCCGATTCGTGGCCATGCGACCTTAATGTGACGCTCAGATCGGAATTCCTGTGCTTTTTTCCACTGTGCGTGTGCCGTCATTCAGCGTTACCATGGCAACAGCGCCGAACAGAAGTTAAAGCCTGTAAACGGTGGAGAAGCAACACATCTCACCTTTTTCTCCTTCGTCTCGCTCTAATAATGAACGGCTGAGAGCTGATCAGAGTTAATGATCTTCACAGAGAAGCTCGTTCTGCTCGTTAGTTTGTTTGCTGATGACGCACACGATTCATTTACGTGACGTTACTGATTAAGATGTGCGCATGCGGGTCATTCAGGGCGCCGGTTTGTTCACATTAATGACAGATTTAAACGAGTGTGAACCATCGTGTCAGAGAGATCAGATTTGAGCAACGAGGTTTGTAATATGAACGTAGCCTTAGACAAGCGGAGGGTCAAACGCCTGCTCAACCCTGTGGTTCTAGCAGCCATGGCCTCAGTCAGACAAAAGCACAAGTAATACACATCCTGTCTGCTGCAACGTAAACATATTGCTGTGAAAGCTAACGACAGAGGAAAATAACAGTCAGGGCAGCACTCACCCTGTAGATCTCCTCCAGCAGCAGCTTGGCGCAGTTCTTGCCGAGTTCTTCGGGAAGCACAGGGTCTCCCTGCCCCTGCGGTGTCGACCCCAGCTCCGCACTGAGAAGCGTGCCGTTCACCGTCTCTGCCACCAGAGTCAGACCAAAACCTGGAGACCTGATCAGAGGAGGAACATCACGCACATCTCCTTAAACATGGCAGAAACAATGAATAGCATCAACATGGTAGTTTCAAAGAGATCTGATTTATCAAGCATCAGGCAAATCCTCCATCTGAGGATGTGCTGGCCAAAGTCATTAATTAGCCAACGCTCCAGATGTGGGCGCTCTGGACTACAGCAAACTAATAATCACAGATATTTATACACGTATTTTGTGAAGTTAAGTTGCTTGTTTAGTTACTTTGTTAAGCAATACTACAAACTGCAACCACCTGCGTTAGTTAGAGCCTTTGCTCATTCATACAGCCACTCGCCGTTTCACTGGCCTGGGGGATTTTATGGAAAAGTAAATAATAAAAACATGAAAAATAAGAATTATTTCCAACAACCACCTCCTGAAGTTGAGAACCACTGCTTTATAACTCTGTGAGCTTTATATCCATTTATCTTATAAAAATTACTGCTTTCATCTTAAAAAAAATTTACTTAACTTAATTTTAAATATCTACTAAAATTTTCACAAACAAACAAGATGAACAGTTTAATTTAATTTCTGTGCTCAACAGACAGTCCTAATGTTCACACAATGTAAAGGGCAGCTGTGATGTTTAAGTAAACAGATAAAAAAAACATTTTAACAATTGTATTTTCTTGTGACAATGGCACCATGCACTTCTGCACTGAACTTAAACACACAAAATTTGTTCTACTGAAAGTTCAAAAGTTATTCGTAATAAAAACACCACTGGCATAAAAATAATAATAAAAAGAAAAACACTTACTTTCCTGAACTGGCTCCTTTCATGTGGTCAGTGTAGATGTAAATGTCTGGAATGAATTTGTTTAAGATGCTTCTGGCCGTGTCCACTATTCTGTTGGCCATCTGAGGAGACACACGCACTGAGTATCTGACACACAGGGTCAAGGGGTCAAATCTCAAGTGACGAGTACGACAGCATCAGCTACAGACAACATTGCAAACCCACCATATATTACGATACACACACACACACACACACACACACACACACACACACACACAATCTATGCTGCTTATCCTTCTGGTCACAGGGGGTGCTGTAGCCTATCCTAGCGGTCATCTGGCAGAAGGCAGGAAAAACCCTGGACAGGTCGCCAGTCCATTGCATCCATATATGATAACACAGGATAGAAACGCATCAAGCCCAGTCAGTATTGATGAACGAAGAGAAAAAGTCTGTGCTGGCTGAAAGACTGGGTGACCGCTGTGGACAGAGTGGCCAAGCTGCTACAGAAAGTGAATGCAATATGGCTTGCGATATATTAAAAGTGCATTGGTGAACCAAAAATGTAGCATGATTAAAGGACCCATATCCTACACATTCCATGTATTTTTCCTGAGGCCCATTTGAAACACTCTGCAACTTTACAACTAGTGGAAATGGGCATCACCACCACTGTAAAAAAAGAGTGTCAATAAGTTTCTCTTCAAACAACTCTGAAAGACTTTTCACCTCAACCACTGATATTCCACTTACATATTAGATTACTTATTTTAAAAAACGTGAGGAAAATTTGGTTTTCCAAGATACGGCTGCTTTAAAATTGGCCTGCATTATTCTGGCCACAATAATTTCCTTTTGTTGAAACACATGAACATCTTGACTTATCAAAAGATCCAGAGAACAGTGGAACAGTGACTGGTCAGGATGCTCACAGAACCCTGTAAAACATCTTTTGCATATCGCAGCCTTCTGTGATATCAGTGCTACAAAGGCCAATATCACAATGATTAACAAACCATATCCTGTGCCGCCCTAGTGACCGATCTGGGGAAGGATACGCTGTTCCTCTGATCCTCTTGATCTTGCCTGGGTCTGTGAGCAGAACGGGCTTGAGGGCCCGGCAAACTGGACAGGAGAAGTGGACCTCCCCTCCTCCTCCGGGAGCAATACCTCTCTTCACTACCTGAAGATCAAACACCACAAACAAGAAGGCTGTAGATAAGAGTGGGCAATACGGTAAAAGTACAGCATCACAGTATTTTAAGACATTTTCATGACACATGATAACAGCTTCAGAATGAAAAATGCCATAAAATATTGACTCTAGCCACACCTTTATTTCCAAACCTTCTCCATTGATGCCAAACGTCTTCATCAGAGGAACAGCAGTGGCTTTCAGTAAGTCCACCTGCAGAGCAACACCCAAAAAACCTTGAAACAGAAAAGTTGACGAACGTAACTGTAGTTCCTAACAAATATCTAGCACATCAGCTTCAGCCAGGACCTCACAGCAATCATTCAGGTTGAAGACAACTCTACCCAAACAACACCCAAACTAAATGTAAAGGTTAAAGGGCTGGATAGTAGTTTTAATGGCATACCACAGAAAAACACAAGGATAATCATACTGTTATAATATTTAATAACAATGTGAAAAAGTCTCAGTCTCACTGCAAAGCACACACAAGGACACCACATGTTTACACAGCTTGCATTCCACTTTGCCGTTGCTTTTGTCAGTTTGCTGCTCATTGATTGGTCCATACGTCTCCTGCGAGCATTGTCTGTCCAGCATTATCACTAACTTTCAGCAATAAACACATTCAACACAGCTGGAAATAACCCTTTATCAAGAGGGTCATCAATGGAACTTGCCATTAAAGAGCTGTACTTGAATGAGAGGGCTACCATCATCATTCTTCAGTCTGGCAGCTTCAACACGTGCAAGCAGCTGGGTTTCAGTCTAAACTACTACAGATGGTTTGAACAGTCAGTAATTAATTCTGTTTAACTTTGACAACAGTACCATACATTAGAGCTGCACAATTATTTTGTTTACTGTTATCATGATACAAGTTTCTGCGACAAACCTCTCTGCGCTGGGACTGAACCTGCTCTCCCACACAGGAAATGAGTAACTTACCTTAACAACCAACTACAAAACACACTCAGAAACCTTATAATATCTGTCCATAACTCAGGTAAACAGAAATTCAACTCAAAACTGCGTGCAGCACAGGGGAAAACACGCAGCAAACAGGCTGGCTCTGTTTTTCTGCTAGCCAGCTGGGCTACTGAAGCTTGCTACCTTATGCCCTATACACACACACACACACACACACACACACACACATATGTAAGCGTACATTAAATGTTCGCTAAAATATAATACAATTACTTCAACATTACTGAAGTTTTCAAAGCAACTTTTCTACAATGGGGTTTTTACTCACTGAGGGGTCTGTTGGGTCATTAGTGACGCCCTTCAGGATGGCTTTGAGTGGGTTCTTCATGAACGGGGCCAGCATGATGAGGGCCTCCAGATAGTAACCAATGGAGCGCTGGACATTACACTCATGCTCTACAGAGCCCCCATACAGCAGACCCGGCTGGTAGAACAGGGCCGTTCCTGTAGGGAGCAAAAGAGCAGAGGTCAAACTCCCATCCTTCACTTCCATTAACTAATCACAGCTAAGCCTGTCTATTTTAATTATTTTAGTAATGAAGTAATCTACAAATCATTTTACTGATCAATCAGAGATTTTAGAACTTTTGGGTATAATATCAAACAATTCATGGCTTTTCAAAGAGACCAGAACGTTTTATTGGAAAAATAAACTACATTGAAAAGACCAAAAAAAGAAGTCAAAAGCGGTTACGGTCTTATGAAAAAGTTTGAAAAGATCAATTATGTTTTGTTGATTTTCTCAGTAAAGAAAAGTTATCACATTCTCTACAGGAAGCTTAAAAATGGCACTTCTCTGCACATTTGAGCTCACAATTTCTGTTTACTTGCTGAGTTTAAAACAAAATATAAAATGTGCCAGAACTTTTGCACAGGGCACATTTTACGTTTTTAAGTATCTCCAAAATGGTAACTTTACAAAAGAGGCCAAAAACTTTCTTCACTTTGAATGAGAGTTAATGTAAAAAGACTATTATTATATCTCATCATTATGATGATTTCAAACAGAGTAAAGCGCAGCTGCAGTGTTCAGATGATTTAGGAAAAAATAAATGGAGATTTTTTTGATGCTGATATGATTCATTATAATGCAAACTTTATTGTTTAATCAAGTAATTATGACTAATTAAGGATTCGAGGCAAACTTCACGCAAATCTGAGGGTGAACTAGAGGAAAGTTTTAGCCCACCTGTTTGGTTGATTTCAATTCTGGTGCCATTGGTCACCTTGTCCAGCAGCCTGATGAAACTAGCTTCGAAATCTGCAGACAGAAACAGTTTTTTGAGCACTGAATCACTGACATACGGTCACAGTCACAATACAGGAGCCTCCAAAAACACTTTTACAAATTTGTGTGTTACAGTCGCTAAACTGCTGAGAGAATCAAGGCAGGGAAGTCAGCCAGCCCCACCGCCAGGACAGTAATAAGAGCAGCCGCTACGTAAGTTCTTCTATCCAGCAGTTTCAGACTGATGCAGAATGTGTTATATATGGTTCTATGTAGAACCTCTCTGAAAATGGTTCTGTATAGTAGGGTATCGTTTTGGTAGATACTTACCAGAACAAAGTTGGCAAGGTCTTTGTGAGATACCAAACTGACCTTTCCTTTCAGTTCATTTTCAGTCATCTTTCTATTGTTCTATTATATTTTCAATTGTTCTACTATGTTATTTTCCATGTTTCACGTGTTTTTGTTTTCGCTCAGTTTCTTTTTGTTTGTCTTTTATCTTTTACTCGTGTTTTGTATGACTTGTTTCGTTAATTGTTATCGTGCTATTTTGTAACGTATGGTACGTCTACTGGACCGCAGGAAGAATAGCAGCTATCGTGATAGCAGCTAATGGGCATCCTAAAAATAAACAAAAATATCAAAATTGCAATTTAAGAAAATGCAATTTTCAAACTGCAACAGCTGCAATTTATAGCCTACATCATGAAAAACGTTGCCTTCAGTTTTAGTTGGCTGCACCACAGAGCTCGTGAACTGCCTGTAGATCAATTAGACCAATCAGAGTCAACCAATCACCCATGTTTAGTGACATCACAACCACGACTACACTCAGGGGTGAAGCCTCAAGCCAGAATAAGTGGATATTCTGGTCTTCTTGGTCTTCTGAGCCACATACAGAATCATTTTCAAAATGGTTCTATACATGCACATTCTCTGTGAATCTGAAGAACCGCTCCATCATGCAAAGAACCATTTAAGCACGAAATGGCTCTTTACAGAAGTCATGGCTCTAAATAGACCCTTTCTCTTAAAGAACCCTTGAAGAACCATCTTTCCCGAGTGTAGACTCTGAGGTCTGAGGAGTGAACAGCACGTTTCTGAATTTTAACTGTTCACATAAGACTCTTTAAAAATAAGGATTTCCCTGATGTGGCCCTTTAAAAGTTCACTGCACAGCAGACGCAGCACAACACCAGGACACGCAGCGTCGTACAGGCATGACAAAGTCTTAAAATGAGCTAAAATGATGGTCTAATTTGACCCAAACAGCCCGACTGTGGTCAAACTTTTCTCCTTTATTAGCTGAGTTAGCTGTGTGTGGAGCTCAGTCGCAGCACATGTGTTTAACAGCGACACTTCACAAACCCTCCTCTCTGAAACCGAACCTACCCCGCAGTCCTGGCTCGTCATCTCTGGACCGTATGTTTCGGATTTTGACCCTCTTCCCGCTCAGCGTGGACAGCACCAGCCTCTGTCTGAGGAAATTACAGCCCTCGTATGTGAGAGACGCCATGCTGCTGCTGCTGCACCCACGTGTGTAAACCTCGGGCAGGAGCGTCCTGCTACGGAGCCACACGAAGGACAAAAAGGACCGAGAGAAGCCCGCCGTGCGTTACTTCAAACTCCCAGCAGAGGGCGCCAAAGTCACTGTTTAGAAAAATCTCAAGCCGCGTCTGAAACGATGTTCTTAAAAGGGGAATTCCACCCATTTTTCAAATTTCTGCATAATGTAATCGTTGAGATGTGACCAAAATCACTGTGGTTTGAGGTGAAACTGCGCTATTTTAGAGAAACCGAGTTGTGTGATGGGAACCAGACGTCTGAGAAGTTTTTGAACTTTAAAACTCCCTCAGAAAAAATTTTAGTGCATTTGTTACACAAAGATAAGATGTAATAATTATTTTCTTTTATACTATTTTTATTCATACATTGCAATGAAAACATTATTTCACCAATTAATTAAGTTAGAAGTTAGAAAGCAAAGTTTGAACTAAAGCTATAATTTGTATTACATCTAAACTATTTCTAACAAAGTATGTATATATATATATATATACATATATATATATATATATATATATATATATATATATATGTGTGTGTATATATATATATATATATATATATACATATATATATATACATATACTGTATGACCAAAAATATGTGGACACCGTTCTTAATTACTGAGTTCAGGTGTTTCAGCTACATCCACTGCTAACAAGTGTGTACAATCAAGCACATAGCTATGCAGTGTCCACAGACAAATCTCGTCAGTAGAATGTACTGAAGAGCCCAGCGGCTTTACGTGTGCCACCTTTGCCACAAGTCAGTTCATGAAATGTCCACCTGCTAGATCTGCCTCGGTCAACTGTAAGTGCCAAGGCTGTTTTTCCGGGTTTGGATTTGGCCCTTTGTTCCGGTGAAGGGTAATGTTAACGCTACTGCATACAAAGCCATTGTAGACAACTATAGGTGGGCACTGGCTGAATCTCAAATGGTCCCCTACCAGGGGTGGGCAATATGGCAAAAATAGAATTTCACGATATTTGAAGGCATTTTCATGACACGGTATTTATCACAGTATTCAGTTTTTCTGAAGTTTGCTAGGTTGCAACAAAACTAAGCCATGTTTTTATTCAACAGTTTGCTAAATGTGCTTCACTTTGTACAGTTAAACAGGACTAATTATGCTCTTTTTTAATGAAACATGCAGTTGGCCAGTGTTGTTTAAGTGCTAACGATATCCATGATATGCTGAAAAAAGCATATTGTGATGTTATTTATTGCGATAATGATAAAATATCATCATATGCACTGACATACATGTGCACTGACAGAGATACAGCAGTTGAAAGTTATTGAAAACATGGCAGACAGTCAGAGTTCACTGTGCACTTCACATTTCAGTGAGGGGTCTATACTGTGATAGTATGAGTTTCCAGACACAGTTCCACTGCTACTGCTTTTGCACTGAGTGCTGTAATGGCTGGGCTTTTTGTGTTCGTAGTTTGCCATAATGGAGAGGAGTAAACTGTGTTTATTGTGTGGTTTTTTAATGTCTTAGATCACTGAGCAAATATTTATTGATCCATTCTTAGTATCGCTTCAATTTCGATGAATTGCATAAAATGGGATTCCACAGATTTGATAATTTAATCGGTGGAAGTGGCTTAAGCAACTTGATTTACTTCCTTTAAACATTCTGCATGTTCCTCTCTGTCCTGCATGTATTTCCAAAATCTATTTAGGCCAAAATTACTAATTGTTTTTAGACTAACTATCAATGATATAATATCTCAGGCATCAGGCAACTTACTTGTAGCCAGCTGTAGGCAGCTTTCACTGGCATTAAACACTTCAGATGTCTGGTTCCTATCAACACCACTGTGAACCATACTGACTCTTTCTAACTCTATTTCTCAATAATGGAGCTTTTCGTATCAGACTACTCTGGCTGACTCTGTTAATCAAACATTTAATTAAGCAGAATATTTGTAAAATCAGTAGAGTGACTCTTTTAATGACTTTACCACTCATAGTAAAGCGTAAATTCCACTTTTTAGACTATAATAATTTGCACATGAAACTGTCTGAAGTTACATGTTTGTCTTGTGAGTCAATGGACCTACTTAAATAAAGCAAAAAAGCATTTTAGTTGCTTAAGTTAACTTCATTGCAACATACGTTGAACATACAAGTTGTTTTTAGTTATTAGTAATACTATACATGTGTATACCTAAGTGTTTTATAAAAGTGCACCTAACATGTTTTCTTTGTTGAGTGTATTTAAGTGTATAAGTGATAATTATATCTATTTTAAAATGCATTTAAGTGCATTTTAGTTGAGCTATAACTAAATAAGTAGCACTGAAGGTTATCACTTCATCCAGTAATATATTTATAATAAAATATAATGTAATATAATGTAATAAAATATAAGTGGAATAACTGTTATATCTACAAATGCACTTAAATGCATTTTAAAGTAAATATCAGTATCACTGAGTACAATGAAATACACTCAAAAAAGTAAAGATGTATTTACTTTGTTGAGTAAGTGTACTTAATGATACTGATATCTAATTTAAAATGCATTTAAGTGCATTTTAGTTGCGTTATAACTCAATAAGTAGCACTGAAATTTATCAGCACATCCAGTAATATAATATAATATAATATAATATAAGTGCACTAACAGTAATATCTACAAAACACATACTTAAATCTACTTAAGTGCAGCTTGATTTGTTTGAAAAGTTTTTCAGTTTTTGACATAATTTGAAAAAAGCTGTTGCTCTTTACATTGTGTGTAAATTTCATGAAGAATGGACTAAAAAAATTGCCCCAAATGACTTGGAAAAAAATCTGGTTCCATTGACTTACATTAAAAGTAGAGCATGTTTTTTCCTTCACCTGTGAAATTTTGGAGATACGAGGTTTTGTTCCGACAACAGCGACATATATAATCATAACTAAATGACACAAGTTATCCTACGTTATTCCAAAATAAAACTTTGAATATCAAAGTGTGTTTAAGTGTGTACTTTTCATCTTAAACACTCTTTTGAAAAGTACACCTCAATGTATTTTCTTTTTCAAACATGAAACACTTTTATGTCAAATTGACCCAAATATGGAAGGAAATAGGAAGTGAAAGTCAGACTATTTTATGGTGTTGTCATGGAAACGGTACTACATGTAATAAATATCTCACACAATCTTTGAAAATAGAAGTCATGAATACTGCTAATTGTTGCCGTTGCTAAAAATTACTGTTACACTCTTTGTTCTGGTCACGTCCATAAACCAAGAGAGCAGTTCAAATGGCACGGCGTGAGTTAGCATGCTGCGTATTCTAAGTAGGCTTCACGGAGGAAGCACAGTTCATAAACACAGAGCTTTGTCTGTCTCATCTCCACTCATTCGCATTATCTCTCCATCCTCAGACCAGCTTTATGAGCTTTTTCGTGATCCGCAGCAGGAAACCATGGGTTTCCTTTCATTGAGAAGCCCCCATTAACTAAAGTGTCTCAGGAAAGGCTCAAGGGAAATGGCTTTAATGAGCACTCCCTCTGTAAAGGCCCCCATGTAAATGTTAATCTATATGACTGGACATGCAGAATCCAGAGTAGATGACTATTCACATATACAGCTTAGTAAAAGGAGGTATAACAGTATAAAAGTTAGGCATAGATGAATGTTTGCTCACTATTTGACAAGCCACAGGTCACTGTAATCTGTGAAAACTTAATAAATAACCACAAATAAACTCATTTTGAACCATTCATAAACTTTATAAGAATAGTCAGAAACAATTTGTACGTCTATGAGCATCTATAAACACACGCACGACATGTTATAATGCATTAATAAGGCATTATAGGTATGTCTATAAATATTTGTTAAATGAATTACACTTCATAGCTATGGTTATTATGCATTATAAATGGTTAACATAATGAATTATAAATAGTGATAATAACATGTTATATTGTCTGTGCCAGTGAAGTCAGTCCCAGCTTGCAGAGTGTAAAGTGAAACGTTTATTTACGCAATGGCATTTCCAATATTTCCAGAGTTATTAATACAATGTGGTTTTCTTAACCAGCACTCTCACTTTAAAAATTACGTTACATCACAGCAAACCAAGTACCCATCAGACCCCATGCCTGAAACCCCCTCTGACATCACACTGAGGTGAAGTTACTGTGGAGTGAAGGCCTGGAGAGGGAGTGGCGAGATAGTAGCAGGGGTGTAAAGAGTACGGAAAATCCCTACTCAAGTACAAATACTGTTACTGTAGTGATCATTTACTCAGGTACAAGTAAAAGTATTAGTAAATAAAATTACTCAAGTAAGAGTAAATAAGTAGTTCGCTGAAAAACTACTTAAGTACTGAGTTACTTAGTTACTTTTTTGTATTTCCGCTGTCACAACCTGAACATATGTCTGAGCTGATTCGGCTACATCATTGGAAATAATCTGTACAGAAAAACTAAAGCTAAAGCTCTCAGAGCTGAGACTGATCACAGTTCGCTCTGCTAGACCACATTTACACACCTTTCTGTGAGCTGTGTAAGGAACAGGGTTTTCATTACACCGCATGTGTTTCATGGTTAGACGATTATATAAGATGTCCTAGTTTCTCTGTTTCCACTGAAGTATTTTAGAATCCCTGAAAGACGGTGCAGAGGCTGTTACTGTTTAATTAAGTTCATTTAAGAGAAAAAAACTGAGTTAAAATTATTAATATATTTATAATATAATATATTATAAATTATAAATTGCTTAATTAATGATGTAATTTTAGTGAGTCTTGCTGCCCATCAGCTGCCCCGGACTCTAGCTTACGTTAACAGGTGTGAACCTCTCACAGCCTTCATACTGTATGTTTTCACTGATATCTGTTCAGAACATTTCATGCCATTATAATCAGCAGCAACATCAGCAAATTACCCAGCTTTGATCTAAGTGTAATATATTTTACTAATCATGCTGATCACTTCATACAGAACCAGACATTATTACTGCATTTCACAGTTAAACAGCTACACAGCCTCTCACAGGCAGAGAGAGAGAGAGAGGAAGAGAGAGAGAGGAAGACACAGAGAGAGAGAGAGAGAGAGAGAGAGAGGGCGGGGAGGTGGGGAGGGATCAGATCAGGCCAGTCAAAAACAGCACGACAGAATCACTGTGCAGAATTTATGAAGAGCCTGAATTAGACCAGATTTCTTGTCTCACAGCCGTTCACGACCGTTTATCTCCAAAACAGCAGCTAAACTAAGCTGTATAAATGGGTAAATTGTAGGTTGTGGGCGACACCTGTTAACTAAAGCAGCTGACAGACACTGTAATAAAATATACGCAACAGATTTTAAATTTAATAAACAGAAGCATCATAAAAGAAAGAAGAAACTCATAAACCCGGTACCTGTTTAGCTCGGACCAGCTAGCTCGGCTAACGCTCCCTCAGGCTGGAGTCGAGCTGTGAGAGCGGATCTCAGCAGGTTTTGTGTTTGGCCGCTGATAATAACGCCGTTTTCTTTAGTTTGTGTGAAAATTAATACGGATGACCGGTTGGACGCGGTCTGTTCCTCGTGTGTGCTGGTTAAGTTCTCCTCTGTCCTTCTCCACTAAACTGGACACCTCTGTAGTGTTTTTCCTGGCAGAGCTGCTGTTTCTCGATTGGTGAATCTTTTAAATTTAACTGCGCTTTGTTGGTATTGGTTTCTGAGCTGATACGGTCATCATTTATTTTTACTCTGGTTCTAACATTGACCACTAGAAACATTCACTTTCTAACATCACTGCACTGCACTACAGTAATGCTCATTTCTGCTAGCATTCTATTAAGCAATGTTAAGTTAGCGCCTAAGCCAGAGGTCGGCAACCCAAATGTTAAGAAGAGCCATTTTGTCCTTTCAACAGAAATCAAGCCACTTTGGGAGCCACAACATTTTATGTCCATTTTACTATCTTGGCTGTAAATATTATATATTTACATATTTATATTATATAATATAAACAAAACGCAGACAGGCATCTCTGGCAGGAAACTTTTCTGCAAAAGTGGAATAGTTTCTTGTAAAATGTCGCTCCACGTTCACCCTTTTACGAGGCTTAAATCATCTTTTTATTCGCCAGGTTCTTGCACCTTAAATTGTGCCTAAGGCACCAGAATGTAGGCCTGACACCAGCACCATTTTAGGTGGAGCAGGAAAATTTGAACGAGTAGCTGAAGAATGAGAAGCTGACTTCAGCCTTGTGACTTTTTAGTGTTTGACAGTTTCCCGTTGCAGATTAAACGTATCAGGAAACCAGCTGAGTGCTTATAAATGCAAATAAATCCAGTCATCTCCAAATTATCAATGTTCGTCTTAAATCTTTCTCTTTGTCTTTTTCATTAGCTACTAGATGAGATTGTTGTCTGTGCTGCTATGACCAGCAGTCTGTGTGCCAAACTTCAGGGTTAAAGGGTAAATTAGCAGTTATACATCAACTCCAGTGTTTATTGTTTAAACTGTGTTGAACGATCAGCAGAGCTTTATTTTACTGCTGAAGAGGTTTATTTTATTTTTACCTAAAAATCTAATCCTGCTGTGGAGCCACAACAGGGCAGTAAAAGGGCTGCATGCAGTTGCAGTGTTGCAGTAAATCCTTCAGTAAATACTTCAACTTGAAGCCTCACTTATAAAAGTGGAGATTTTAGTATCTTTAGTAAACATACCTCACTTTACTTACAGCTGACAAATACAACTTATGAGCTCTTATAACATGTTATGAACACTACTTATTATGCAATATGTTAACAATTCATAACGTATAATAAGCATGGCTATAAAATGTAATGCATTTTTATAAGCATTCTTAGCTATAAAATGTTAATGATGCCTTATGAATGCATTATAACATGTTATGAATCTGTTCATAGGTTCTTGTAGACATGGTATTAATAGAAAGTGTTACCGAATAGTCTCATTCTAAAGTGGTACTTATTTATACAACTACAGCGTTGTTATAGATTATTACTTTGCAATATGGAGTAGGCATCTATATTCATATAACTATTATTATAGTTTTTGTTTTGCATATCGTGGTATTGTCCAGATTACGGCTGATACTAGCGATTTTATTAGTATCCTGCACTAATCAATAATAAAAAAAGGGCTGAAGTGAACAGTAAATCATGTAACTTATATTCTGTTTTGTAATGTGAGAGCAGTAGGCAGGTCCATTATATGTGTTATTAGGGTAAGCAAAATGAACTAAATTCAATCAGACACTGGAGTTTTTAATACTGTGTCCACTCACTGTCCACTCTATTAGACACACCGACCTTGTTGGTCCACCTTGTAGATGTAAAGTCAGAGACAGTAGCTCATCTACAGCTGAGTTGGTCATCCTCAAGTCCTTCATCAGTGGTCACAGGACACTGTTGACTGGATAGTTTTGGTTCTCTGTCCAGCAGCGACAATGAGGTGCTTAAAAACTCCAGCAGCACTGCTGTGTCTGATCCACTCATACCAGCAGGACACACACTAATACACAGTGTCACTGCAGTGCTGAGAATGATCCACTATCCCAATAATACCTGCTCTGTGGTGGTCCTGAACACTGGAGAACAGGGTGACACAAAGTATGCAGAGAAACAGACGGACTACGGTCTGTAATTGTAGAACTATAACGTGCACCTGTATGGTCAGTGGAGCTGATAAAATGGACAGTAAGTGTAGAAACAAGGAGGTGTATTTAATAAAGTGGCTGGTCATATTGTCCACTTCTAATACAGGTAATTTTTTTTGTATTACTGTACTGCAGATTAAATCCTAAATATTTATATATATGCACAAGTCACTGTTTAACAGTATGTACATTATTCTGCAAAAAGAATTGTCATTATTAGAGAATATGGCAGATTTTTTCACTTTTTTCCTGTGTCCCCCCCAGACGCTTGAGATTGGCATCCAGTTCAGTAGAGCTCAGAAGAAGAAGTGAAAAATACTGGAGAAAGTTATCAGTTCCTCCATCTTTCTGCTTGTGCTATCTTTTGTCCCTCTGGGGCCATGAACACTTTTCTGTTTCATTATAAATGTTTGGCGTTAACTCTGACTTTAAAGAGGCAATATTATAAAGAACTGAATATTTCTGTGCTCTCTGGTTTAAATGTGTTACGTAAACACTTAGTGTTTCAAAATGTACTGTCCACTCCCCAGCCTACACGTGGAACCTAAGCTGCAAAAAAGGTGCATTTTGACTCCATCATGGTTGTGATGTCACAACCATGATTGTATTTACATGTGGCAGACCTTTCGGCCTACCTTAGTTTAGCCCCACTCATTCACACTGATGAGTGTTACTGCAGTCTGTAATACTGGAGTGGAAGATGTTGGAAAAAAGGATTAAACGTTGTGCTGTTAATGGCTGTCAGGAAGAAAATGCATCTCTACAGCCTTTCAAGAGATCCACACATTTAAAATAAACAGCTGCAGATTCAGTCAGTTTCACATTTTAACTGCTTTCTGAAAGAGGCATAATCCAGAGCAGCCAATCAAGGCCACCTATATAGTCATACGCAAAAGGTTGAGCAGCCCAGCCAAATTGAATATTAACACATACTTTACAGGGACCTTAAATACGGCATTTTCTTCTGATTTTAGTGCATAATTTGCATTTACAACCCCATTTCCAAAATAGTTGGGACGCTGCGCAGAATGTAAATAAAAATAGAATGCAACGATAAGCAAATTATGTAAACCATATTTTTGAAGGAAAATACTACAAAGACAACTTATTAAATGTTGAAACTGCGAAATTTTGTTATTTTATGAAAAATATATGCCCTTTTTGAATTCGATGCCAACAACACGTTCCAAAAAAGTTGGGACGGAGGCATGTTTACTACTGTGTTTCATCACTTCTTCTTTTAACAAACTCTGTAAGGGTTTGGGAACTGAGAACACAGATTGCTGTAGTTTTGAAAGTGAAATGTTTTCCCGTTCTTGTTTGATATAGGATTTCAGCTGCTCAGCAGTTCGGGGGCTCATTTGTTGTATTTTTCATTTCATAATGTGCCAAATGCTCTCAGTGGGTGACAAGCCTGGACTGCCAGTTTAGCACCCGGACTCTTTTAATACAGAGCCATGCTGTTGTAATACAAGCAGAATTGGTTTTACATTGTCTTGCTAAAAATAATCAAGGCCTTCCCTGAAAAAGACGTCGTCTGGATGGCAGCATATGTTGCCAAAACATGTATATATCGTTCAGCATTAATGGTGCCTTCACAGATGTGCACGTTACCCATGTCATGTGCACTAATGCACCCCTATACCATCATGAATACTGGCTTTTGAACTGTGCACTGATAACAAGCTGAGTGGTTTTTTTAGCCCAGAGGACACAGTGTCCATGATTTCCAAAAAGAATTTCAAATTGATTTGTTGGACTATAAGTCACTTTTCCACTTTCCCTCGGTCCATTTTGAATGGTCGTGGGCCCAGAGAAGGTGGCAGCATTTCTGGATCCTTTTCATATATGGTTTCTTCTTTGCGTTTTTAAAGTTTTAACTTGCATTTGTGGATGCAGCGACAAACTGTTTTCACAGACAGTGGTTTTCAGAAGTGTTTCTGAGCCCATGCAGTGATTTCCACTACAGAATCATGTCTGTTTTTATTGCAGTGCTGTCTGAGGGCCCAAAGATCACGGCCAGCAAACACTGGTTTTTGGCCTTGTCCCTTACACACAGAGATTTCTCCAGATTCTCTGAATCTTTGAATGCTATTATGTACCGTAGATGATGAAAAGCAAAAGTTCTTTGCTATTTTACGTTGAGAAACGTTATTTTTGAATTGTTGCACTATTTGATCGTGCAGTCTTTTACAGAGTGGTGAACCCCTCCTCATCTTTACTTCTGAAAGACTCAGCCTCTCTGGATGCTCTTTTTATACCCAATCATGTTACTGACCTGTTCCCAATTAACCACCAATTGCTTTTTTTTTTTTAGGTTTACAGAACTTTCCCAGCCTTTTGTTGCCCCTATCCCAACTTTTTTGGAACATGTAATTGGCATCAAATTCACAAAATGGGCATATATTTTCAAAAAAAAAAAAAACAATAACATTTCTCAGTTTCAACATTTGATATGTTGTCTTTGTACTATTTTCAATGAAATATAGCGTTTAAATGATTTGCACATCATTGCATTTTGTTTTTATTTACATTTTGCAAATTGTCCTGACTTTTTTGGATATAACATAAAATATAAAAAGTGCCAATATTTTTGTCCACATTCTTTGTTTTATTTTTTCCCCAATATGTTACATTGAGCAATTAAACAGTAATTGTTTATTTAAATGTACACAGGTGTTCTCTGTAGAGGATGTGTGTAACTTATTTTCACTTAGAAAATCTACAAAACGTCATTTGACCAGGGGCATCAACACTTTTGCATGTGACTGTATTTCAGTCTTTATGATACAGTAACAATAACAGACTGTTCTTAAAAATGGATAAAGAGAGACTGGAAATGGTCTTGTAAAAACTGGGTTGAATGATGTCTCTTTCTAGAACATAAGACCACACAGACCTTACAGTCGGACTTCAGAAGGAAAAAATAAAATACAAGGAAAATGTAGAATATGAGCCCTTTAATCTTGAACCATAATTTTGACCCAACCCAGACTGTAAATACAGTAGAACCTAAGAATTCACTTTGTATGTTGTCCATGCCAGCCGTTTTTTCTAGTGCCAGCTGCTCTGCTTGTTCTTGTCACTGTCCAGCGCAGCAGTGAAGCCACAGGCCAGTGGACCGGATGGAGGGAATGGACAGGGCTAAAGCTAATGAAATCAGACCCTGCAAATGTAAGTAAACACAGGACAGTGTTTATGCAGAGAGGGTGGGTGCGTCCCGATGGGGCCGAGTGTCCACTGGAGCATCAAACCACAGAGATAACCACCAACATCTTAAAGTGAAATACAACAATGCTCAAGGGCTGGGTTTCTCAGAAGCATCTTAGCATGGTAGAGCGAGCATCACCCTGAACACTCTCTCTAGCAGTTCTTAACAATAAGATGCTTTCGGGAAACTTGGCCCAGATTGTGCAGGTTTGTCAGAGGCAGCTATAAATGACTGTAAGAAGCTTCATTAGGAAATGAGAAAATTTTCAGTTTTATTAAGATGTTTGTTTTTCCATATCTACAACTTCAATGATTCAAATGTATTTAGTTTATGTATTGTCAGCTTTTGTTCAGAGCAGAAATACCTCCCCTCTTCTGTCTTCCACAAGGAAGAAGTCATTTGGAGTGCTAAGGCCTACAGATGTCCACTCATTCTCAGAAATGAATAATCAATTCAAATCAATCAATCAAAGCAAATTTACATCACGTTCTCTTGATTTTGTGTCTTGGCACTTTCCTGTTACAATGAAACCATTCTAAGAAATCATATCTTAAAGGAACAGTTCAAATAGCGAAATATCAGCAGTTCACAATTTTCCCCTTATCACAAAGCCGCACAGCCAAGATGCATCTGGTGTCTGAAGTTTGCTCCTTTAGTTGTGCACAATGTACAGGCAAAATTAAAACATTCTCGTTTTTTATCGAGATCTTATTATGACATTTGTGGGGTTTTATGTACTAAAAACATGACCATTTTCCAACCTTTCTGTATGCCTTAGCCTGGCCCAACATGCAAAAACTTTCATGCAACTTTGGTTGCTTAAAACCTACATGGCACTAAATTGCACTTGACTTGTAAAGCTGCCTGCAACTCACATGAAACTCTCAAACGTCTCAACAAAACAAGTTTCACGAAACAGCCAATCAAAACACTGATAACGCATCACACGATCACGTCAAACAACTGATTTCAGTGCATTAGCGGAGAGATGGTTTATTGGGCTGTTGAAAAGAAGACTCCCTCTCAAGACTCACTCAAGGTCAGTCATGTTGTCAGTTTTGAGCCATGACAACAAACATGAGTTTCTATGTGTTAAAAAAGCAACGGCAATGACAGCTGGAAAAATATACGAAGATGATAAAAATTCTGGAAATATGTAATAATTACACCCCACGAATGACTTTATAGCGAGAACGATGTGGTGTAACAAAATTTGCTAATTTGTCCAACTAGTGGAATCGAATGTGTTGCATGTAACTTTGATTTAAATTGCTTTGAAGTTTCAATGCATAAAGCCAGCCTTAGAATTAAAGAGGCTGCCTTTGTTACTGTGCCTTTAAAGCTGATGTATGTAAATGTTGTTCTGTATTCTTCTTTTTCTGTATTGTGCTTTATTCGAAAAGCAGTCCAGGCTGAAACACTCCTTATAACTTCAGCATAAATAGGCGGAGCTAAGCTGCTGTAGGCTGAATGAATGCAAAAGAACTGCGGTTTATTTTCCGTATATGGACTGTATGGACTGAAAAATGAACAGTATGTTTTGAAATTAATCTTTAATTTCAGAAAAAAAAGAGAAATTCAGTTTCCTAGGAAATGAGCCTTTAAGGCTTCTTGATGGCTGCTGCAACTGTTTTCAGCAATGCGTCGTCCATTTTTAAAGATAGCAGTATGATTTGAGATGTCTTATAGCTACATTAGCCTCACAGCTCCAGCACAAAACTAAAGCAGCAAACTTTTGACACAAAACATGTCGTGGCTGATCGACTACATTTCTTACTGCTTTGGTTTTTGGCCACAGTTTTCCTTCAGCAGTGTCCACACAAAAAGGATATTAAGACCAGAATTATGACCCTGAATCACCAGACATGAACACAAGATAGAGTCAGATTTCCACGTTTCTTGTAAATCAGATAAAAATCACACAAACATAGTATAACCGGTTAAAGCATGTTCTTCAAAGTGAGTTGGGAATTCATTAATAAATAGACAGTTGTGATAAAAAAAGGAAAACTCCATGTTTGCATAATGGCAAAGATCCAGAAGTCCAACACCTCCATTCCTGCAATAAAAAGAAAGGCGGACGTCAGTTTTTCCATTTTTTTCAGTTGTATTTTGAGCATTCAGGCTTTGCAGTTTCCAGACCAGAGGACTGGGAAAAGCAAAAATGTTACTACAGCTCTGCTGCAAACCTAAATATAACCCTAAAACCACACAGTCTTTAACTTCGCCAAGAAAAAACGCAACCTTGCAGTCCCCTGGTCAAGAGCAGAAGTTCTACAAGACTTCCTGAAAATGTCTGAAAACAAGCGTCGGGCTTAATCATTCATTCAGCTTCTTGCCAAATGCAAAGAACAGCACTGGCCTTATTTGAGTGTGGGTGATATATCAAAAATATAACATCACAAGACTTGATGACATTTTCCCGATACACAAGATTTATCAGCTTATTCGGTTTTGTAATATTTATGACATTGGAATGAACAAAATGCATAAGCAAAATATTCAAAAATGCTATGAAAACTAAAAAAATATAAGGATTTTTGCTTCATAATTTATATTAAGAAGAAACAGAAGGACAAAATGAACAATTGGTAAACATGAATAAGATAATATCATAATGTGCTGATATCTAATCAACGACTAGTTACCCTGCAGTCTATGCAGTTCCTACACTGGCTGTTGTTGTTTACAAAGGTCTGCATGTGTCTTTTTATGATATATGCAGTTGTACAGTGTTGTACAGCCACCCCTGGACTTTCCTTGGCCCACTACACCCCTCCCCCTAACTCTCTCCTTCTGTCTCCAACTTCCTGTTGATGCAGTGAGTCTGCCTAGCTCACGGAAACCTCCCAGCGCTCTGGCCACACTCAGCAAAGAGCAGAGCGGATACATGTCCAACTCTCTTGGATAAAAATACCCCGCGCACGCAGCTGTGTGTGGCCTTCGAGAAATTCCAGGTTGGGTGGGCTAATCTAGCAGGACGGACAGTGGACAGGCTTAGAAGGTGATGTGTAGATGCTCTCAGATGGAGATCATGTTTTTTTCACATTGAGGACTTCTTTTTATATATAATCTGTCTTAAGTGAGTCTAAAGTGATGTTTCAGTCAATAATGTACAAAGTTTTTCCCCTTAGCTTAAATGTAGTCATGTTTGGTGTCTGCTTATTAGTCTCAGCTCGATGCTATCCAGCATGGGCATCCTTTAGCTTACTGAACAGAATTAGCAGTTAGTGTTCTCCTCCAAGCGTGTTGACCGGTCCACTAATTTTGCATTAGCGGCCATTTGAAAAGATGTGGTGGCGCTTCACATCACTCAAAGACGTGCTAGCCTTTACCGTTCTAGCGCTTGTAGCAACATGTGCCTGGGGGAGAACTAGCTAGCAGGTGGAACTGGACATGGCTAAACTGGGGAGAAAATGGGAGAAAAACGCCAAAAAAACACATTTTTTTCCTTTTTTTGTCATATACTTGTCATACAGTGTCAGAAACCACATTAATCTTGCAAGACCAGCCTTGATCTCGTAACGAAAATACACGTCTAGGGACAACTTGTTAATGTTTTAGTGCTGGATTGTGATGAAAACGGCCACTAACAACGGTACACCCTTCTAAAACCCACCCCCAGTACCTCTAGAGCAGGGGTCAGCAACCCAAATGTTAAAAAGATCCATTATGTTCTTTCAACAAAAATCAAACCACCATGGGAGCCAGAACATTTTATGTCCATTTAAAAATTCTGGCTGTAAATATGTCAGTACATGCTAATGTCCTAGTATAGGCTAAATATATATATATATATATATATATATATATATATATATATATATATATATATATATATTTATTTAAATGAAAATGCAGACTTACTTTGCTCTGCTTTAAGCTTTAGCTCAGCCATAACGTTTGATGTTTTTCTCACATCTCTGGCAGGAAACTTTTCCACAAAAGTAGAATAGTTTCTTGTAAAATGTCCCTAAACGTTCGATTTTTTCTACGAGGCTGAAGTCGCTTCTCATTCGCCAACTTCTTGTTCGAATTTCCTGTTCCACCTTAAATGTATGAATGTAACTGCGGCAACATTTAAGGTAGAACAGGAAAAAATCAAACAAGCTTCACGACTTTTTAGTGTTTGACAGTTTCTTGTTGCAGATTAAACCTGTCAGGAAACCAGCTGGAATGCTTATAAACGCAAATAAGTCCATTCATCTCCAAATTATGGATGTTCATCTTAAAACTTTCTCTTTATCTTTTCGTTAGCTAGTTCAATTGTTGTCTGTGTTGCTGTGGTGACCAACAGTCTGCGCACCAACCTTCAGGGTTAAAGGGTGAATTAGCAGATATAGACTTCATTAACTCCAGTGTTTAAGACCATTTAGTAAAACTATGTTAGAACGATCAGCAGAGCTTTTTTTATTTTTGCCTAAAAATCTAATTCTGCTGTAAAGCCACAAACAGGACAGTTACACAGCAGCATGTTGCCAACCCTGCTCTAGTCTGTTTAGCTCTGATAGCTTGTCTTTTCCCGGATATAGCTGGCAATTCTTTCCACATTACTCTTACCATGGCTGTATCACCATAACTGTTAACGGCAGAAGCCACAAACAGCCGCCAGTAACCCACTGTAAACTTTTATCTCCAGTCCAGTGGCGTCTTCTAAAGCTAAAGTGTAGTCTGGTTTAATGGAACTGTCTCCACTTGTGAGAAGTAGGCTTTTACATACTTCCAGGGGCTAACAATAGACTCGCTGTCCAACAGTCAATGTTGATGAGCGCATCATCGCCCCCTACTTTGAGCTTCATCTTTATGAAGCATTGGATTAATTTAGAAATTTCACTCTCACCCTAATAAATCTACATTTAGCCCAAAATGTCACATGGTTGTCCCCAGACATCTTGTTAAGAGACTAAAAACTCATAAATGAGTTTTTTCAAGATTACTTAACAAGTTCACACGGTTTGAGTCACGTGTTTGAGCGTATAGTTTACACGATGCTAATTGGTGGCTATACGATTCTACTACTTGCTAGCTACATTAGCCTTGTAGCTCCAGTACAACACTACAGAAGCAAACTTCAGACACCAAAAATGTCTTGGCTGATCACAAATATTCAGGATAGCTGGAATACTGTAAATTAGATGTCTGGCTCAATTATGATAGATGAGAAATCCCAAAAGCCGTATCATTAAGGTGCTGTTCATTCAAATTCCTGAATAAATAAGGATAAATAAAGCATTACAAAGCTGGGTCTTGATCTTGGCATGTTTTTCAGAGAAGCTGGCTACCTTGTGTTTAGAAGATGGAGCACGAGCGTGGCTCTCGGAAGGGATTACTGCCCGTTGGCACCCCGACCAGGAGGGCATCTTTGCTGGCGTTCTGAAGGCAATACTGCTGGAGCTCAGCTGCAGCCTGAGACACCTACACAAAGCACATTCGCACACACACACACACACACACACACACACACACAAACACACACAAACACACACACTTTAAATACTTTATTTAGTTCCATATAAAAGACTATTTGATTAAAAGGATTCAAAGTTTTATGAAAAGAATCCAATACTCCAAAACTGCTGTACAATTTCATGAGTGAACCTATATATACTTAACACTTGTGTAGGTTTATGTAACAAAACGGTCAATTTTTGAGAATAATTTTCAGAATTAGAATTAAAAAAAGCTGTTTTTGTAAGCCTGTCTTTAAAACTGATATGTAAATTGTCTCTGTTTTGATTGGCTGTGTTGCCTTGTCTTGTACTGCATCACATTCAGAGAGCAGTCCAGACTGAAACACTCCTTATAACTTCAGTGTGAGTGGGCGGGGCTAAACTGCTGCAGGCTGAATAGGTGGATATATGCAGATGCACTGGTTTTGTGACATCACAAAAACAAACAATTCAACATGTGCTGGATTTCAGCGTAATTTCTATATACACTGTGGCTTGAAAGTATAGAGCTGTATTTGTCACATACAATAATAAATACGATGCAGATTTAAATCTTAGACGTTTTGACACTGTAAATTATATACTTATATATACTTATATATTTACAAACATTTCTCAAGCTTTCTACCTTAAGATCACCACTTTTCAAATATGAGGCATATTGCGAATATTATATTATTGTTATATATCATTGTGAATATGTATTATCACTTCATTCTCAGTGTTATATAGTTTAATTAGTCATTTTAGAATCACATCCAGCTCAGTTCTTCATTCTGGACACACAGTTTCTTAATTTCCAGCTGATTATTTGAAAGTTGAACATGACTATAAGCAAATTTTACATATCCATATACACTTATCTGAAACTACATTAGTTTTATATTGCTCAGAACCAATCTTTTGGACCATATTGATTGGGGAGTCATTTATTTTTTTTTGTGATCAAGAAATAAACAACAAGGGGATGGGGGGCAACAGACCGCCAAACACAAGAGACATGGACAGCAACAATGATCATAAGTACAACATCACAAAATTAAATAAGGGATGAAGTGTCCATATTCAACGTATACCTTGTAGGAAATCCAAAATACGTAGCACAAAATTTTGCCATGTTTCAACAGTCATGTGCTTAGCATGGTTAAGTCGCGCAGCCGTACATTCGAGTTTAGCTTTGTTAAGTAAATGGGAGTCATTTTTTTAAAGCTAAATCAAACTATTTTATTTCAAAAAAGGAAATTGTGTTTTTTCATAAAATGGGCCCTTTAAAAATCTTGAACCGTCTATCATTTTGTAGGTTATTTGAACGACGTTCCAGAACAGACATATACACAGACTGTATAAACAGAATATAGACTAGTCCACCATCTGTTATTGTGTGAAATGGAACAGTGTGGACTTTTTCATCTTAACCGCTCCATACAGCTCAGACTACAGGTACAGTCATAGATTCTGTTTTGATGAATCATTTGCTGCATGCAAATACTTAGTGTCTGCAGTCGTCCTCCTACATTCAGTTACTTTGGGTCAAAACACTGAGATTATAGAGGCAGGTATACACTGAAAAACAGCATGTGGGCCAGTATATCAGTAACACATTTCAGACGAGAAATCAGCTCGTACTACATACGTACTGCTCCTATATTATTTTTCCACTGCTTATGCACAGTGGTCAAATGACATCTTTTGAAAATAAGTGAACACATCCTCTACAGAGAACAAACCTCTGCACATTTTAATGCGCAATTACTGTTTATTTGCTGATTTTAACACACAATATGCAGCATGTGCAAAAGTTATGGCAGATTTTATGTTTCAATTTTCCAATATGTTATACTTGGCAAATAAATAGAAATTCACACGTTCCACGCAGAAAAATATCATGTTCTCTGCAAAGAATGTGTCAATTTCACTTTTAAAAAATCAAAAAAAGCGTCATTTGACCAATGGGGACCAAGAGTGGTCAAACTTTTACATATGAATGTAGCTGTTCACTACAAAAAAGGCATCTAAATACTGCATCCCATGCAGGAAGACCATCTGTAATAGCAGACTAACACAGCCCAGTCCTCACTTGCTTTAACTAACTGTAAAGGTCACTGTATGAACAATAGCTTTTATGCCATGAACATGTGTTACCTTTCAGCTCCCCAACGTTAAACAAATGCAGAGAGGATGCATGCAAATAATACGGCTGTATGGAACGCCAAAGGGAGGAATTCATTTTACTATGACAGACACATATATCCTGTATCTCTAACCCTGTGTGAAATGAAATATGACACAGGAAAGTGATATTCACACACAGGTTATAGTTATGTAACTGTGACCCATTAGAGTCATTCTATGAAAAGAGTGTCATTTGAGTCCAAAACATCTGAGGCAATGTATAAAGGACACGAACCTGTTTTTCAAGCTTAAATACATGAATTAAAAGTTCATTATAAACATGGTGTATGAAAAGGGTATGTATTTTATTAATAAATATATTAAGAATACTGGCATTTTCACATGTGCATATAGAAGTTCTGTGCCAAATATTACTAAATAAAAGTTGAATTAACATAAAACGTTCACCCCCATGCTCAGAAGTATATCTGCTTTCACACTGTCATGCAAAATTCAATATATAAACAATAATTTTAAGACAAATCTAAAAATGTATCTGTCCTTGAGTTTTGCTTTCCACTCGCAACACAAAAGTTTGAACAGTGGTGGTCAAATTACATGTTTTGTTGATGATCTGGGTGGAAATAATTTTACACATCCTCTACAGGACAAAGCCTAAAACATAAAATATAAAATGTACCATAACTTTTGCACAGCTCACATTTATTGTTGTATTTTCCCCAAAACAGGTTAAAATGCATTCAAATGTGCAGAAGTGTGTTCTCTGTAGAGGACGTGAACTTATTTTTACTTAGAAGTTCAACTAAACATGTCATATCATGTCCATCCCGTCACACAAAACAGACAAAGTAAACATTATCAACTGATATTCATAGAAACTTCATAAATTTAAATAGGCAATATCATGAAATACTGAATAAGTTTGAAATGATATGTAAAAGTGTACTGTTCACTCCCCTATTCACAAAATATGTACATTGACCGGTCATTTCATTCAGTCCACTTCCTTGTTTCTACACTCTTTGTCCATTTTAACAGCTCTAATTACCACGGTTCACTTTGTAGTTCTACAATTACAGACTTTAGTCCACCTGTTTCTCTGTGTTCTTCGTTAGACCCCTTTTACTCTGTTCTTCAATGGTTAGGACCCCCACAGGACCACCACAGAGCAGGTATTATTTGGGTGGTGGATCATTCGTAGTGTGTGTAGCTGGTACGTGTTGATCAGACACAGTTTTCAAACACTCTGTCCACTCAATGTAAACTCTATTACACACTCCTACCTTGTTGTTTCACTTTGTAGATGTAAGGTCAGAGACGATAGCTCATCTGCTGCTGCACAGTTTGTGTTGGTCATCCTCTACTCTTTCATCGGTGGTCACAGGACGCTGCCCACAGGATGCTGTTGGCTGGATATTTCTGGTTGGTTGACTTTTCTCAGTCCACTGAGGTGTTTAAAAACTCCAGCAGCACTGCTGTGTCTGATCCACTCAGACCAGCGCAACACACACTAACACACCACCACCACATCAGTGTTACTGCAGTGCTGAGAATGATCCACCACCCAAATAGTACCTGCTCTGTAAGGGTCCATGGGGGTCCTGACCACTGAAGAACAGGGTGAAAGGGGGCTAACAAAGTATGCAGAGAAACAGATGGACTACAGTCTGTAACTGTAGAACTACAAAGTACTCCTATATGGATAATGGAGCTGATAAAATGGACAAAGAGCGTAGACAAAGGGAGATGGACTTAATGAAGTGGTCAGTTGTTGAATATGGAAATTAAGCTGCAAAACTGCTGTTTTGAATTCACTGTGTCCATGATGTCACAAGAACCAACTCATTTGCATATATCCACCTATTTAGCCTACAGCAGTTTAGCTCCGCCCATTCACACTGAAGTTCTGAGCAGTGGTTCCCAACACAGCACAGCCAATCAGAACAGAGGTCATTGACATATATGAGTCTTAAAGGTACAGTAACAAAAACAGCCTGTTTACTTCAAAAGGGTAGAGAGAGGTTGTAAAATGAACATATAAGAATGAATTATGATTATTTCTTGTACAAAAACAGGCACGACTGTTATAAGTGGATCTTAATTGAAAAATAATTAGTACAGTGGGTCAATGTCAGTATGATGAGGTTCAACTCAGTGTTATTTAACACAGTGTTTTGTTTTGGTTTTATTTTAGAAAGAGCAAGTTGTAAAAAGAACCAATGGAGGACAAAAAGTGGGATTTCTTGACATAAACATAATTATTTTAGCACGTTCAGTTCAATTCGCACTGATCTTGTGGAACGGCTCATTAACGGCCATATCCGCAAAACTATCTGAGCACAAATCTTCTGAAATATATTAAGTCAAACCACATGGACGGGTTTTTATCACGTATCATATGAAAAGTCAGTCTTTTAGTCAAACGAGATTCCTGTCACAGAAAATTCAAATTCTCCAGTGAATAAAAGTATGAAAATTACACCTTATTAAAAACCACAAATGGGAACTGACAGATGTTCATCCAAGGTCTAACTGCAGACTCTTAAAAATGATGGTTCTCCAAGGGTTCTTTAGTAAAGGCAATGGTCCTATTTAGAAAACTGAGCTCTATACAGATCCATTTCATGCTTAAATGGCTCTTTGCGTGGTAAGATGGTTCTTCAGATTGATGGAAAGTGTGTTGTATGGAACTTTACAGCACCAAAAAGGGGTTCTAACAATGGCAGAACCCGTTTTTGGTGTGAATATAGAACCATTTTCAAAAAGATTCTACACAGAACCACATACAACACATTCGCAATCTATCCTAAGGACCATTTCACCATGCAAAGAACCATTTAAGCATGAAATGGTTCTGTATAGAACTCATGGTTCTAAATAGAACCATTCCACTTAGTAAAGAACCATAATTTGTAAGTGTAATCGGTTTAGAACAAGCAGAACAGGTTCTGTGTTACTGTTCCTCATCACACTGGCTGTAGCTGTAGGACTGGGTGAGCGGCTCTCCTCAGGTGACCGCTAATGGAGCGGGTTTTGAACCCTTAGCACTTACTTTAATCCGCTCCACGCTGGCTTCCAGCTTCAGCTGCTCGACGGTCCTCCGCATGCTCGTCAAGTTGGAGTTAGAAGACATGATGGTTCGGGTCCAGAATGCAGCCTGACTGCCGAGAAGTTGAACACGCTTCAGATTCTCACCGAGCTGTCGGACGCAGCAGCCGGGTGTCGGGTTTTAGCGATGCGCCGCCAGTTTCAGGCTCTTGCGGAGGTGTGACTACACCCAGAGAGTGGAGGAGTTCTTCTCCCACCCGTTTTCCGACAAGTCGCGCCTTCTGCGCTGTGATTGGCTAAGATTTCGCCGTAGGGCGTTCTTGAACGCTACAAGCCAATCGGAGCGCAGAAGGCGTTCCAGTACTGTAGTTTTAATTATTTTAAGTGTAAGATGCTTAAAAGTTGATTCGTCATTTTAAATGACTTACTCTCAAATTTGGACATTTCTTGATGATTCCTCGATGTAAATATAGTCATTCAGAGTGGTCTGATGTGAAACTCACTAAATTAAAGCGCAAGTTACTTATTTTTCATCATTCTACATCTTTTTATTGAAGGGCAGCTTCACCAACTTTTCCAAATGTCTGCCTACATCAATTGTTTAGATGTAAACAAAGTCGTTCAGAGTGGTTTGGTGTGAAATGCTCCGTTCTAGACAAACTTACAGACTCTAATTTCTTTAGAAAAGAAAAGAAGAATAGAAAAGCAGTCACAATGTCTACGACACAAATAAAGCCATTTTATTCACCATCCAAAACCACCAGGGAACCTACACGTTTCCAGAGTTTTTAAATGGAATTTTGATGATGATAAAATAGAGATAAACTTGAAAGGAAAAAAAAAATGGGGACTATTTTTCCAACAGCCTGTATGTAGGCTACCATTCTGTCCTGTATGTTAAAACATAGCCTGAAGCCAAATCTTATCTCAAAACTATTGCAGAAAATGTCTCAGGCATCAGGCAGCATATTCATAACCATTTTGTAATAACCTTCTAATATGTAGCTTTAGGAATTAAAGGGGAACTTCACCAAATTTTCAAAAGTTCCAGATAATTATATGGCTAAGATGTAAACAAAGTCATTCAGAGCGGTTCAGTGTGAAATGCTCTGTTCTAGAGAAACAGAACAGTTCACAGTGGTGGTGATAGGAACCAGATGTCCACCTCTAAAGGCTCCCTTACAGAAAGTTATTACATGGAATGATTATAAATACGCTGCCTGATGTCTGAGACACTGATTTATGATAGTTTTGTGATAACGTTTTGGCATAAAATGCCTTATTAATCCATTTATTTTAATCACATGACTTTATGGTGGAGGGGTACATGGAGGGTACTGTAAGACAAAATAGGCCCCAAAGAAATCCTGTTTTTTTCAGATGTTCCACTATTTTACAATCATCAACATCACATATAAAACTCAGAAGACTCGTGTAGGTTCACTGGTGGTTTTGGATAGTAAACAAAATGACCATATTTGTGTTGTAGACATGGTGACCCCTGGTTCCTATCAGAGTCCAAATTTCTCTACAACAGACCATTTCATATCAGACCACTCTGAATGACTTTGTTTACATCTTAACAACTAAAGTAGGCAGACATTTGGAAAAATTGGTGAAACTGCCCTTCAGCAAAAAGATGTAAAGCGCTATAAAAACAAGGAACTTGTGCTTTAATTTATGTGTTAAAAATTAATAACTAGTTGCACATTATGTGCTATTATTACGTGTTATGTATATTATAATGTACATTTATTTATTTATTGTTTATTTATTTATTTTTCTTTTTCTTTTTCCTCTGCTTCTGGTGTTGTTTTATGGAGTCATTTAGTCTTTAACTGTCACAGTATTGTGATTAATGTCTCTGTTAATATTGGTTTTT
This sequence comes from Colossoma macropomum, assembly GCF_904425465.1. Lineage (NCBI taxonomy): Eukaryota > Metazoa > Chordata > Actinopteri > Characiformes > Serrasalmidae > Colossoma > Colossoma macropomum. Next base: position 22,171,333 of record NW_023494794.1, read on the forward strand.
GCATAAAAAAAATAATTACATTAAAAAAACGCTAGCCAGTGTGGTAGCGCAGAAGGGGCGGGGCTTTACGTTTCAACAACGGCGGTTTTGATGGAACTTTTAGCCAATCGTAGCGCAGGAGGGTGTGGTTTGCCGGAATACGGGTGGGAAAAATAGCCTAACACGTCATGGGAGTGTCCCAAACCGCACGTCCTGCTGCTCTCTGCATCTCTCCCATCCGCTGTAAACCAAATCGAAGCCACAGAAGTTGAGGGCGACCTTTCATAAAGAATAAAGTCAAAATACTCACTTTCTGAGCAGATATAGTTAAACAAAGCCCTCAAATGTTCATTTAAATTATAGAGGCAAGAGCACAGAGTAAGAGTGCGAGACTAGACTTCAAGAAATAAGGCACCAAGACAGAACTTTAATCCTCATTATAGTCGACTATATGCTGTTTAACACTACCGCTGTGTGAAGTGTCATTATGCCATAAGGTTAAAACTCTAAAACAGACTTTAGTGTGGCTTAATCGCATATTATCATGCATAATCCAGATATTAATTACAAATGTGTTGAAATTATACATGGATATTTACTAGACAGCTACTTATGAGATATGTTTATTTATGTATATTTAATGAGACATGTAAAAAGAAGTAACCAACAGACTCATGAGCAGGGATGGAAGTCATGCTATTCACCAATCGGCCATAACATTAAAACCTTGTTTCTACGCTCATTGTCCATTTTATCAGCTCCACTGACCATATAGGAGCACTTTGTAGTTCTACAGTTACAGACTGTAGTCCATCTGTTTCTCTGCATACTTTGTTAGCCCCCTTTCACCCTGTTCTTCAGTGGTCAGGACCCCCACTGACCCTCACAGAGCAGGTACTATTTGGGTGATGGATCATTCACAGCACTGCAGTAACACTGAAGTGGTGGTGGTGTGTTAGTGTGTGTTGTGCTGGTCTGAGTGGATCAGACGCAGCAGTGCTGCTGGAGTTTTTAAACACTGCGTCCACTCACTGTCCACTCTATTAGACACTCCTACCTTGTCTGTCCACCCTGTAGATGAAAGATCAAAGACAGTAGCTCATCTGTTGCTGCACAGTTTGTGTTGGTCATCCTCTAGTCCTTCATCAGTGGTCACAGGACGCTGTTGGCTGGATATTTTTGGTTGGTTGACTATTCTCAGTCCAGCAGTGACACTAAGGTGTTTAAAAACTCCAGCAGCACTGCTGTGTCTGATCCACTCAGACCAGCGCAACACACACTAACACACCACCACCACGCCAGTGTTACTGCAGTGCTGAGAATGATCCACCACCCAAATAGTACCTGCTCTGTGGTGGTCCTGTGGGTTCCTGACCATTGAAGAACAGGGTAAAAGGGGGCTAAAAAAGTATGCAGAGAAACAGATGGACTACAGTCTGTAACTGTAGAACTACAAAGTGCACCTATATGGTAAGTGGAGCTGATAAAATGGACACTGAGTGTAGAAACAAGGAGGTGGTGTTAATGTTTTGGTTGATCAGTGTATATTTCACACTTCCACCAGCGGTGGTGCGGTTCTGGGTTCAGTTTTTGCATTTCATACCCTGATAAATATGAGTAAATGGATGAAAGTGAACTGGACACAGATCAACACGCCTGAGAGGTTTGATACACTTAGCCTCAGAGCCTTTATTCACAGAGAGCGGTTGTCTTGCTTCTTATACTGAGTAAGAGTCTGCTTGAATTCATTTACATTCACAACCCAGTGACAATGAGCATATGCAAAACAGAAACTGATCCTAAACCAGGCTTGGCTCAAATTTCAGTTCCAAAGAATACGTCTTTAAAGAGCCCATAGCTCCGAATACCAAACAGTGCGCACTTTTCTGAAATAAGGGTTTGATATAATCTGCAAATATTGATAAAGATTTAAAACGTATACCTTAGTCCTCAGTCCATACAGTCAAATAATGGAAATTAAGCTGCAATTTCGCTGTTTTTGTGATGTCACAAAAACCAATGCATTTACCTATTTCTGCCTGTCCTGGTTACAGCAGGCTCCACCCACTCATGCTGAAGTTATAAGGAGTGTTTCAGCCTTGCTTTTTGAATGCAGTACAATACAGGGCAGCCAAACAGAACAGAGCTCATATAAATATTAATATAAACATTAAAATGGAAATCAAGGAAAAAAATAAACTTAAAAAAAAGAAGAAAGAAAGACGAGTGCTATAAAAGAGCCCACTTTCAAACTTTAGCCAAAATGTGTTTAGTGTTTTTTAATGGACTGAATGACTGACTGACTGACCAATACCCAACATTACCTGAAGCCAACACTGACCTTTTTTTATCTTGTTTGTTTACATTCCTGGTCATATTAAGCAGGGGCATGTCTATGGGTGGGCTGGAGTGGGCGTTGCCCACCCAGAGATGAGCCTTGCCTACCCAGAGGAATCATCAGCCCACCCAATGAAAGCTCTGAAAAACATCACCGCTATAGTGTTGATAGTTTCTATCAAAGTTAATTTTGTCTTTGCACTGCTTTTCCACTGGTCATTTTAAACTTGTGAAAAACAACATTTTGTTGTTGCCCACCCTAATAATTCAAATGCCCACCCAAAGATGACATCCTAGGACCACCTCTGATATTAAGCAAGATTCATCAGATCTTACCATTTAAAAGACAAGTTTCAAAAAACGTTCACCTACCAGAACATATACTGTATGGAAACTAACCGCAAAAAAACCTTTTAATTCAGCGTTTTTGTGATGTCACAAAAGGCAATACATTAACTTATATCTCATTATTCAGTTTAGGCTGATTCAGACTGACGTTTTAAGGCGTGTTTTAGCCTGCACTGTTTTTTGAATGAGGCAGAATACACAACAGCCAATCAGAACAGAGCTCATTTACATACACAATCTTGAAGGACATAGAAACAAAAACAGCCTGTTTAAGAGAGATTTGAAAATGATCATGCAAAAATTAATCATGACCGTTTTTGGTAGATAAATACACACAAACATAAGAAGTGGATCTCAGGGGAAACAATAGAGTATAAGCGTCCTTTAAATTTGCTTAGACTTTTGTGCAAAACTAAAGGAGTGAACTCTCCCCGTCCCACCACCCCCACCTATCACAGAGAGAAAACACTCAGCTAGCCCAAAGACCCTCCATGATAGTGTTTCACTCGGAAATTCATCACAGTGTGGAAGGAAAATGAGTCACGACTTCCCATTCACATTAACTTTTAGTGACACACCATTCTTAAGATTTACTCACCGGACACTTTTTTGGAAACCCCTTGTGACGCCACCTTGCTGGTGTACAGTTAGAGACTAAGGCTCTGTATCTGCTGCAGAGTTTGTTATCCATCGTCTAGCTTAGTTTCTGACCACAGAGCCACTCCTGTCTGGATATTTTTGGGTGGCGGTCCACTCTCAATCAAGCAACACTGGTGTGTGCAAAATGCCCAACAACACCACTGTGTCTCATAGCAGCACCAGACAAACCACCACGTGAGAGTCACTGCTGTGCTGAGAATAGACCACCACCCACATAATATCTGGACAACAGTGGTCAGAAACTGACCAATGAAGAATGGGATGAAGAGCAGATGACATTGTACAGCAACAGATGGGTTACAGTCTGTTATTGTGCACTTATATAGTGGACCTATAATATAGGTTGAGCTCATAAAGTGGCAAGTGGCTCCCTTGAGAAAGATTGATTAAAAAAAAAACTACAAATCTAACCTTTAATTGAAGTAAATATAGTCAGAGAAAACAAAAGCCCTTATTTACATTTTTTAGAAAACCAGATTTTAACAATTTCTGCCACCTCTAGAAATGCTTATGAACAAACTATAACTAAAGGATGTTTCCATTTATAGCCTATTTGAGTGTTCAGAAACTTAAGTGTTCATCCATCACCTCCGGTTACACTAGGGCATAAATATGAGGTGACACACAGACATTTATCCTTCCTCTTATGAATGAATTTTTATGAAAGGATTTTTTCCTATCATCAACATTCGTCAACACTGAGAAGACTGGAGCGTACACAAATAAAATGAGACAAAAGTGTGCTGACCTACAGCTGACGGCTATTACCAAAATAACTGTATGCATGAAAATGCCAATATCCACTGTGAGGGGAAAAATGAATAAAGTTTAAAACAACCAGAGTTGTAGTGAACTTGCCTGGATATTTGCCCCTATGCACAGTGAGGAGGAAGACGGCAGCATTTTGGCATCACCATGCCAACAAACTATTTGGAAGGCATGTCTAACCCCAGACGTAGTGCTAGCCACTACTGGAACTCAGCTGAAGCATAAATTGGACGTCATTCATCAACATCTTAAGATGTTTCTTAACCCTTGTGTGATATTCAGGTCTGTGGGACCCATTTTCAATGTTTACCAAAAGAAAAAATGATGCAATTTATTATTTCAACCTCAGATTCTTTGTCCTTTGCTCATTTTCTGTGAAGAGAATATAAAATAACACATTTTCAGTGTGTTCACTCTGTTCACCCCCCACACATTTATATTACACGTGGTGTTGGGGTGAACCCACGGGGAATAAAAGTGTGGAGGTGCTGTGTCCTTCACTCTGTTCTCCTCCTACATGGCCTGTTAGTGTGTGTGTGTGTCTGTGTGTGTGTTTGTATACGTGTGTGTTTGAGGGTGGAAACATGGACAGGCTGCTGACTGGCTACAGCTGCTAAAGGAGAACCCTACGCTGGCCAGTTGTGATATTTTAAACATCTGGCATTTTTACATAAATTGTTATGGCTGTATTGATATAAAAAGCAACAATGCAGTGGGTCCACCAGACCACTGAGTGACAAACACATCAATACCACACAAGGGTTACATCTGTTCTTGAGAAAGGTCCTAAGAAAAAGTCTACATCAGGTTCACGACGTGTTCTTAAACCGCAGAACTGTTCTCACCTTTGTGCTCTTGAGTGTGTAGATTCTGTTCTTACCTGAGAACAAATCCCAAATAAGAAAACACTGGCGAATGTCAGAATCTTTGTGAAAAACTGCATAAGTGGGTTTTCAGAAGAAATTCATTCTTAAGAATGGTTGGTGCATGAGGTCCACTGAGCTTTTTGCCAACAAATACTCAAAGTGGGTTTGGCGTACAGAGAAGGATGGTTATACAGAAATGGTTATATATTGTTGGCCATGGTGGAAGATCTGTGGTGTTTTAGGGCTGGTTTTCCTCCAAAGGTCCTGAGAAACTTGTTAGGACACATGACATAATGGAAGTACCAGATGTTAAATGAAAATCTGGCTGCCTCTGGCAAAAAGCTAAAACTGGATCATGGTTGGATCTCTCAGCAGGACGATGATCTAAACCACATGTCCAAACCCACACAAAAATGGTTCAATGACCACAGACTTAAGCTTTTGACATTGCCACCCCAGTGCGCTGACCTAAACCCTTACCTACAATTGTGACCTGTTTAAAAACCAAACAACCAAACAAATAAATAAAGGATTTCTTGTGTTTTAGATTATATTTGTGTCAAATGTTGGATTACCTTCATATTTTCAGTGTGAAACTGAGCTAATTAACCAAGACAATCTTTTTTTTTTTTACTCCTCTTTACTAAGGGTGCCAATGATTATGGAGCTGACTGAATATAGTGGACCTATAAGGTAGACGGACCTCATAAAGTGTTCAGTGAGTAGAAGTCCAAGGTAAGTGGACATTGAATGTATTGCTTAAGACTCACTCAGGCCACAGGTTAACAGTTTAACAGTCACTTTAATATTCTTTTAAAAATATAATATTCCATTGGTGAGATGCATAAAGAGGCAAAACAGGTGGGACAGACAGACAGATCGACAGCCTTGCCGTACGACCAAAAGGCCAAAGCTGACAGCAGCGAGTGGATGAGCTCACCGCTCTGATTGCTAATCAAAACCTGGAGCTGCCAAGAACTCCAAAACTCCCAGATCTGCTCCAGAGAGCTCCTCTCGGACAGGGAGAGCAGACAGCTCGGTTACAGCAGCCTCCATACACACAGAATAGCCCTCACCTTAGAGTCTCATTATTATCTATGAAAAATCAGTCAAAGGTCTTGATATAAACGCACATAAAAGTCCTGTGTAAACATGAGCGTATGTACTCTAACACGCACAGGCAGGCTGGTTGTTGTAAAGAGACCAGTATGTGCGTGATGTGTGCGGTCAATCATCGATGAAAGTGATGCGGCCAGGCCCTTCGCTCTTCATCCATCGTCTGTAGCGTTTCCACCGCGGGTCCATGGCCATCTTCATCTTCATCTCCTCCTCCTGCTCTTCTCTATATACCTGCAACAGCAACATGCGAACCTCGATCAATACCAGAAACCGCAGGAAAATGATTTGTTTACAGTATTCTGAGTTTTTCTTTGCACATTTTACAATAATCAAGATTGTCTGTCTTAAAAGCAACAAAATAAGATAAAAACAACTGTTAAACCAGCACAACTGTCCCCTTACCCCAAACATAGGCAATCAGCCAAAATATGTTTGGAGTTGAAATTGTGCTTCTTATGCACTAAAGCTACAAGTCCAATGTGAGTTAAAGAGTAATAGAAGACCAAACCAGAATGTTTGTAAAGATAAATATTGGCTAAACGTCTGGGTGGATAACAGACCTTTAAACTTATTTTAAAGAGAATAACGTTATAATTTAAAAGACAACTTGGACCAGAACAGCTTTAGTAGCATACAGGTTTGCTAATATCATCAGCAATGAGATCAGGAGCAACATAGCTACCTTCCTCTCATAGCTACAGTGCAACAGGTTAATGATTAACAAAGTAAAGTGAACATAACTAAAGTTAACGAGCAAGCACAACTAAAGTTAACGAGCCAGCATTACTAAAGTTAACGAGCCAGCATTACTAAAGTTAACGAGCAAGCACAACTAAAGTTAACGAGAAAGCATAACTAAAGTTAACGAGCAAGCTTTACTAAAGTTAACGAGTGAGAACTACTAAAGTTAACGAGTGAGTGTTACTACAGTTACCAAATGAGCATTAACAAAGTTAACGAGTGAGCATTACTAAATTTAATGAGAACATTAACAAAGTTAACAGTGAGTTAGCATCAAAAAAGTTAATGTTTCAATATGTTAACATTAACAAAATTAATAAATTAGCATTAATAAAGCCAGTTTGCATCAATAAAGTTAATAAGTCAGCATCAATAAAACAAATTAAATTAGCATTAGAAACACTGATACAAAATGCCGCTAAAATATCGCTGAACTGAAAAGCAAAATCCCAGTATGTTACAATCCATAATAAAAATCATAAAATATAAATGATAACATTCCAAAACTGACGCAGCAGAAACATTCAGCTGGATGCACCGCGAAACAAACCACTTCTCTTACAAACCCACCTCATAGTTTTCCTTAATCCACAGCTGGCGCTCCAGGAAGGTTCGCCTGAGGTGATCGTCCAGGCTGTCGAACTGAGCCTGCGACATCTTCATGTTCTTGCGGATGATGTACAGCTTCTCCTCCTCTCCGTACTCCTCTCCGCGAATGCTGAAGCGATAGACCCACGAGCAGTACCACGCCACGTAGGTGCACAGGTAGTACGGGAACAGAATGATCTTACAGAGGAGAATGTCGGAGATGTTGGGCTTCTGGTAGCCCCCTTTGATGTCTATCTTGTTTTTGATGATGTCTCGTATGATCTCCTCCTCCTCCTCGCGGATCTCCTCTTTGGAGCGCCGGTTCTTGCCCTTCTCTTTGGTGCGGTTTAACAGGCCTTGCTGCTTGGCCAGCTCGGTCGCCTGGATGCGATACTTTGGGACGGTGGTGAGATAGTTGATGGCTTCAGTGTAGCTGCTCCACCAGCTGTAATACTGCGGAGAAAATCAGATGGTGTCCATAAAGAGTACTGTGTGAAAATATTAGGCAGCCAGAAACATAATTTCAAACTATTTATAGCAGTAAGCATGCCAGATGAAACCTACCTGAAAAAGTGAGATTGCGCACACAGTTACGAGAATGACTATCCTAACGTCCACTTTGGGTGCCAGCCTTCTCCTGTAGTAAGTGTAGTAGTGGCTGTAATATTCCTCTGGGTGATCCAGCATGTAGTCATAGTCCTTGCGTGATTCTTCATCCTGTAAATGACAATATAAATCTTGCATTAACTTCATATACTATTCAAAATCAATGTGTTAAATGTAATTACAGGCCTGTGCCAGTAAGTAAGTCCTCTTATTCAGGTAACCGTGTGGAAAGTAACCGCAGTAAACTGTTCAACTGGACAGTTTTTATTTATGTCACTGTTTCATCCGGTAATTTTGTGATGGTCCTTTATTCTTTATTTTAGTCTTCAACTTGACCAAGAAGCTGTAATTAATCTAGAAAGAATGAAATTATTAACGTCACACAAACTTTACCTACTTTAGTTTTTGTGGTCACTTCTTCTCCAAAGCCATTTCGGCACAAAGCTGAAGTTAGCTTCTCATTTGAATTTACCGATCCACCTTAAATGGTGCAGCAGTTACATTCTGTCCCCTGAGTGCGAGAGTTTAACTGCTGCACCATTTAAGGTGGACCAGAATTTGAATAAGACGCTGGCGAACCGGAAGCCAATTTCAGCCTCAACATTTGCCTGAGATTGTTCGAACGAGATGAACGAGAGCCAAAATGTTTTTTTCGTACCTAATTTTACGTTTTTCCTGAGAAGTAACTTTTCTGATGTGTGAAACCTGATGCTGATGAAGTAAATCAATAAACGAAAGACATTTTTAAACCGGTGGTAAAATGTTTTTATTGTCTCTGCTGTTACCACGGTAACTGTGCTAATCGCCACCGGGCCCAGGACTAGACCCACATTTGGTTTCCTAAAAAAAAACTTTCAATGGAGGCAATAAATGAGATACGCAAGCCTGAAAGAACTTTTTAAAGTTTAATAAATCTCCACATAATGTAAAGCTTTTATGAATTATACTTAAAAGTTTTTGCCTGAACTGTATTTGGTAACCTTTATTTTTAACAGTGCACTATGAACTGATTTCAACCCGATTTCAACCATTACAAGAATTAATTAAGCATTTTGGTTGAACAAAGAAAAGTATGTCAGAAACATGAAAACGAGCGGTGCTCAGCTGTGAATTCACACAGATTACATTACTTATGTACACAGAGTGTGAAGTCAATGTGAATCATATGGCATCTTCCTTCTGTGCTGAGTGGAACCAAAGTCCATATAAAGAAAGTCTGTTCACTCAGCAGCCATCTTTGCAACGTCACCAAGCAGGTATTTCCAGACCTACAAGACCAGAATCCTATTTTTTTTTAAATGGGATCAGACCAAAATACTTGATACTGAAAGTCAAATTATCATTTCAAAAACATATCTGAAATAACTGATAAAATCTGATAAAAATCTCATGAATAGTTTGTAGTGTTTGGCTCAGAAATGCACAAACACGTCCACAACACGGGGGAGTCTTTCCCTTTATCCTTTCATAAAGTGACCACATTGGTTTAACCACATGTATATCTGTATTCAGGGGTGGTCTTTTAACTAGGCAAAGTTAGGAAGCCGCCTAAGGCCCCCAGGGCCCCTAAATACTGTAGATACTGTATGTGGTGATTTTAAAACGGCCTGTTCTGAAATACATATGCCTTTTAAAAATAGCTGTTATTTGCAATTGTAGTGATTATTTTCAGTAATGTGAGTGCAGCCCCCCCAATCACGGTTATAACGGGATATTTAAGGTTATGAGGTGACACAACCGCGTAAAGACAGACGGGTATTGAAAAGGTTATTAAGCAGTAATCTACACTATGGGTGGGAGGTTCTTCTGGGTGTTAAGAAGGAAAATCAAATAAAGTTTTAAAAGTGCAGCAAAGAAACAAAAAATTGGGAGGAAAGCAAAAAGTTTGGCGCTACACTCTCAAAGCTAACTTTCAGTCAGAACAGAGAACTGCAGTGGCTCAGACTGTACATAAGGCTAGTGCTGATGTTAGTATAGCTCCAAAAAGTAATATATTCTCTCAGAGTGTAATGGGACTACATTAATTACTTCTTTCCAGAAAAGTCATTTTATCACTCCTTACTTTACTTCTATGTTCTGTGATATTTTGGCTTATTTCAAGCAATATTTCTTAAAACAAACAAAACGATGTGGCAATACAGTGAGATAATTTCATATAATAAAAGTAGAAATTATCTAGAAATAAATTGAATAATCTCATAATATTTTTATCGCAATCTCAAAATGAGAAATTAGACAAGATCAATAGATTTAAGATGATCTCACTTGCCAACACTAAAAAGTGATGTGCTAAATAACAGCACACTTACTTTTGTTACCCATTTTAACACTGTTGTACTGTTTTCTGATTAAAAGTAACACAGAATGTGTTTCCTCCAACTGAACACACTGATGTGTCTAGTCAGAGACAGAATGTGTTGTTTTTTAACACGTCTGTTTTTAGAGTGACGATATCACTTTCTGCAGTGTAGACAGCTGAGTCACTCATTTAAAAATGTACATTCGGGGGGCTCCATTCCCGTCTTCCGACTACACTCTTAAAAACAGATGGCTCTTCAAGGGTTCTTTAGGAAAAGCAAAGGTTCTGTTTAGAACTATGAGTCCGTCATAGACCCATTTCATGTTTAGAAGGTTCTCTGCATGGTGAAATGGTTCTTCAGGTAGATGGAGGATGTGTTGTGTTGTATATGGTTCTATATAGAACTGTTCAGAAACTGGTTCTATATAGCACCAAAAAGGGTTCTTCTATTGTTACATGCTTGACATCATCATGATAGAAGAACCCTTTTTGGTGCTATCTAACAGAGAAAAAGAAGAACCAATAGGGATACAGTTTAAAAAGTACTAAAGACTAACTTTTGTTCAGTGTTTTGCACACCGTTCACCAAATCCAGTCAGACAGGGCTGATTTTGCTCTCTTTATAGGGAAACATGCAGGTGGTCAGTGCTCTGCTACTGCACAGTCACTCTCACTGCGCTCGTTAGACTGTCAACACTGCAGATATTCCTAGTTTTTATACTTATTGTGTTGTAAACTACCTCATACCACTTAGTTCAATACCTGCTCTCATGTAAATACAACAAGTCTGTCTTATATGCTGTGTAAATACACAAACTGATAAACGTCTATTTCTACTCACACACTTTAACTTATGTCTATTTTATTTCTGCCTAATATATGCAAGTTATATATATATATATTTATATAAAATATATGTGCAATTCTATGTATTGCTACACTGCAATATCCATCTATCTATCTATCTGTCTGTCTATCTATATGTACTGACTGTATCTAAGATACGTTCAGAAAAGTGTATTGTACTGTATTGTCATACTGCCCAGCCCGAACCCACAGAAACAATTCAGCCAACGTTCACATTACAGGCCTCATTGCTCAAATCCGATCTCTCCAACACAATGGTTCACACTCACTTAGGTAAGTGGTTCTAATCTGTCATTAATGTGGACATTAAGGTGTCCTGAAATGACCCGCATACGCACAACTTACTAAGTAACGTCAAGTGAATGAATCACGAGCGTCACGCGCATCATCAGTAAACAGACTAACGAGCAGAACGAGCCTTCTGTGAAGATCATTAACTCTGATCAGCTCTCAGCTTCATTATTAGAGCGAGAGTGAAAAAGGTGAGATTTAACTTATTAACTTTACAGGCTTTAACTTCTGTTCAGCGCTGCTGCCATGGTAACGCTGAATGACGGCGCAGGCGCAGTGGAAAAAAGGCATGAATTCCGATCTGAGCATCACATTAAGGTTGCATGGCCACGAATCAGATACGTATCCGATCTAGAACCACATATGAAAGTGACTCAGGTCGGATTTGAAAAGATCAGATTTTCATGTCCACGCAGCCCTGAAAACATCAGATCTGAGTCACATTAGGGCAAAAAAATCAGATTTGTGTCACTTCAACCTGGTAATGTGAACGTAGCCTTGTGTGTTTCTGTCAGTTGCTGATGGTTTTGTAATGTGTTTTGGCTTTTTTTTAATGGGCTAATATCACAGTGTAAATGATCCTAATGGTTTATCAGGTGACCACTGGCTGATTCTAAATGCATTCTGTGCTTTCCTAATGGGATCTAAATGTATCCTACAGGAAACTAGTGGTCTCTGTTGAAAACCATTAACCCAATTCCTATTAGAAAGCAAAACCTTTAGGTTTTAATCCTAATAGTTTCTAATGGTCCTTTGTCAGCAGGGCTACTACCACAGTCGGGCCCCCACAGAAGAGTTTAAAGGGAGTCTGCTCTCACTTTCAGAGTCTCGTAGGCCGTGGCGATGAGCAGGAACCTCTGCTGGCCCTCCTCGCCCTCCTCTCCCTGGTAGCGGTCGGGGTGATACTTTCTGGCCAGCTGCCGATAAGCGCGCCCGATCTCCGCCTTGCTGGCCTCTCTGCTCACCCCCAGCACGTCGTAGCAGATCTGCGTCCCGCAGTAAAGCCCTTCAATCAGGGCGGAGGCGGACGGGATCCACACGGCCGCAACGAGGAGCGCAGCCCCGAGTAAACCCACCCGCACCGAGCCCGCTGTGGAAGCAGCCATGTCAGCATAGCGAGCTCTGTCGCGCCTTGAGTGACGTCGGGACGCGTTCACGAGGTCGCTGGTGGGAGTTGTAGTCCTGAAACGTCTCGCTATAGAACTACAGTGACGGCAAGTTCAGTTCTGTTTATCGGATTCTTTTGAACGAATCGAACGACAGATTGAACGATCCGCTGATTCACCAGTCAAGTCAACTTTAATTCAGTTCTATTTAATTCATTTTTAATTTTGTATTCAATCTGAATCAGTTTTTTTTTCTGCCGGAGTACATCCAAAAAACATAAAACATTAAATATAAAATATAAATAAAATACAATAAAATTAAAGGGATACAGTGATCTTTTTTTTTTTAAAAAAAAGGTGTAGCTTAAATGAATATATTGAGGCCACTAGTTACTATATTTTAGGCCACGAATTAGTTTGTTGAATCACAAATTAAATTTTTCATAACTCATAAAACCAATAGAAGTGTTGGTTCCTGATGGTTTTGTAATGCGGTTTGGCTTTTTTAAAAGGTTGATATCTCAGTGTAAAGGATATCCTAATGGTTTCACAGGTGACCAACGGCTGATTTTAAATGCATTTGATAGTATCCTAATGGGATCTAAACGTGTTCTACAGGAAACTAGTGGTCTCTAATGGAAGCCATTAAGCCAATTCCCATTAGAAAACAAAACCATTAGGTTTTAAATAGGTTTTAATCATAATGTTCCCCTTTTCAGCACTTAATTTGTGGCCTTAATATATCACTCGGTGGCCTCAGTGCAGTAATTAGTGGCCATGCCTTATTAAAATATAATCACCACTGTAGGGTGTTATTATTATTAACTTCCATCAAATCAGGATTTCTCAGTAAACTGCATAACTTTAGCCAAAAGTCGAGGATTGTCCTGAACAATGTTTCTGAGTTTGTCAACTGGACAGGCTTATTTTTTCGGCTTAAGCTGTTAGGCTAACCAAGAAATCCCTGGTGATAACATGGAAAGCGTTTCTCCACAGTGTCCTGTCGTCTGTTTGGGCCCTTAATCCAGTGTTGTGTACAATATATCAGAGTGATATGAACGTTTGGGCTAAATTCCTAATGCTGCCTTCACTCACCATTATAAGTCACCTTGGATAAAAATGACTCCTAAATACTGCCGACATATTTGGCACACCAAAGAATAATAATAATAATAATAATAATAATGTTTATTATTTTTTTATTATTATTATTATTGGTACATCCCTGCGGGTATACATTTTGATAAATATTGTATTCTGGTGATACACTAGCAGTTCGCGACGTGACACTTTTTCTGCAAATTGTCCATAAATTCAACCAGGCAATGGGGTGCATTCAACTAGCCAATCAGAGCTCAGGAGGGGAAACTGGAACATTCAGATTGTAGTAAAGGGATTCGAATAGCCAATCAGAGCTCAGGAGGGGAAACCGGACCATTCAGATTGTAGTAAAGGGATTCGAATAGCCAATCAGAGCTCAGGAGGGGAAACCGGACCATTCAGATTGCAGTAAAGGGATTCAAGCAGCCAATCAGAGCTCAAGAGGGAAAACCGGACCATTCAGATTGTAGAAAAGGGATTCGAATAGCCAATCAGAGCTCAGGAGGGGAAACCGGACCATTCAGATTGCAGTAAAGGGATTCAAGCAGCCAATCAGAGCTCAAGAGGGAAAACCGGACCATTCAGATTTTAGAAAAGGGATTCGAATAGCCAATCTGAGCACAGAAGGGGAAACCGGACCATTCAGATTGTAGTAAAGGGATTCGAATAGCCAATCAGAGCTCAGGAGGGAAAACCGGACCATTCAGATTGCAGTACTCCAGTCAGATTGTAGGTTTCAATAAATTTGCCCTATGCTCGCCCTCTAGCGTCAACTCTGGAAAGACCAGTCTCAGAAGAGAAAGCCAAGCAAAGTTGGTCTAAACCTTAATATTCTTATTAATACAGTTGTTAATATTGATAATCTTATTCTGTACTTTCCCTACTCGTTCTATACATCCCATTTCTGACGTGATTATCTTCCTGCTGATCTATTTTTATAAGCTGAGTTTTACCCCATACTGGTCTCAGTTCTGTGGCCTTCATGAAAACAACACAGGGCACGGTGTTCATTCTTTCTTTTTTTAATACAAAAGGTATCAATCAGTAAAAGATACAACTTTTCCAAGCAAAAAATGTCTCAGCAGGTTGCTTTACTGACCTTCATTACATTTACCCTTTCAGCACTGACAGAAAAAAAAGAAAGAAAAAAAAAAGTGATATTGCTTGTTTTTTTAAACCCCAAACTAAATATTTGGAACATTAAGCCAGATAAAAAGTACTGATACAACTGCTGTGCTCAGCTGTACTGTTTAACAGTCCTTTAAGTAGCTAGGTACAATAACATATCACAGACACTAGCACGTGCACGGCCTCGAACCTTCCTGGTAGAGACACTTGTAGCGCTGATTAACAGTGAAGGCAGGGAACGGGTAGATTTGTCCTAAAACGGAAAAGAAAGAAAGAAATCCTAACATCTCCCTCCCAGTATGGCAGGCCACACTGACGCAGCAATGCCTCCAGAAGTTTAATGATTAAAAAGAAATAGGAAAAAACTTGTTTTTTGGTTGTCACAGTAGAAAACACTGCATGCATGATACAAACGACCATTAGAGCCAGTAAAATAATATACATATTTTAAAAGAACACTTTGAAAAGAACAGTTCAGCTTTTTGAAGTACAGTTCAGCTTTATACAACAACAGAAAGACGACCCATCACATTATCTACAAAAAACAGAAGGGCTGTGTTGTCTGGACACAAATTAGGCCTAGTTCCAGGACTAAGGATTTTCAATGGAGAATCCATACTGACAAAGAGCAGTCAGAGTAATTTAGACGACAGCTAGGCTTTTTCTGCGCCCCATAAAGGGTGGGAGGGTTAAAAAAAAAAGAAAAAAAAAAGCATGATCTATGTTCTATCTGCGGTAGCGGCCCCTCTCCTTCTCCCTCTCACGGTCTCTGATGCGGTCCCTCTCGCGGTCCCTCTCTCGACCGCGCTCTCTCTCTCTGTCTCTCCTGGCATCCCGAGGTCGGTCACGTTCTCGCTGCCTCTCGCGCTCTCTCGGACGGCTCCTGCGCCCGCTCACCACCGCCTGAGTGCGCCTCAGGAAGTCATCCACGCGCATGTCGTAATCATGCTATGAAGAAGAGAGAGTTAAAGGTCATTAATGTCATTTGACATACAGTGCAGTTTTGTACATGTAGATCCTCCCCCCCACAAAGATGTTTCAAATCTGATTGTAAAATGAGTGTATGCAAATTTTCAGTAATTATTTTCAGAAACTTGTACAAGTCGTGTGTCACAGTGTAGATTTTAGCATAATATCACAAAAATCTAAAAAAAAAATGCCTGATTTGTGGTGAAGTCATGAACTCATTATTAAATGGGGCAACAATTTAATTGTTAGGCCAATCATAGGGAGATCGCTAGTTCGATCTCCAGTGATGCCACAGCTTCCCCTGGCCAGGAGTCCAAAAGAGCATAAATTGGCCTCTATCTCTTTGACCATGTAGGATGGTCCTCAGTCTCCCTCATTTGGCGTGATGCTAGCAAATGCCACCATCTGTTAACTGATGTAACAGAACTGACAGTTGGTGTCCTCCAAGAGTGCTGAGCTGTCCAACGATGCCGTGTTTAGTGGCAGTTCAAAAAGATGTGCTTTTTCACTTCACAACACATTCTAGCCTTCACTTTCCCAACTTGGTAGCACTGTATGATGGGGTGGAACTGGCAATGGCAACATTGGGGATTAATAACAAGAAAACTAAAAATGTTTTGTTTTCTATTGCTCCAAATGTGCTCGAATGCTTAAGTGATCTCTTACCAAGCTAGAAGAGAACGAGCGAACAACCCTCTTCTCCCTGAAGCGAGCATCGTGGGGCATGGGATGATGGCCAGAGTAGGGAGGGTGTGCCTGGGGTGGCGGAGGGTGGTGCTGGTAATACGGGTGGTGTGGAGGTTGCTCCATGCCGGGGTATGGTGCCTTCAGAGAAACGCAAAACCAACAAACCAGAAGACTGATTAACTCAATGAATGTGATGAGCTCGGTACCCCGCCAACATCATTTTCAGCATGCAGAAACAGTGCTACTGCGTTTCCTTTCTTGTTGCATGCATGTGTATTTCTGAGTTCATTCAGAGTACAATTCAGATCAATAAGTGCTTATTGATGATTTATTTAATCAGAGTTAACATTAAGGTGCAACTGATGTGTAACAAATTCCTCTGTGTGTGTTTCCTTGTTTAATAAATTAGTTTGAGAGACAAACTAAATAAAAATCTCAATTTCTTTTTAGGTTTATTGGGTCAAGTTCTTTACTTATCAAAATAAATGCAACAGCAGCACAGAGAAATCAAATGATTAACGAAGAAGAGATTCAACAGCAGAAACAGCCACTTTTTTGCATCAGGTTTAAGGGGTTAACAGACAAGATACGATGTAAGAGCTAAACGAAGCTCATTTAACAACACTCACCATGCCTTGCCATGGTGGTGGAGGCCCAATGTTGTGATGAAATTCTCGCATGTAATCATTATAAGACTGCAGAGAACAAATGAAATAAATCAGACAACAAATGCCAGTGTGTCTACTCAACCGAGACAAAGGCAATTTATCACGCCCTGTCTGAACAAAAAAGCGGTAAAAGCAATATATACAATTTTAAAAAAAAAGAATTTCTCTTTAAAGACCAGTACAATGCTCAGTACTGTTTTTCGGCATCTTAAAAATCAGTAAGCCCCCCTGAAACTATGCTACTAGTTGGCATTCACAGCATTTAACAGTTTATGCCACATAATTATAATATTAATTCTGAGTAAACAGCTGAAGATTAAAAACTCACCCCATTGAGGAAGACATCTCGCCTCACTCCGGAGAAGCGCCTGTGGAAGAATTCAAAGACGGAAGTTTAAATGCTGGCCTAAACCCCAGATAAAGACAAAAAAAAAAAAAGTGACAAGATGAAGGGCGCACCTGTCCACAGGTGGGTTGCGAGGGTCTTGTATGAAACCTGAACAGACAGCAAGAAGAGATTGACCAATAGAGTAAACGGAAAAAAAAGATAGAACACCGCTGTTTATAGAGCAATATCCAACAGGTTAATGGAGTACGTCAGACAAAACTGCTTTATCGCCAAGTGTAGGTACCTTGACTATGCACTTTGAATATTACATTTAGTCAACAAATGAAGTGTCAAAACAGCACATAGTACATTCTTAGAGAATCATCTCACATTGATATCCTACTTGACTTTATGATATTCAGACTGCTGCAACAGTGAATGTCATTTTGTTTCCCCCTGAAATAACCCTATGCTCTAATGAAGAGTGACTGGAAATGGGCGAAAGATACGGACCTGGTCTCTGGGGGAACTCAGGAGGATAGTCAATCCTGGGCCGTTTCCTGTTGTGCATGTCATATTCCTCTGGGCGACGCCTACATGAATCAAGTATATTAGTACGAAGCCACTGATGGAAAAAAGTACCACATAATTTCTCTCTTGTTCGATATGATAGGCTATTTCAAAAGCTGGTTATTTGTCATTATTATTGTTCTCTAAAAAAATTGGTTAAGGGTAAACCTACACCACTTTTCAACATCAGGTTCACTTCACCCTTTATAACAGCAAATTATGTTTTCATGATGCCAGTGTGTTTTTAAATCTGATCTGCAGTTCAAAGGACACAACAGAGGGCTCAAGTTATTACCATTAAGAGGTATTACATAATCTATAGTATACATAATAATAATAATAATAATAATAATAACAACAACAACATAATGAACTGTGTCGAAAAGAGTGGAATGTCCCAAAAACGGTGGGCTTGGAGTACCCCCTACCCTGCACATTTTAAGGTTTTCCCTGCTCATCAGCAGGCAAAGCAGGGACAACGCTAAAATGTGCTGAACAGCGCATACTCCAGGACCAGGGTTGGGACTCTATGCCCCAGACTGACGAGTTCATTCATTTTAAAAACAAATCTTTATGATCATGGCAACATGCTGCTATTCCCAGATACATATTCCACTCAGTGTACTTATTCTGAGCCATTTGTCTCAAAAAGGTTAAAACTTAAGCTTATCTGGTACTCTTTTGCGTGCAAATGAAGCCTCTAAAGAGAGTTTACTGTGAGTTATTGAATTTGTTAACAAATGGTTAGTTAACTGTTAATAATTTGTCAATTATTAGTTAAGTTCTAATGTACTACTGCAACTGACAGAACAGAAACATGCATAAAATAAACTATGTAAGTTAATAAAAAAATATCTAGTCAAAGTTTGATTCGAAGTTTCAAAACTGACTTATTTGGACCTCGATTATATATTGTAGCTTCAATTACAAGTATGTTCACTACCACAGCAACAAAATCACTCAAAACCAATGGGTAAAATGAATATTTGAGGCAAATAGCAGCAAGTAACTGACATGATACATAAAGATTCAGTAAAAGACCTGTCAGTTGTTGATCTGGTCTGTATTCTGTCCTCAACATGCAAAGAAACAGAACTCGTCTGTCATGTTTCCTGTTTTTCTTGTATTTTCAAAATTACCGGATTTCAACTGAGTCACCGAAAGCACCTAACCACCCAAACAGGCCAAATTCTACTTTTTTCCCCAAAATTAAACATGCAAATGCTTTTTTTCCCCCCCATTTTGTACCCTGGACCCACTTTTATATACTGAATCTAGCTTGACCACTACGAAGCCATGAAGCAATGAATAATTAGTAAATATGTAATAGTAAATATATGATGCCACCACTCTCAGTTGGCAATAACTACTATTACACTGATAACCTTGGTTATAATCTGAGTCCTCAAGTCACCCAAAATGTCAGACCCAAAACAATAACCAAAGCGAAAGAAAAAAATAAATAAATATTCTGTTTGAAAGTGTGACATACCGCTTTCTTGTAGTTTTGTGACTGTTAACGATGTCAAATACTTATGATAGCAAAAGTTCATACAACAGTCCAGCTTACGCTTTAGCCGTACACAGCCACAAACAACATTTTACGGGGTTTCGGCCTGGTAAGGCGGAAGAAGGGGGGACGATAGGGTGTGGTGCAGTCCATTATTTTTTGAAATCAAACGGGAAAAAAAAAAAGACAAAGAGGAGCTCCAGCCACTGGAAATAAACCACAAGGTGAAACCCCCTCCCTCTGGGTTTTTTTTAAACTGCTTCTCTTGGGGTACACAGTCCATGGAAGCCTCTGCGAAACATGGGAGAGGGAGGGGGAGGTGAGGTGGAGGCGGGGTTTCCTGCTACCTTACACCAGCTCAGTCCATCAGGGTTGATCTGAACACAACCGCCTACCTACCACCAGCTGAGAGACTCCAGGGGAGGAGCACTCTTAACAAGGGGGGCGGGGAAAGGGGAGGGGAGTATTTGTTGTCATGACAACATCCACAGTCCTTCAGTAAGGGTCGGGGAAGTGGGGTAGAAACTGCAAACTTCCTTACAATGCTTGTGATGTGATGATTTTTTTTTTTTTGTGTTCAGTCCTTTTATTGGGGAGGGGGGGCATCTGTTTTTTCTTCTGCTTGAGTTAATACCCCACTTTTCTGGGCTGATTTTGTTAGCAGCAACAGTTCATATACAGCAGTGCTCTAAGGGAGAGTCCCTGGCATCATTTGAGTCCATAGGCACTGCACACATGATGTAGTGATAACATCGAACTGGCCTATCCCTCTCCGGCAGCCTGGTAGAAGAATATGCTCGGCTTTCCTCCCTCCCTGGCTCTCATTTTTCACTTCCTTTCCTTCTTTCTCACTCTTTCTGCTACGCTCTGTACACACATCTATCGGTATTCAAAAGAACAAGCTTTTTTTTTTATGACAGGGCAGGACAACCAGTGAAACAGTCCCAAAATCTGCTCCTCTTGAAAGCATTTTTGTTTAAACAATCAACGCTTTCTGCCTCTCAAATCGATGCGTCATCTTCTGCTTACATATTATGGCTCCTTTTAATAGAGTCCCATATATGACTGGGTCTATCCCCCTTGGATATTCCTGAAAGAAAAGGCTTTGGGAACAAATTTAAACACATCTACAAAGAGAATGCACCTTATTACTACCGCTACAGAAAAAAAAAACAAATAACTACTGTCAGGCTAAAGTGTATGAGGAGTTACAGAGGGAGTTTAAAACTAGCGTGCATTCAATTCAATACACTGATTATGTTACGCTCTGAGCTCTTATGTTGGTTTCAAAGTTACACATCACCATGAACATTAACAGCAACAACAGAACAACGCAGCCCGCCGCTGGACGTGTAGGCCGCGGCTCCGGTAAGCTCCGGCCGGCTCGTTTCGAGGCTCTTCTCTGAGGCCGTGAGGATGAAGAAGAGTAGGAAGAAGGAAACGAAACACGCTCCCTTCGTGCCGTCACGTGACGGGGACACACGAGCGCACTAGCAGTCCAAAGAACATTTCTAACCTTCCCAGGTCTCGGGGGGCGGGCTCTCTGTGCGGGGGGCGGCCCCGGGAGCGAGGCTCCGAGTGCATCCTCCTCTTGTGGCGCATTTTGTGAATAACTTGATACAAGTCAATGCTCTCATCCGGAGGAAAGAGCATGCACAGCTGCATCCCGCATTCCGGCTCAATCTCCTGCAGCCAGCGGTGGTCCAGAAGGGTGTCGGTGGTGTGGGGACAACGAAGGGGGAGAAAAGAAAAAAAAGAGAACTTTAGTAAGGAGGCAGGCCAAAACATGAACTGTATATTCCTTTACTATTACAATAAAATCAGTTCCAAAAATACATTTTCAGTATATACACAGTGACACAGCTCTCAAACCAGTTCCCAAGGCACCCAGATGGTAACACATTTTTGCTACAACCCAACTTGTAATGCCCGGGAATAAAGGCAAAAATGTGGACAGTGTGGGGGGGACTGAAGACTGGTTTGGAGGGGAAAAACAAAAAAACAAAAAAAAAAAATCACTGCTCTAACTTACTTCACTAAGTTGCAGGCTTTTCATGGTTTAAAAAAATGCAAGTGAATTATGCCTCTTCTGACAGTGGCATAAATAGAGTGCAATGGGATAAAATACTGTTAGGAAAGAACTGGAATTGGATTGGAGGTGACAAATTCATTAATATATGCCTTGGCTGGCTCCAAATCAGGACATCACCAAATAACACATAACTTGTGCAACATTTAGATAGAACTGCAGCAGGGTTTTTTTCTTTCCTGCTTGATCAAAAAACAGCCATCCATATGAAGAGGACTATAGCATCTTATGAAGTACTGGCCATTTCCTTCCTTTAAGGTAGCACACAGAGGGAATAAAGGTAAAATACAATTCTTAAAGTTGCAAATACTACAAAAAAGGTGGATTTTTTTTTAAATTACCAAAAATTTATTTATAGAAGACTAACCTGTCCATCACGTCCAATCTTCACAGGCTTGTGCTCGTTCCAGGGGTTGGAAAGGTGTGCTGTTTTTGTGAATGGCAACTCCCGCCTACAAAACAACACGAGAAATTAAACTCCCTTATTTTAAAAGGAAAGCAGTTCAACAGTCATATTTACTCTAGATTAACTGTGTTAAATTCAGCTTTAGCGTGCAGTCAAAGATGAGCACCTGCAGATCCAGTCGATTTTGAAGACTCCTCCAAGCATCTTGGCATTCATGCCTGCAGGCAGCACCCAGTGGATGGGAGAACCTCCGTGATGAGACTCAGATGAAAGCCTAGCAAAACCTGAAATGAACACAAAATGTAAGACACTTTAAAGCAGGCACGTTTAATATAATGATATCTGCAATTAGTTCAGACCACACAATCTGATTGGGTAAAAGGTATTTTACATGTTTTTATATGTTTATTTTTCAACATTCCTTTATCATAAACAACTGATCTTTACGTAACAACAATCTTAAATCTTAGGTGTTGATCTACTTTTTCTTTGAGAAAAAGTCTATTTTTTAGTACATTTAGTATTAACATTTTGGTCTATTATAATTCCATAACCCTGTTTTTGCTATATAATTCTTTTTACACTGTGAGGAACATGTGGTTCCTAGCTGTCTCACCTTGAAACTTGCCACTCTCCCTTACAGAAAAGATGAGGATGACACTTCTTGCAGAGCGAAACGCTGCATTCAGCTTCCTCTCGTTCACAGGCAGGGTAGACCATACCCCCTAGAGGCAGGGCAAACAGGACATTTTACCCCAAGTCTCTCCTTGGATCATGTCACACCCAAAGCATGACTTTTACAAAAGAAATCCTCCCACAGACACGGCTGTTAATTTTTATTTGTAATAGCATAGGTTTGTATTGCCTGTATACAACTAGAACTGAAAAATTTGGTAAAATACCTAATTGTGATTTTTCCAAGTTTATTTCCTATAAATTGAGTACTAGGTCTGCCTTTTTTTGACCAAGAAGACTATAATAATATTCACTTTTTCTAGATTAAAGCTGAACACTGTGTCTTACTGACTAGGAGTCTGGCTACGTTGGTGATCATGTATGGTGTAACAAAAATTCTCCTTCAGTCTTTTTCTGACTTTGATATAAAAATTATTGCTCTTTCAGCCTTATATACAACGGGAAAAGTTATGAAAGCTTACAGAACACATACCTTTGCTTTAGCTAGAGAAACATTCTCGTGGTTGTTGCTCTTTATCAGAAAGAATCTGGCCTCTCTTAGGATGTACTTCAGCTTGCTGGTTTGATCTAAAACAATGACATAGGAAAAAGATAATGAGAAAAGAAAAAGTCTATGTGGCAACAGCAAGTCATGTTTTGAGCTGTCTTTGAGCTTCCAGAATCTTACTGACCTTTCCTCACAGCACGGACAGAGGAGGGCAGTTTTTCGTGCTTCTTTTCAGACCCTGCAAGCAGAAAACATTATGCTTCACATTCTGATATGTCAGTGATAAAAGAAAACCATGATTTTACTTCAGGAGTGGTGGCATATCTTATAAACAAGGTCATTTTTAAATTCCTGTGCAACAAAATAGGCTTATAAAAGGCAACATGACAAGACTGCAACCACTAAGCAATACAAAGTGGATGCTTCAAGTGTACAATTTGACTAGTTTGGAATCTTTTTGGAGCACAGATGTTGAAACTAACTATGTTTAAGAGTATATGCTATTTTCAATGGTTTCAGATCAAATTTAGATGTAGAATGAGCAGGTCTTGAATGACCTCCACATAAAGGATAATACTCTCCGAAAGAGTGTCCTGAATGTCCAGAACTTGCATGCCCATGACAATAAGACTAGCATACTGCCTTCTCCCCCAGTCAAAGAGAAAAAGCAGACTTGCACGGCTGGTCTTGTTGCATATAAGCTTAGCCACCACAATCTTGATTATTGACCAATTCAACAAGTGACAGTTGCCTTCAGAAGCCTTTGAAAAGGCACATTTTCAAGTGACAGCAAAATGCAAAACAGCAATCTGTATTCGGTTGTTGGAAATTTACACTATGCCAGGTAGCCAACAGGTGTGCAATGACGTGATTGTATTCATTAACTATCTGTAATCTGACCTGCTCTGCCACTGAATGGCAAGGCTTACCTACACTTCAGTTCTATGTACAAAGCCTTAAAATGTTTCTGAAATAAGCAGCTTTCTCATTCTGTCTGAGTGATTGGGCTAAGAATTATTTGATTTGACAGGTATTTCCATTCTTGAAGGTTCTTTCTGTGTTATGTTTGCAGATCTTCATTACTTGACAAGAATAAATCATCTGAACTTCTACTGATGTATTCATACAGTCCCTGAATGGCAGGGCAGAGACAGGTCAGCTTACATGGTCAAACAGATAAAGTCATAAGTCTTCCAAGAAGAATTAGTGTTATGAATTAGTATAGAATTAATTTATATACATATATTGAATTGTTGCGGATTAATTAATACCTGTGTATGATTCTGAAGCTGAGCTTCCACTTCTATCAAAAACGATTGGTGATATCCCTCTAGCGTGCTTCTTCTCTTTTCTTTCCTCATCTGAACAGTAAACGGGAGAACATGCCCCTTCTGTTAGAGTGGCCATCTTAGATATGTGTATAAAGGACTGCTCTAGATGACTTCTAGCTCTGTGCTTTCTGTTTCTGACCTTCAAGTGAACACATCCAGGTAGCGACCCATAGTGAAAACTTCTGACAACACAGGACTACACATTTACAGCCATAACGTTACAGCAAGGTTCGATTTCCTACCGCGGAGTCTTTACTGTATGCAACTTACCAAAGGCACGAAAAATGTGGCATGAGTACAGAAAATGGTAACTACTCAAGAAAGAGTAGAAGACAGCATGTTGGATTTTGTGAAGATGCCAGATCGCTGGCATTGCAAGTACTGTCTTGTAAAAATGTATCACTTTCTGTTCCCCATTTGTGCTTGTTATTTAATTTTACACCATTTACAGCTGTTATGCTCAAGCCAATGGTTGGCAACTAAAGTCTAAACTTTAAAGGCTAAATGCTGTGTTTACATAATGTTTAGCAGGACATACTCAGGTGACAACCATCTTCATGGTATCGTGGTAAATAAGGTAGGAAAAAACAAATTTTAAATTTTAAGGGATAATTTTTGCACTTAACAGAGTATTTGATATACGGATGTGGAAAATGGATGTTGATCAGAGTTAAATGATGTTAGCTACAGAACTGTACATGTGTAATATTTGTTACACTTAAAACATTATTTTGAGGCGTTTTTCCCCCCTGTGCACCAGCACAGAGCGTTTTGCTGTGAAGCATAATAGTCCTATTTAAAAAAAAAATAAAAAAATAAAAAATAATAAAAAAAGATTCCAGATTTATCACTATTTTGCCATTATTAACGTTACATATAAAACTCAGAAATCATGTTTACATTCACTGGTCATTTTGGATATATGATTAATGGTTACATTTGCATTATAGACAATGTGACACCTGGTTCCTATCACCATCACTGTGAAGAAATCCAAATTTGTATGTTTCTCTACAATTTCATGTCACCCCACTCTTAATGAATACATCTCAATGACTGAATTAGGCAGCAATTTTGAAAAAAAAAAATCATATGAAATACTTTACTAGTTTATAATGTCAACATGAAGACTTTTTGCTCCCGATTATTTCTGACTCTGATTGATAACCAAGTTCTTTGACTACTATGCCGCAATCGACGCCCCTACGCCCAGAATACACATATGTTAGGTCAATGTGAGGACAGCAGCTTACCTGAGGCATCGGAGCCTGAGGCGGAATGTACAGACTCTCCGTCTGAGAAAGAGACTGACTCGGACTGCGAGTCACTGGCTTCACTGCGTGTGTCATAGTCGTTTTGTTCATTCACTTCCCGCTGGTCGCCTTCTTCCAGCTCATATTCCTCCTCCTCCTCCACTTCCTCTTCTTCTACTTCCTCATCCTCCTCTTCATCCTCCTCTTCATCTTTCTCTCCTTCCTCCTCCTCCTCCATCACCTCCTCTTCCTCGACATCGGAGCGGTTGCCCTCAGAGGAGCCCACGGAGCTGCCCGTCTCCTGGTCTGATGCGTACTCCTCCGATCGGGCTTCCTCTTCCTCTTCTTTGGAGGAGTGACTGGCCCTGCCTACGCTACCCTCACTGGTCCTCCGCAGCTTCTGAAACAGGGATTTGATATGGTGTGATAA
This sequence comes from Colossoma macropomum, assembly GCF_904425465.1. NCBI lineage: Eukaryota > Metazoa > Chordata > Actinopteri > Characiformes > Serrasalmidae > Colossoma > Colossoma macropomum. The sequence goes on from NW_023494794.1 coordinate 22,197,561, forward strand.
GAATGAGTTCTTGTTTAAAGGAATAGCTTGGCAAAACTTGAAACTTACAGAATTTTCCTCTTAGGCCAAAGGTAGTCGATCAGTCAAGATGTTTAGTGTTTGGAAGTTTACTTCTTTAGTTTTGGACGAGGCTAATGTGGCTAACAAGCAGTGGAAGCTTATACTTCACCACTGGGCAAGAGACACTGCATCATCTTTGTCTATGTTGTATAGATAACCATATGTCAGCGTGTCAAGCCTATTAGACTTATAAGTAAGTCTATTAGTAATAACTTTACAATAGGGCTATTGATCAAGATGCACTAATTAATCTAAACAATTCATTTTCATATCAAAAAAGCTATAGTACAATACAGCTCATTTAAACGTTTTTTCCATTAAAGAGTTTAACCAAAGTTTTAACAATTAAGTAAAACAACTGAGTTTTTCAGTAACACCAACTGCTGAACACAAAAAGCCATCTTCCCACGTCAAACGACAACATGGGCTTATCTGTTTGTAAGACAAATTAATATAGCCCAGCCTAATAACAATAATAGTCTACAACAACAGTAGACTATAGGCCATGTGTGAGACTCTCATCAGTTGAACACCTCTGCTATAGACTAGCTTAATACGGCCTTAGCTATTTTATCGTTTATCATGATTTATAAGCTGCGATTGTAATTGTGATTTATTAAACACATCACAAGAACAAAGGTAGCGGGCAAGTTTCTACCAAGAAAGACAAGCCCATTTATCTTCGCTGGTTTAAACCAGTTTCTAAGTGGTGTTACCAGATAACCTGTTGAGGAGAAACGGTTTACGGAAGAAAGGTCTAGTAAATATTGACAGAGGTTTCTATACACACATATACACACCCAGCAGTCGACAAAGCCAACCGCCAACAAATTGCAGCAACCCTACCTTACAACTTGATGTAGTTTGAAGCATGTGTGTGAATGTTTTTTTGTTTTTGTTTCCTTTGTTTTTACTGGAATATTACTACTACTTTAATGCTCTTGTTTGGTGCATTTTTTATTGTCTTTTTCTTTTCATTTATACTTTTATCTTGTGCTTTTTAACTGTATTTATTAATATATCAATTTTCTGCTATTTATTATGCTTATTATATTTTGTTTTTGTCTGATTATCTTTTTTCTCTACTTATATAGGTGCCATATAAATAAACATTATTTATTATTATTATTATTATTATTATTAAGGCATGCAGTTTGCATGATGCTGGTTGGTGAGGTATAAGCTTTCAGCACTTGTTAGTGACATAACGTTTGTACCTCCTGTGAAAAAACTAAAGAAATAAACTGCTAACATATCTTGGCTGATTATGTCTCGAGTGAGGGGAAATTTAATCTATGATTATCAATGTTTGCATGTTAACCTCAAACAAACTCTAAGAACAACACTAAAACAAACAAAAAACACATCTAACCACATCTACATTGTCCACAGCCCCACACACCTCATTCAGCTCCGGCATTAGTGGTTTGATCCTCCTCTGCTGGTCTCTGCTGCGATTCAGGGGTTTCTCATTGTGCCCTTTGGACAGGTCAGCCCTGGATGCTCCCCCTCTGCCAGAATGGTTCTTCCGGTCATCATAGAAGTCATCAGGTGGGTGTCTTCCTCTCAGACTGGTCACCTTTTTCCCGTTGGCTCCTGTGGAAGGCGCTGATCTTTTAACTGGCTGCCTGGTCGAATGGGCCGTAGACCTGAGCCGCTTCGCATCATGGCTGTCCCCACGTTCGTTTTTCCTTTTGGACCCTTAGGGATTGAGGAAGAGCAAGCACAGTCTTTCAACCTAAACCACTTCCATGCCGTCTTTCTCCTCCTCAAACTATCACACAGAAAAAGAAATACCTTTCTTTTCACTGACGTCGTGTTCACTTTCCGGGTTGTATAGCTCATCATCTTGGTCTGGAGCATCAGTCAATATGTCTTCTAGAACATTAAGCTCCCCATCTAAAGAGATCAAGGAGATCATAAGTATCTGTGCACATCATCTAAAATGGATTACAGGCCTAATGGCTTTTTAAGGACCCTTAAAAAAAACTCACAGACTGGAGAAGACACAACACCTTTAAAGGAGAATTCCACCAGCTGGCCAAAATTTCAGTATAATTAAATGGTTAAGACATAATCAAATGTAATCAAAAGTCATTCAGAGTGGTCTGATGTGAAATATGCCATTCTAGAGGAAGAGATCAATGCCTCTGAAAGCTTCCGCACAGAAAGTTATAGTGTTTCTTACTAGAAAGTACTTTTAATACAATCCAATGCAGACAGATCACTTTATTAATCCCAGGGGGAAATTCTTTAAAAAATTGAGAATTTATGGAGCGTGTTATAACGTAAAAGTCCCCAAAGAAAACATACAACCATTATTTTACCGTTTTTAACGTTACATATAAAGAAACATTTTAAGAAGACACGACTAGGCGTATCCGTGGTTTTGGATAGTAAATAAAATGGCTATATTCATGTTGTAGACATTGTAACCCCTGGTTCCTATGAGCACCACTGTAAAGAAAAGAATAAAGACTCAATAAGTATCTCTATAATTACCCATTTCACATCACACTCTGAATGTCTTTGGTCACATCCAAACCATCAAATTACACAGAAGTTTACAAACACCAGCGAATTTTCCCTTTTAACTATTTGACAAATTACCGTACAAATCCTTATTTCTAGGCCCAGTATGGAGAGTATTTTGATGATATAAGAACTACTTTGAAACATTTTGTACACACATTGCTAACACTAATAACATTATCTGCAATTAATTGGACTTTTTTTAAGGACCATTAAGTTAATCACACTGCCAGCCAAGAAACATTAACTAGCCAGTCAGCTAACCTACACTCTTTAAAAAGCTGGTTCTTCAAGGGTTCTGTAATGAAGGAAACGGTTCTATTTAGAACAATGAGTTCGATATAGAACCACGTAAAGCTTAAATGGTTCCTTGCTTGTTGAAGAGGTTCTTCAGATTGATGGAAAATGTGTTGTAACCTATATGGTTCTACATAGAACCTTTTTGAAAATGGTGCTATACAGAACCAAAATGGTTCTGCTATTTTTACAAGCTTGACACTGTAACAATAGAAGAACCATTTCTGGTGCTATATAAAACCATCTTTTAAAAACCCCTTTACTGAAGAACCATCTTTTTTAAGAGTGTAACTGTTAGCTAGCTAACGCTAGGTCACACAGAACACTGTCCTACTCTAATGCTGAAGAATACATTAGCATTAGCCACGCAACCTAAAGCGTTATATATTATACATTAATTTGCCAAACACTGTGATATACTTCAGTGACAAATTATGTTGGGTTAACCGTAAAACTGTCCACGCTGTGGCTACGGTAGTCAGCGGGGTTAAATAATCTCAGATAGGCAGCGATCTAGCGGACAAAGGTGCAGGCTAAAGGCTAACCGTGCGTGCTAGCGTTAGCTTAGCTTAGCTGAGCTTCTCGTTTTTACCTTTGTCGTCTCGTCTGTCGACGGCCATTTTCGGCTCCTTCCTCTTTTTAACGGAGACTCTGAGTTGCCTCGTTTTGTCTCCTCGTCCAGTGCCTTTACGTTCTAGACGAGGAGTGACCTATATTCCAACAAAATAAATAAAACCGCGGACACGCAGCGGACTGTTTTTGTTGCTGCCTAATCTTCCCCTCGTCTAAAATGGCTGGAGCGCTTCCTCGTACTGCAGTCTGCGGCAGGGTTGCCAGATTGGAGAAAAACACGTATGCGTACTGCCAAAATTATTAACTTGATTAAATTGTAGTAGAAAAATCCAACATTAATTAAATTATGGTCACTTATTCATCGATTTTATTTTTGTAAATGCCCAGTACATTTAATTTACATATTGAATGCGCACACACACACACACACACACATATATATATATATATATATATATATATATATATATATATATATATATATAAATATATATATATGTATATATATATATATATATATATATGAATGTAGGCCATTCAAGTTCTTCCACAGCAAACTCACCCTTTCTTGCTTTGTACCCCAGGGTTCTGTCATGCTGGAAGAAAAAGGGTCTTCTCCAAACTGTTCCCACAAAGTTGAAGGCATAGAATTGTCCAAAATGTCTTGGTCTGCTGAAGCATTACATTTTTCCCTTCACTAGAACAAAGGGGCGTAGGCCAACCCCTGAAAAACAAGCCCATAGCATTATCCCCTCTCTACCGAACTTTACAGTTCGCACAATGCAGTCAGGCAGGTAATGTTCTCCTGGCATTCGCCAAACCCAGACTCAACCATTATACTGCCAGATAGAGAAGCGCAATTCATTTTCACTGCTCCAGAGTCCAGTGGCGGCGCTTTACACCACTCCCCCACAACGCTTGGCATTTGCATTTTGATCTTTAACTTGTGTGTAGATACTCAGCCATGGAAACCCATTTTGTGAAGCTCCTGATAAGCAGTTATTTTACTGATGTTGTGCCCGGAGGCAATTTGGAATTCTTTATTGTGTGATTCAACAGAGGACAGGCACTATGTTCTTCAGCACTCGGCAGCGCCAGTCTGTGAGTTTGTGTGGTCTTCTGCTTTGTGTCTGAGCTGTTATTCCTGCTTGGTGCTTCCATTTCACAATAATAGCAGTTAGAGTTGTCCAGGGCAGATTTAGCAGGACAGAAATTTCACAAACTGACTTGTGGCGAACTGGCATCTTATGACAGTGCATTGTTTAAAGACATGGTTTGATGAATTTGTTGTGGAGGAACTCCAGTGCCCTGCTCACTTCCCTGACCTCAACACCATTAAACACCTTTTGGATGAATTGGAACATTGATTGCGAGCCAGGCCTTCTTGTCCAACATCAGTGCCTGACCTCACAAAAGCTCTTTAGATTAAGTGGGCAGAAAGTGGGCGCGCTCCAAAATGTTGGGAAAAGCCTTTCCAGAACAGCGGAGGCTGTTAAAGCTGCAAAAGGCAGGTTGTGAATTCCATACTAGTGCCAATGGTTAATGCCTATGGAAATGGGACATCCAACAAGCTCATACTTTTGAGATATATATATATATATATATAAAATAGTATGATATATGGTATATGATATATACTGTATGTGTGTATGTGTAACCTTCATTTATTTAATTCCCTGTGTCAAAATAGCCTTTAAGTCATTCCTTATTCAGGAAATATCTCTGAGTAGATCAGATATAAAACAAATACACTTGCAAATCAAAAGAAGGTAAGTTAAAAAGAGTGGACAAACTGAATATTGAAAAAAATACAGTTTATTTATTGAGACTTTTGTCATTTTAAATGGATGTTTTCTTCTTGAAAACGTGCAATTAAAATGACACCAAAGCCTCAACATCTTTAATGGAAGATGACCCTTAAAAAGTGATGTAGATGAGAGCTGGTTATCTCAGGTCGCCTTAAAGTCAACAGATTTTTATGTCATTTTCTTCCGTATCATGACATATTTCTGAACATGATATCTGGGAGGGTCGCTAGGCTAGCTGAGTGTGTTCTCTTGATGACAGGTGGGGGGTGTGGGAGGAGGAGGTGAAACATGATTTCATTGATAAATATTATTTTCAATCAAAAATAAGAAGAGATGGACTAAAGTCTCTCCTTTCATACTTTGATTATTTGATGAAGATTATAGACAAACAAGAATTCTGTCTTTTAATTAATGTGGTGAATCGCACTTAAAATGACCAGGAAGTTAATCTAATAAGGTACAAAAGGTCAGTTTAGACTTCAAGTTGACTTTAAGAGCCATTGAGATGCCATTCATGACAATCTGAGACCATTCGGGGTCTTGGACTAAGAGTGTCTGCTGCAGATTTCTGTAGGACAAACATTACGTTTCCTGGACAGAAGTTTACCCATTTTCACAGTCGCCATAAAGTGTAATTTCTGCCTGTTTTACAGGTCTCTCAGTTTTAGCACTATTCATTTTTTTGTTGAATAATCTTGGCGGAATTATCTATTATTTACAAAACCGGGAGCAAACTGTTTTTTTGTTTTTGTAGGTGCACCTCAACATGAGTGATTCTATTGTGTTGTTTTTGTTTTATTGCAGCAGTTTGTGTTAATGAGAGTGTGTGGTCATAGTGTCTGAGGGGAGGTGCTAGGGAAGCCAGAATGAAAGGAGTTCCATTCCAATGGCCATGCCTTTATTAAATTCCAAGAAAGCACCAAAACATGTTCAATATTTACAAGTGATGAGAACACAAACAGAAAAAGAACAATGAAATGAAATCTACAAAATAAAGAGGCTCAAAGCCACCTTTAACTTAAAAGTTATTTACCCCTTGAGCTTGTGGTCAATAACCTGGGTATTTCTGTATATTCAGCTATAACATTCTTTGTTTGGAGGAGATGTGGGTAAACAGAACAACCCCCCCCCCGGCCCAAACCCCGGTTTCTACTCCTGCTTCATAGAACGGTGCTCATCCCACCTGTGCCCATTTAAATTTCTTCCTTGGGAATTCTGAATGTAAGTGTACAATTTCTTTAAAACCTTCCCTTATATTTCTTTAATTACAGTGGAAGATGTACATATACAGCACATCTCTATAGCTAGATTTGTTGTTGAAAGTGAAAGTATGTGTGAATGCATTTTAACATTTTGTTTGTAACTTTATTCACAGTCATTTCAACGTCAGCTGAATGCTCAGCTTTTCTTTGAGGGGTTTCGACATAGCATGACATGATTAGTCTGGTGATGATGGCTTGGGAGCAGTCATCATCACACAGTTGTACACAGTTGTTTGATATGAAGAAAGCTACAGTTGTCCATTTATCTCAGTATGGCCGTCTTTGTGGAGAGATGTGAACTGTTTTCCCAGCAGAGGGTCCTCCCCAGTTCACCCCTCATTGCTCGCTAGCAGCTCAATACAAGATTCCCAACATTTCACACACAGAGCCAACAGTGTCATATTTATTTCTATCTGATAACAGAGTTACAGAAAACATCTTATTTGATCAAAATGATTTGAAACAGTCAATTTCCATTCCACCAGTGGAATGGCCACTAGGTTAGCCTCCACTGGATGGAGATTCTCTATTGAAAGAAAAATGTATTCCAAAATTATGCTTAATCATTGACTGAGACACCAAACCTACATGTAAACATCAGTTATTTTAGAGAAAAACATCATTTATACAGATTTTTCTTATTATTCTTATTCGTTAGTCATTTATTAGGCTTAAATTTCTTTATGATTCTTCTACTTCTACTATTCCTCACACTTACAAAGTGACTGGTCATATTTTGTTCTATTTTGTCAGTTTTTAGGTTCACTGTCAAGTTCAAGTTTCAACTATCCAGGAAAATCACATTATAATTCAGTATATCTATATATAGAATCTAAAAAATAAGTTCATTTGACATTTATATAATCAAAATTTCATTTTTATTCAAAACAAAACACTGTACAAGATATGGATAAAATCCCTTTGACTGTTGTCGAGAACAGTGAAAATGATTTATAAAACAAGTAATTACTTTACACTGTGTTAGAATCGCTGAGAATCTAGGATTTAAGTTCACTGGCCCACACTGCTACAAACAGTGAAAACCCTGAGGAATGTATGCTGTACATTTACAGTACAATACAGCACATTAGACTTTAAAACCATGTAAAAATATCACAGTAGTCATTAACACAGTGATGTTCATTCAGTTCTTCACTCTTTTTTGCTCTTTGCTGAGGTCCTTCTGCAACATTTACGGAAGAGCCAAGCACACGATTTCACAAAGATGAACGTGACCAGAGCGACTATGGACAGCAAAAAGGCAGCGACGTCCAGGCAGTGGTACTGGTACCAAGTGAGGTCATGGGCTGCCACCCTCAGGTGCTTGGCCCCCTTGTTGCGCATGACAAACTCGATCCAGAAGACAGCCTGGTCCAGCGGCTTCATCGGCTGATCATGGTGGATTCGGGAAAGCCTCATGATGCTCTCTTTGTACCTGAGAGAAGAAGTGAAACTGTGTTTGTGAAGTGAACAGAGAGGTGTTAAGCTTTTTGCGCCAGTTTTAGGGGCAAATCAGATGTGTTCTGTGTTATGTACAAAACACAATCCTGAACATGGGCCAGAGCGTGGAAAAACATAGAATGCACCTCTCTCTCATATGCATGTGCATTTGAAGGAGGATCAGGCAAAAAATGGGTGGAGCTATTGAAAGTGCAGCTGGTTACTCTGCTTGGTCTACTTAATTTTGAGCAACTAGTGGCAGCTGTTTTTTTTTACACATTTTTCTCTGCCACTTAACATAGGCACAAATTAGCAGTAGCATCTCAAAAACATGCTGCTGAAACACTTCCTTTAAAAAGCCTCGAATATGAGCTAAAAGAAAATTTACCAATTAGGTTATTTCTACTTTTAGGATCAGATGCACATACAGTCTTATGCAAAAGTTTGGGTGTCCCTGGTTATGATTACATGATTTTTACAAATTACGTGTTTTGTTGATTTATTGAAGTCAAAATAAGTTACACATCCTCTACAGAGAACACGTCTGCACAGTTTATTTCCTGAATTTAACATATTTAAAAAAAAACATAAGATATGGCATGTGCAAAAACAAATTTAAATACAGGATTTTTTTGTAAATTTTAGTGCACAGTTTCTTTTTACCTGCTGAGTTTAACACATTGGAAACAAAAACATAGAATATAAAATGCGCTAGGATTTTTGCACAGGCCACATTTTACGTTTATATGTTAAATTCAGCAAATAACCAGTGAATATGCATTAAATTATACAGAGGTGTGTTTTCTGTAGAGGATGTGTTAATTTATTTTCTTTTAAAAAATCAACAAAACATAATTTGAGCAGGGGCACTCAAACTTTTTCATAAGATTTTGTCAATAAAAAATTGGGCAATGCTTATTGCATTGCAGAGAAGATTAAAATGATAATTAAAATTTTATACACAGTAGTCAAGGACTTTCATAGCCTTAAACCACTAAAGGCAATCAGGGTTTGGAACATGCCATGGAATGTCATTTCATTTGCCTCCAACATGAGGGAGTTATAGTACTGTTAGGTTTACACTGAGCACTGTTAAAATAATCTTCATCTTAAAACGTCTGCGTTTAGGGAAAATACAAGATCAACTTACGATGGATTGTTAATAACTTCAGTGAGAGCGTCCTTCAGGTCTTTGGTCTCTAGTTTGTTGAATTCAAGCATAACAGCTGCTCCTTTGGTTTTCATGTGAAGCAGATTATCTGGCTGGTCGGCAAAGAGTGGAATGCCCACCATTGGGACACCATGATAAATAGCTTCATAAAGTCCATTCGTCCCACCATGAGTGATGAAGGCCTTGGTTTTAGGATGTCCTATCAGAGACAAATCATTAGAAATCATCACTACAACAAACTGGTATAGTATATACAAGGCCAAAAAATTAAGGTTCCATGGATTTGCTGGCATCGACAATAACATATACTTAAATGTTTTCTACAGAAACCACATTCAGGAATGTAACACCATTCTGAACAACCAAACATGCCATCAGATGCCAAGGTAACTTTTTCTTTTGAAAGTTCAACATCGAGAGTTCATGTTATTTGCTTAGAAAGCTTATTCTTTATTTATACTATTTACAACATTTCCCCTTCTTTGGTCCAGCTGATTGAGATATTGAGTGAGAACTGAAAGCTGGGAACTGAATCATATTTGACAAGAGACAATCGGTAAGCATATCAGTCAGGTAGGCACTAAAGATAAAAAATATTCTAATCTGTTTCATTTCTATCATATAACATTATTTTGGTCGATACAGGACAAATCAGTATTACGTCACAACAACAATGAATTGTATAACACTGGCAGCGCTGCATTGGTGCAGCAAGATTTTACAAGTAATATTAAGAGAACATGCCTTCAATTATCTTAAAATTTGTATGTATAGGAACTTTTGCATTTTAATAATAATTGCACTTAAAGCTGCACTATGTAGGTTTTAGGGATTTGGAGACCTCTCTGGAGGAAATGTGTAATTGCACGCGGCATGCAGAAGAACATTTTGTAACATGGCTGGGCTTCCCAGAGCAGATGAATCTGGTGATTGTGAGCCAATGCCTCTCACTTTTAAATTATTATAACAGGCCTTACAGGACGACTTGCAGCAGTGCAGCCACCTCTTATTGTAGCATGTTTTTTGCACCTGACTCAGTATTAATAATTCTTTGATTTTAAAGAAATAAAAAAAAAATCATACATAGTGCAGCTTTAAAATTAGCATTTTCATATTGGCTGGGCCCTAAAATAAACTTAAATGACAAAACTGTTCTTTACCTAGTAAATCATTCTGGGGAATCCAGTCATAGAGTCTTGTGTTTGGAGCAAGAGTGTCTGGTTTATCTCCCGTATACCGCCACAAGACCTGTAATTAAACACAGAATTCAGAGAAATGACAAAAAGGGAAAACTAGTGAGGCTAGTAAGGCTGTTTATATTGCATTAGCACCAAATCAAGATAATATATAATATTCAGCGGCAATGAAATAAACCATCACAATTTTTGTCCTTCTCTTCTTTTGTTTCCATAAAGAATATTAGATAAACAACTCTACTACATGCAAGTGCTGTGGCTGGCACTTTGCTTACAACATTCAACGAGACAGTACTTGTGGAATGCACTACTAAACTAGAATCAGATATTTTATGTACAAGGCGACGGAAAGTGCAATGGAGAATAAACGCCAGTCAGATTCGACAAGAATCAGCTTCATATCAAAATGGCTTGAAGACCTTGAGACGGCTGGAATACTGATTTTCTATTTACTGATATAAACATTTCATAGTGTAATCTCAGACCTTCTGTGGGATCTGCCCGAGCGCTGAAGCGATGGTGTTGGCTCTCTCTTTGGTGAGGTTCTTCACCATGGAGCCCAGGGAAAACACCACAATTCCATCATCCCCTGAGCTCTGAACAAACTCCTCCATCTCCTACAAAACCAAAAAGCAAAGACAGATACATGGTGGTTCTATGATTGTGTTCCTCAAGAAGCTGAATTAAATGCAACAGAAGTGAATAGTGACATCCAGCTGCAGCCACACAGACCAAGCCTCAGGCTGGGCCGAGGTTGGCCAACTGGCTGGCAAGCTACATAAGTTAGCTGGCTTGCTAAAGTGTTGGTGAAGCAGCTCACGTTAATGTTAGGTAAAAGTTGGGTTAAAAGTTGTCAGTTTCTGAAATAAACTGTTTCAGAAAAGACATGCTACACAGTTACAAAAAGCCGGACAACTTAAAAACTTTCCGTGTGTGTTGGCTAGCTAACGTGATCAGAGATGTAGCTAAACTTAACCACTGTTTGTTTTGAAGGAGCAATTTCCACTAGCTAATGTGGTTGTGGTACTAAGCACAACCTTAACCCTAACCATTTATTTTACAATGTCAGCTATCTCACCACTTTAGCTAGCTAGCTAACACAGGTAGCTTGCTAGCTAACTGACCGACTGACATTTGTCCAAGCTGGAGTTTCTTTTGGCATTAACTCACTAAGGGCAGGAAACTTTGGGTATTCGAATATTACTGGAGACACTGAGATTCTAAAGGGGCAATGACTATTTCTACCCACTCGAATTGCACTGTAGTTGTAATTTCAGTTGATAACCTTGTTTGACAAGGAGAGAGAAAAATGAGTTTCAGTGCTAATTTCTTTCTTTTGTTTCTTGTGTCAAAATTTTCCATACAGTAGTAGGAACAGTCAAGCACATGAGAAAGTGCTATGCATCAATGTAGATTTCGAAATGATTAGGCACTAGATATATAACTACTAAGCTCTACTAATTAGGCTTGAACACAAATATGAACATTATGGGCCTAAAGAATCATTACGCAGTAGCTATGCTGGTGTGATGGATTTCCTAAGGAGAAAATCAATCCTGTCCCAGACTGCTTACGTATTTTCTACAGTACCAGCAGATAAACTCTGTGAGATAAAAGCCTGTAGTAAGGGTCAGGGTCAGCCACTAAACCTTTGTACATTCAACCATTTTCCCAATTGTGTGTCAACTCTTAATGTGTAACTCAAGCATGCAAACGTTCAAATAACAGCCACAATGACAAACTTACTTTTGGAAGCGGCTTTGCAGGCTTGCAGTGCAGCCCCCCGACAAATTTAAAGTTCGGCAGGAACGGTCGTGGATACTCAAAGTCCCAGTAAGTTCTGATTAACCAGATGTCTGCTTTTCCCATAGTGTCACACAGCGTTGTGGGTTTGCCTATGAAGTAAAGGAGCAAAGATGATGTGACACTATTATATCAGTTTCATGCATAGTTACTTAAATGTTTCACATAAAACGTTAGAAAAAGTAGGGCTATTTTTTTCTGCTCCTAATTTTCTTAGTACACTGGAAGATAGCAGCGAATGATGAAAAGTTCAAGCATTTTCAGCACCAACATGAGCTATGAGCACAAAGTAAAACATGGCAAAAGCAAAAGATCCCTTACCCATTACTCTGGTGTAATACTTATCAAACATGAATATCATTTGCAGTTTGAAAATTGCTGTGTGAGCAACGTACAACAGCATGTTCTCTAACCGCTCTATGAAATCCATGTGGTCAGTGAGATGTCCTTGGGTTGCAACAGTGGGGACATACGATGGTGGTGCAGGCAACTGACCGCACAGTCTCTCCATACTGTACGCCAAAGACAGTCGAATAGACACCAACCGGGGCAAGCCGAGGGTCTCTGCCAACAGATTACTGCATGGCATGATGGGATCATACAGCAGTACATCAAAGTGTGATTCCCTAAGCGAAGCTATGAGCTCTTGATTAAGCAGCATCCCTTCACATGCTGCCTCGAAATAACGGTCAAATTCAGACATCATGTTCCAAAACAACATCAGAGTCCGAATCCCAGTTACAGTCTCGTTCATCCAAGCAATGATGAAGTTCTGCCACATGTTCTGTGCATCTTGTTGTTCCATGTTGATCTTAAAAACAACGTATTTGAAGTTCTCCTTTTGCGAGTACTTTATCGAAGGTGATGCTGTGTGCCCAAGAACAGTCACACTGTGATTCCGAGCGACCAGCTCATCCACGATTACACGCATGTTGTGCCAGTGGCTGTAATCACCAGAAACCACCAGTATGTTACCACTGAGAGTCACTTCAGACCCGCTTAGTAGCAAAGCTACCAACGGGAGAAGATGTCTGTATATCATAGTTGCAAACTAACTGACAGCTTGACTACTTGTTGCCTCTGCTGTGAACCTCACACACCCCTGAAAACCTCATCCTTGAACTCTGATTTAAGTCACACTGAACTGGGAGATAGGAAACAGGGTGGGTGTACATTCACCAGACTGTTTGCTCTATGCACCGCCCCTAATAAGTCCATGAACTTAAACAACTGCTGGGGCTTATTAGTACGAGCTTATCATTTTGTGATAATGTACTGCTCCTACCTGGAAATTTAGCCTATACAAAAACTTGCCAGATATGCACTTTTAAGCACCACTTAACACCTTCAATAAATCAAGCAGAAAAGAACGACCACCGCTGGACAAAGAACACTGTAGGATCAATCTATAAAGCCACCATGACAATAATCTTGCAAGTATTTGAAGTTGTCATAGGCTGTTCAGGATGACTGTGGGGAAAGCTGCCTCAGGACTTGTCAAAATGAGGACCTGACCAAACCTGACCAGCTGACCAAATTTTGTTCACATCATGCAAGATAACACTGTAATTAGATGTGAAAAGGCTCCAACTTTGACATAGACTTGAAAAACTAACATTATCAAGCTCAGGAGCTGGACTTCAGCTGAAGATACTGGCTGGTATATTAAAGGTTGATTTCCTGGACAGGGATTAAGCCTAGTCCTGGACTACATTTTTCTTTCAGTAGATAATCCCCATGCACAATGCTGTGTAGTCTCAGACTAGACTTGATCTCTATTCAGTAAAAACAACATTTTGATCAATGCCAACAAAAACACATGTATTCTTTCTTTTCACGATTTAAGGTAATTCATTCAGTTGATCCAGATGGGCACTGAGGTGTCAGTTGGTGCTCATCGTTTCTCAGACCTTTTAACAACCCGTGAATTAATTAAGGTTTAAATCAGTGCAGACATTTGTAAAAAAACAAACAAATTAGGTGCCAAAACAAAATAGCCTAGGTGCTGTGAGGTAACTCTCAAAATCAGACATCGACAATCAAACAATAAAACAAACTCTTAATCCTGGCAATAATCTGCTTCATCCAAGCACTGTTAAGATTCTGCCACACGGTCTATGTATCTAGTTTTTCCATGTTGATCTTTAAAACAATGTATTTGAAGTTCTGCTTTTGCGAGTAGTTGGCTGAAGCTGGCGCATTGTGGACAAGAACAGTCACACTGTGACACTGATCGACCAGCTCATCCACGATTACGCGCATGTTGTACCAGTGGCTGTATTCACCAGGAAGAACCAGTATGTTACCACTGAGAGTCATTTTAGACCCGCTCAGTATCAAAGCTACCAACGGGAGAAGATGTCTGTATATCATGGTAGTAAACTAATTGACAGCTAGACTACTTGTTGCCTCTACCGTCCAGTTCACATAGCCCTGACAACCTCATTCTTGAACTTTGATTAAAGTAATACTGAACTGGGACAAAAGGAAACATGGTGGGCGTACATTCACCAGACTGTTTGCTCTATGCACCGCCTCTAACTTACACAACTGGTGGGGTTTATGGGTACAAGCTGATCAAGCTGGAAATTGAGGCAATATAAAAACTTGCCAGATAAACACTTTTAAAACTCCAGCACCACTTAAAGTAGGCAGACAAGAACAAGCACCGCTGGACAAAGAAAGGTCACTAGACACTGTAGGGTCAATCTATGAAGCCACCATGATTATAATCTTGCTTGTCTTTGTAGTTGATTATCACAGGCTGTTCAGGATGACTGTGAGAAAGGTGCCTCAGGACTTGCCAAAATGAGGACCTGACCAGTTGATCAAATTTCGTTCACCCCAGATAACGCTGTGATTAGATGTAAAAAGCCTCCAATTTTGACACAGACTTGAAAAACTGACATTACCAATCACAGGAGCTGGCTCCAGTTGATGTTACTGACTGGTATATTAAGGGTTGATTTCCTAGACAGGGATTAAGCCTAGTCCTGGACTACATTTTTCTTTCAGTAGATAATCTCCATCCACAATGTTGTGTAGTGTAAGACGAGATTTAATCTTTGTCCAGTAAAAACGAAACATTTTGTGTCACTGCCAACAAAAAACACACGTGTTCTTTCTTTTCACGATTTAAGGAAATTCATACAATTGATCCACAAGGGGGCACTGAGGTGTCAGTCGGTGCTCATGGTTTCTCAGACCTTTTAACAACATGTGAATTAATTAAGGTTTAAATCAGTGCAGACATTTGTAAAAAAAACCAAACAAATTAGGTGCCAAAACAAAATGACCTTGGTGCTGTGAGGTAACTTCAGACATCATGTTCAAAAACAGCAACAAACTCTGAATCCTGGCAATAATCTGATTCATCCAAGCATTGGTAAGGTTCTGCCACACGGTCTGTGTATCTAGTTTTTCCATGATGATCTTAAAAACAGTGTATTTGAAGTTCTCTTTTTGCACGTGCTTGACCAAAGCTGACACTGTGTGGATAAGAACAGTTACCAGTGGCTGTAATCACCAGGAACCACCAGTATGTTACCACTGAGAGTTATTTAAGACCCGATTATTAGCAAAGCTACCAACGGGAGAAGATGTCTGTATATCATGGTAGCAAACTGACAGCTAGACTACTTCCAGCTCACACAGCCCTGAAAACCTCATCACTGAAGTCTGATTTTAGTTGTACTGAACTGGGACAAGGGAAACAGGGTGGGTGTACACTCACCAGACTGTTTGCTCTAAGCACCGCCTCTATTCAGTCCATTAACATACACAACTGCTAGGGCTTATGAGTACAAGCTGATCAAGCTGGAAATTGAGGCTATACAAAAACATGCCAGGTAAACACTTTTAAAACTTCAGCACCACTTAAAACCTTTCATAAATTAGGCAGACAACAACAAACACCACCGGACAAAGAGCACTGCAGGATCGTTCTATGAAGCCACCATGATTATAATCTTGGTCGTCTTTAAAGTCGATTATCACAGGCTGTTCAGGATGACTGTTGAAAAAGTGCCTCTGGACTTGTCAAAATGAGGACCTGACCAGTTGATTGAATTTTATTCACACCATGTCAGATAATGCTGTGGATAGATGTTAAAAAGGCTCCAACTCTGACTTGAAAAATTGACATTACCAAGCACAGGAGACTTCATCGGAAGTTACTGGCTGGTATATTAAGGGTTGATTTCCTGGACAGGGATTAAGCCTAGTCCTGAACTACAATTCTCTTTCCATAGATAATCCCCATTCATAATGCTGTGTAGTCTAAGACTAGACTTAATCTTTATCCAGTAAAAACGAAACTATTTGTCAGTGCCTACAAAAACGTGTTCTTTCTTCCTGCGATTTAAGTTATGCAAGGTCATTCATACAGTTGATCCAGATGAGGGCACTGAGGTGTCAGTTGGTGCACATTGTTTTTTAGACCTTTTAACAATGTGTGAAATAATTGAAGTTTAAATCAGTGCAGGCATCTGTAAAAAACAAATGAATTAGCTTCCAAAACAAAAAGGGCTTGGGGCTGTCTTACCTGTTATTTTGGTGTAATACTTGTCAAACATTAACATCATTTGCAGTTTGAATACTGCTGTGTGAGCAACATACAACAGCACATTCTCTAACCGCTCTATGAAATCCATGTGGTCAGTGAGATGTCCTTGGGTTGCAATAGTGGGCACATATGACGGTGGTGCTGGCAACTGACCGCACAGTCTCTCCAAACTGTATGCCAAAGTTAGTCGAATAGACATCACCTGGGGGAGGCCGAGGGTCTCTGCCAACAGATCACTGCATGGCATCACAGGATCGTACAGCATTACATCAAAGTGTGACTCCCTGAGCGAAGCTATGAGCTCTTGATTAAGCAGCATTCCTTCACAAGCTGCTGCGAGATAACTGTCAAATTCAGACATCATGTTCCAAATCAATGACAAAGTCTTAATCCCGGTGACAGTCTCATTAATCCAAGCGTTAATAAAGTTCTGCCACATGATCTCTGTATCTGTTTTTTCCATGTTGATCTTAAAAACAATATATTTGAAGTTCTCCTTTTGCGAGTAGTTGATCGAAGGTGTCGCTGTGTGAATAAGAACAGTCACACTGTGATTCCGAGCGATCAGCTCATCCACGATTACGCGCATGTTGTGCCAGTGGCTGAATTCACCAGGAAGAACCAGTATGTTACCACAGAGAGTTATCTCAGAACCGCTTAGTAGCAAAGCTACCAACGGGAGAAGATGTCTGAATATCATGCTAACAAACTAACTGACAGCTAGACTACTTTTTGCCTCTACCATCCAGCTCAAACAGCCCTGAAAACCTCATTACTGAACTCTCTGATTTAAGTCAGACTGAACTGGGACAAAGGAAACAAGGTGAGTGTACTTTCACCAGATTGCTCTACGCACCGCCTCTAATCAGTCCATGAACTTGCACAACCCCTGGGGCTCATAAGAATGACCTGACAATTTTGTCCAAACACTGTTTTTACCTAGAAATCAAAGCTACACAAAAACATGCTAGTTTTCAACTTTTAAAACTCTAGAGCCATTTAATACCTTCAATAACCCAGGCAGAAATGAACAAGCACCACTGCACAAACAACACTGTAAAATCAGTCTATGAAGCAATCCCTATACTCTTGCAAATGTTTGAGGTTATCACAGGCTGTTGAGGATGACTGTGGGAAAGGTGCCTTGGTACTTTGCAAAGTGAGGATTTGGCTAGTTGACCTAATTTTGTTCACACCATGCCAGACAATGCTATGATTAGATGAGAAAAGGTTTCAACTTTCACACAGAATTGAAAAATTTACATGAACAAGCACAGAAAATTGACCTAAACCGAGGTTACTGGCTGGTATATTTCCCAGAGAGGGATCAAGCCTATTCCTGGACTGCATTTTCCTTTCTGTAGATAATCTCCATCCAAAATGCTAAATGTGTAGTCCAGGACTTCGTGTCAGATCCCCTTAAAAAACACACATTCTTTCTTTCCGCAATTTAGGTTATGCAAGTTCTTTAATATGGTTAATCCAGATGAGGGCACTGAGGTTTCAGTTGTTGCCCTTACTTTCTCAGATGTTTTAATAATATATGAAATAATTCAGGTTCACATCAGTGCAGGCATCTGTAGAAAAAAAAAAAATAGCTGCCAAAACAAAAGAGGCCTACCTTACCCATTTTTTTGGTGTAAAACTTATCATACGTTGACATCGCTTGCAGTTTAAATACTGTAGTGTGAGCAATGTACAGCAGCACATTCTCTAAGCGCTCTATGAAGTCCATGTGGTCAGTGAGATGTCCGTGGGTGGCAACAGCGGGCACATATGAAGGTGGTGTTGGCAACTGACCGCACAGTCTCTCCATACTGTATGCAAAAGTGAGCCGAAGAGACACCACCTGGGGCAAGTCGAGGGTCTCTGCCAATAGATCACTGCACAGCATTATGGGGTCGTACAGAAGCATGTCAAAGTGCGCCTCTCTAAGTGAAGCTATGAGCTGTTCGTTAAGGAGCATTCCCTCACAAACTGCCTGAAGGTAACCCTCAAATCCAGACATCATGTTCCAAAACAAGGACAAAGTCTGACTCCCAGTGGCGGTCTGATTCATCCAAGCGTTGACGAAGTTCTGCCACACATTCACTGCATCTTGTTGTTCCATGTTGATCTTAAAAACAATATATTTAAAGTTCTCCTTTCGCATGTGATCGACCGTAGGTGAGGCAGTATGCACGAGAACAGTCACAGTGTGATTCCGAGCGACCAACTCATCCACAACTGCACGCATGTTGTGCCAGTGGCTGTATTCACCAGGAAGCACCAGTATGTTACCACTGAGAGTTATTTCAGGCCTACTTAGCAGCAAAGCCACAAAGGGGAAGAAGTAGCTTTTTACCATCATATCTGACTAAAGCAAAGCTAGACTACTTGTTGCCTCTACGGTCAACCTTGCACATCCCTGAAAACGTCATCTCTGAGCTTCCTGATTTTAGTGATACTGAACTGGGACAAAGGAGAAGGGGCGGATACACTGTCACCAGATTGTTTGCGCTACACTCTGCCTCTTATCAGTCCATGAACTTGCACAAACCCAGGGGCTCATAAGTACAAGCTGATCTTTTTTCCAAGCACTGTTCCTATCTGGAAATTGAGGTTATATAAAACCTTGCCAGAGTTGCCAAGCACTTTTAAAACTCCATCACCACTTGACAGCTTAAATAAATTAGGCAGAAAAGTACGAGTACCACTGGACAAAGAACATGGTAGGATCAATCTATGAAGCCACTGTAACTATAATCTTGCAATTGTCTGAAGTTATCACATGCTGTTAAGGATGACTGTGGGAAAGGTGCCTCGGGACTTTGCCAAGTGAGGATTTGATCACACTTTGTTCACACCGTGCGTGCCAAATAACGCTGTGAATAGATGAGACAAGGCTCCAACTTTGACACAAACTTGAAAAATTTACAATACCAAGCACAGAAAAAGGGCTTAAACTGAGGTTACTGGCTGCTAAATTAAGGGTCGGTTGCCAGGATATGGATTAAGCCTAGTCCTGGACAATATTTTCTTTCTGTAGATAATCTCTATCCAAAATGCTGTGTGGTTCAAGTCTAGGTGTCAGCTCCTTCAAAAACACACATTCTTTCTTTCCCCAATTTAGGTTATGCAAGTTCTTTAATACAGTTGATCCAGATGAGGGCACTAGGGTTTCAGATGTTGCACTTGGTTTCTCAGACCTTCTAACAACATGTGAAATAATTTGGTCCAAATCAGTGCAGGCATCTGTATAAAAAAACAAATTAGGTGCAAAAATAAAAGAGGGCTTTGTGCTACCTTACCCATTATTTTGGTGAAATACTTTGACATTAACATCATTTGCACTCTGAATACTGCTGTGTGAGCAATGTACAGCAGCACATTCTCTAACCGCTCTATTAAATCCATGTGATCGGTTAGATGTCCTTGGGTGGCAACAGCGGGCACATATGACGGTGGTGTTGGCAACTGACCGCACAGTCTCTCCATACTGTATGCAAAAGTAAGACGAAGAGACACCACCTGGGGCAAGCCGAGGGTCTCTGCCAATAGATCACTGCAACACATCATGGGGTCGAACAGAAGCATGTCAAAATGTGACTCCCTTAGTGAAGCTATGAGCTGTTCATTAAGAAGCATTCCCTCACAAACTGCCTGAAGGTAACCCTCAAATCCAGACATCATTTTCCAAAACGAGGACAACGAATGAATCCCAGTTAAGGTCTGATTCGTCCAAGCATTGATGACGTTCTGCCACACATTCAGTGCTTCTTGTTGTTCCATGTTGATCTTAAAAACAATGTATTTAAAGTTGTCCTTTCGCAAGTGCTCGAGCGTAGTTGAGGCAGTATGCACGAGAACAGTCACAGTGTGATTCCGAGCGACCAACTCATCCACAACTGCACGCATGTTGTGCCAGTGGCTGTATTCACCAGGAAGCACCAGTACGTTACCACTGAGAGTTATTTCAGGGCCACTTAGCAGCATAGCCACCAACGGGAAGATGTAGCTGTTTACCATCATATCTGACTAACGGACAGCTAGACTACTTGTTGCTTCTACCGTCAACGTCACATGTCCCTAAAAAACCCTTTCCCTGAACTCCCTGATTTTAGTGATACTGAACTGGGACAAAGGAGATGGGGCGGGTGCACTTTCACCAGATTGTGTTTGCTCTACACTCTGCCTCTTGCCTCAGTCAATGAACCCACACAAACCCTGGGGCTTATGACAACGGGCTGATTTTTTGTCTTAATACTATACTGATGTCAAAAAACAATCTTAAGTCTGCCTGACACCTTAAAGAAACCATACATGACAATAATCTTGCATGTCTTTGAAGGTAATTATTGCAGGCTGTTCAGGATGATTGCGGGAAAAGGTGCCTCAGCACCCTGATTTATAGAATACACAAGGTCATTTATTGAGGATCAGGAGAACTAGACGGAGAGTCATGTTTCAAGTTTTCTTCATCTGCATTATTTGCCAAACCTGTAATTGAAAACTTTCAAAACAGAATGTGCATGCTTAGCAAGACTTGAAGAAGGAGATCATCATTTACCCATCATTTCAGTGAACAGGTGATCCCACCTCCTGGTCACAAGACTGAACATAAAATCTTGAAAAAGATAAAAAAAGAAGTTTTCCAGTCTCTGAGGGAAACCCATTTGATCTGTGTACCCGAGGGCAGCCCCCGGCACGTAGGAGGTTGGTGATGGCAGTTGTCCACAGAGTCGCTCCATGGCACTCCCAAAAGAGAATCTCAGACTGACGATAAATGGAAGGTTCAGTTTCTGGGCCAGCAGTTCCCCACAGAAAGTCACAGGGTCAGTCAGAAGGACCTCGAATTCTTCCTTATTCCACTTCTCCATTAGATCTTCACGAGCAAAGAGATTCCGGCAAAAGACATCATTCTGCTGGAACATCAACTCGATGAGTCCCTTGATCTTCAGAGAAGCCTGGATTATGTTGTCATTTGGCATGTCATATGTCCAGTACTTTACAAGTTTTTCTAAATTTTCAATGATGTCCTGCTTGGCGTGGGGCACCTGGATAATGTCCACATTGTAGCCCGGAGACGGAATTGTCTTCACTGATGGTGTAGCACTGTGGGTAATTATAGTTAGATTGTGTCCTCTTGCGATCAGCTCTTCTATGATGACTTTGACGTTCAGCCAGTGGCTGAATTCTCCTGGCCAGATGAGGATCTTTCCTGCCATCACACAGTGTGGAGCCTGGCCCAGAGCAAGAAGAAGCAGAAGGCAGAAAGCAGCTTGCTTGCATGCAGTCATGACGGAAACTAGAACCAGACGCCTCAGTACACAATTTCAAAGGCAGCACGTCGCTACGCATCCAAACCGCACAAGCCACAACAGAACAGACTGACCTTTATATTCTGATTTCCACCGAGGACATGGTTATGTCACAATGTTTTTCTCCTGCCTTTGACATGCCAAAAGGCACCATTATACAAAAGTGTTTCCTGAACTCTGGTCTCTCTGGTTATCATTAATCCAGTACCTTCAGCCTGTAAAATTTTTAACTCCATTCTTTTATAACTGTACTGTTCGGGATAAGCGCTATCGAGAGATTTTATTAGAACAACTAACAGGAAATTAGACGTACCATATGGGGGCACCACCAGATAAACTCTATCACAGTAAACAAAAAAGCTTAATTAATTTATGATACCTTTTTCCACTCTTTATCCCAATGGATTTTTGCATTGTTGTTTAACAATCAATGACAACATGCCAGTGAGAATCACATCATGTTAAGTTACAAATATTAGTCACTTTTACACCAACTGTTATACAAGCTACCTAATCTAAACCCTGACTGTAAGACTTTGTTAGCAACAATTGAAGCTCAGCTTCTTATTTAATAAATCTGTAGTGCAGGATAAGCAACATTGTGTAACAGTCTGGTAATGTTTTCTCAAGAGTTACTTTTGAGGAACTGGCTAAGTGAGGGTGGCCAATTATTACATCAAGTTAGAAAAAAGCTGTATAATTTAACCCCTTAACTTTTAGGCTTATAAATGATGTATTCAGTAAATAAATGATTGTTCAGTAACTACTATGAAATACAGTATGAAGGTAAGAAGTTACAAGAGTAAGGAATGGAAGTTTGGACCCACTGAAGGGTCTTCAGGGTTTAAGGTTAAAGCCCAATCCCAATTCTTATTTTCACCCCTACCCCTTGTTTTCAAGTGTCACCTTGCCCCTTGGACCTGAGTTACAAGGGGTAGTGGTTGAAATCTTCCCCTGTACAATGGGACAACCCTCAAATAAAGAAGAACATTACTTGACTAACAGGTTGATAGCGCTGCTCTGTAGGCAACCCTGACAGTCTGCAGTGACAGCAGAGGAGGGTAAAATTCAGGAACCTCACTGCTGGGCTTCAGTTACATTTAGGGAATCATATGCTTCAAAGGGGGGGGGCAATTATTTATTATCACCCACCTCTAATTCTTTAGTGATAGGAAGCTGAAGTCAGCTATTCGCTGGCTTCTTTTTTGAATTTTCCCGTTCCACCTTAAATGGTGCTGCAGTTTTGACACCTGAGGCACCAGAATGTAACTGCTAAACCTTTTAAGGTGGAAGAGGAAATTTAGCCAGCTAGCTACCGAGAAATCAGCACACTACTAGCATTTTTTTAAGCTTGTTATGAAGAAAATTGCCATAATATATTGAAACAACATTACAACAGAGAATAATACAATAGTTATTGTAATTTTTAATGGAGAAAATTGTCTCATTACTCGGGTTTCTTTAGTCGCTTTAGCGAAAATATGAAATCTAACAATCCCTATGGCTGTTGTAAACATGCTTAAATCACCTCCTACAGTGGTGCCACAGTAATCCTTAGAGCCTTTAGGTCAAACACATGGCACAATCTTATCTGGTCCATAACATTCTGATTTTCTATTGATATTAGCCCGTTCCACACTGCGCTGCACTACAATCCCCAGCATGCACTGCAATGTAATATGCGTAATTTCAGTAGCTCAGAAATTGATCCCAACAATGAATGAACTTGCAGAAAAAAGATGCCAGGTGTCTAGATCAAGCACAGGTAGGTTTAAAAGACCTACCTCCTGGGAACATTTAAAGAAGTTTAATGGTTATCTGTGCGCTATTGTTTTTACACACACACACACACACACACACACACACACACACACACACACACACTTGAAATATATTATTTATTATATATTTTTAAAAAATTAAGTATTCATGTAATATGTAATATTGCAGGGTTTACTACTATGCCTATATTTTGCTGTTGACATTTTGCTCTATTTTGAATAAACAATGGCCAGTTTGGGTATCAAAATGTTATTTAAAAGTGAAATAAAAACATTGTAACAAGTGCATGTGTGGCACTAACCATAACACTGTCCATTCCTCAACAAACACTATCCCCACAGTGGAGTATGGGGATGGCACCGTGTTGTACAGATGATTTCCCACAACAGGCACTGGCCATCTTGATAAAACTGAAGCATGAATGGATGGTTCAAAATACAGAGTGATACTGCAAGACAACCTGTTTAATAGGGGTGGGGGGAAAAAATCGATTCTTAGATGCATCGCGATGTAGACGTGGACGATTCTGAATCGATTCACAAATGTCGAAAAGCGATTTTGTAAATTTTAATTGATAACGTAATGTTGACGGAACGCAAAAGGTGTAACTTTGCGAAGTGCGGAGGTGCAGCACCCAGACAGTCTGTGATGGCACACTACATTAAAAGCTAGTGCAGGGGTCACAACCCAAATGTTAATAAGAGGCATTTTGTCTTTTCAACAAAAATCAAACCACCTTGGGAGCCACAACAATTTGAGTCCATTTTACCATCTTGGCTGTAAATATGTCTCAGTATGTGCTAATGTCCTAGTGTAGGCTAACAATATAATACAAACAACTTAGACTTATTTTGCTCTGCTTTAAGCTTCTCGTTTGAATTTTCCCATTCCACTTTAAATGGTGCCTGAGGTGCCAGAATGTAACGGGACAATTCAAACGAGAAGCTGGAGAACGAGAAACTGACTTCAGTTTCATGTGTTTTTTGGTGTTTGACAGTTTCTCATTGCAGACTAAATGTATCAGGAAACCAGCTGGAGTGATTATAATTGCAAGTAAGTCCATTAGTCTCCAAATTATGGATGTTCATCTTAAATCTTTCCCTTTTCTCTTTGCCTCTTCGTTAGCTACTAGTTAGGTTAGCAGTTATAGGCTACATTAATTCCAGCATTTAAGGAGGATTATTTTATTTTTACCTCCAAATCTAATTCTGATGTGGAGCCACACCAGTGCTGACCCCTGAGCTAGCGTATGGAAGCACTTTGGCTTCTGTGGAACATATGACATGTTTCCACCTGTTTTCCGGGCCGGTTGTAGTTGCTGCCAACCAGAGGACCATCGATCAAGCGATGTCAGAGCTTCCACCCAAATCGAAAAGGACGAAGCAAACTACAAACTCTATCGCAACTTTTACTGCCAAGGATTTGCATCCGTACTCAGTTGTTGAGAACCAGGGCTTTTGCACTGTGTTGCACACTTTGTAGCTGAGACACAGTGTCCCGTCTCAAAGATATTTTACTGACACAGCGATTCCCACACTCTCTACAATGAGACCAAACCGAAGTTATGAAATCATTGAAGAAAACGGGTATGAGAGCTGTAATCTGGAAGTAGGAGTAGGAAGTAAATTCATTATGGATCATTACATGTACTTTGCTTTAAAAGTTCCAAGTCCTCACACAGTGAGAAAAACGAAATCCTGTAGATGCATCGATAATCGTTTTATAATCGCATCGTAGCCTCTGAATCGTAATCGAATCGAATCGTGAGATGCCTAGAGATTCTCAACAGTACTGCTTTAGAACTAAAGCTTGAGAGAAACTTCACCTTTCAGCAGGACAGTGACCCCAAGCATAAGGCCAAAGCAACACAGGAGTGATTGAACAACAAAAAGGTGAACATTGTGCAATGACTAAGTCAAGGTACAGATCTCAATCTGACTGAGAATCTGCGGCACTATCTCAAAACTGCAGTCCACAAGCGTCATCCAACCAACCTGAACAACCTGGAGCAAATCTGCATGGAAGAGGCCTAAGAGGGCTGCACAACTCAATGACAGTGCCTCTGAGGGCCATGAAGAGTGGCCGTTGGGGGTAAAGCATAAAGAGGAGGGAGGGAACTGAACAGACAGTGGACAGGAAGAAAAGAAGTTTAAAGTTGGCGTGTTTGAATCAATGAAGATGTCAGACGACCGAAAAGTCTCATATTGGATTGAGTGTGCAGGCGGCTGAAAAGCAGCATTTTTGATTTGTTCTGTGGAAAAAAGAACAAAATATGTCTGCTGCTTCCTGTAATGCTGCCTCTAATGATGCCTCTAGAGTCTGTCTTTTTGCTGGGTGGCACAGATCCTGCCACAAAGAGGTTTTCAATCATACAGAAGAACCATTAACCAAGAACCATTCATGCATTCAAATGATGCTTCAAATGGTTCAAATGGCCACAGTTTTATAAATAGCCACTGAATTTACTAAAGTACGCTTGACGAGCTACTTTTGTTTTAAAGGGTGTAATTCATATTGATATCAGATGCATCTCCAGACGCTCCTTTTCTAGTTTTCTAATGCTGAGAAGCAGAAAGAACAGAGCTCCCTCTCGGGCAGGCAAGTAGCAACACACTCTCACTTTAACTTTTGGTTTATTTGACTAGATTTTCATTTATTTTACTTTTAACTTAAATTAATTGTTACCAAGGGGAGAAAATATCAGGATAAAATTGTGCACAATGACCTAAACGCTTGTCACTATCTCTACCTTTAGCCTGCACGCAACTGACAAACTCACTCTGACCTCTGACTACACTGCTCACTGGTAGTGAATGGGGGCAAACGACACAGAGCAGGGGGCATGTTTGTTTTACATACGTACTTTTCAGCTCCATAAACCCTGAGCTTGCAGTCAGGTGAAAGGCTAGAGTCACCCCTCGTACACAGTGGGCCCATTGTGTAAATGTTGAAGAAGAAATGTTACGAGAACTCAATTTTAAAAAGAATTTAAATGAAGAAGCTGCCCTCCAAAAAAGGAACATGTGTGACTATACCTGTAATTGAAAACTTTCCAAACAGAAAGAGAATGTGCATGCTTAGGAAAACTTAAAAAAAGGAGATCATCATTTACCCATCACTTCAGTGAACAGGTGATCCCATGTTCTGGTCACAAGACTGAACACTAAATCTTGAAAACAATAAAACAAGAAGTTTTCCAGTCTCTGAGGGAAACCCATTTGATCTGTGTACCCGAGGGCAGCCCCCGGCACGTAGGAGGGTGGCGTTGGCAGTTGTCCACAGAGTCGCTCCATGGCACTTCCAAAAGAGAATCTCAGACTGATGATAAATGGCAGGTTCAGTTTCTGGGCCAGCAGTTCCCCACAGAAAGTCACAGGGTCAGTCAGAAGGACCTCGAATTCTTCCTTATTCCACGTCTCCATTAGATCTTCACGAGCAAAGAGATTCCGGCAAAAGACATCATTCTGCTGGGACATCAAGTCGATGAGCTCCTTGATCTTCAGAGAAGCCTGGATTACATTGTCGCTTGCCAGGTCATATGTCCAGTACTTTACAAATTTATCCATTCGGTCAATGACGTCCTGCTTGGTGTGGGGCACCTGGATAATGTCCACATTGTAGCCTGGAGATGGAGTTGATGGTGTAGCACTGTAAGTAACTATAGTCACATTGTGTCCTCTTGCGATCAGCTCTTCTATGATGACTTTGACGTTTATCCAGTGGCTGAATTTTCCTGGCCAGACGAGGATCTTTCCTGCTGTCACACAGTGCAGAGCCTGGCCCAGAGTGAGAAGAAGCAGAAGGCAGAAAGCAGCACATAGTCATGGTGGAAAGTAGAACCAGACACCTTAGCAAACAATTTCAAAGGCAGCACGTCGACAAGCGCCCAGGGAGAGGCCAGGAGCCTCAAACTGCACAGCCCACCGTACAGAACAGACTGACCTATATGTCCTGAGTCCTGCTAAGAAGATGAACCTAGGTCACACCTTCAAAGGTGTTTTCTGAACTCTAAACTCTAGTGTCTCTAGTTCTCATTAATCCAGTCCTTTCAGCTTGTACAATTTATAACTACATTTTTTACTGTAGTGTCTAGGATAAGTGCTATTTGGAAGTTTTATTACTGTATTGTATTACTGTACTGTACTGTATGAGGGCACCACGAGATAAACTCTAGCACAGTAAACAAAAAGCTTAAATCATTTTTGATACCTTTTTCCAATCTTTATCCCAATGGATTCTTGCATTTAACATGCAATGACTATATGCCAGTGAGACAATGTTGAATCACATCATGTTAGGTTACAAATATTACTGTCACACTTACACCAACTATGTTATACAAGCTACCTAATCTTCTGTAATCTAAGCCCTGACTGTAAGACTTTGTTAGCAACAACTGAAGCTCAGCTTCTTGATAAATATGTAGTGCATGACAAGCAACATTATGTAATGGTCTTGTAATGTTTTCTCAAGAGTTACTTTTGAGGAATTTGGCTAAGTGAAGGTGGAAAATTACAACCCCATTTCCAAAAAAGTTGGGCGCTGTGCAAAACGTAAATAAAAACAAAATGCAATGATGTGCACATAATTTAAACCTTACATTTCATTTGAAAAAAGTTGGGACGGGGCAACAAAAGGCTGGTAAAGTTCTGTAATGCTAAAAAAAAACAGGTGGTTGATTGGCAACAGGTCAATAACATGATTGGGTATAAAAAAGCATCTCAGAGAGGCTGAGTCTTTCAGAAGTAAAGATGGGGAGGGGTTCACCACTCTGT
Organism: Colossoma macropomum; assembly: GCF_904425465.1. NCBI lineage: Eukaryota > Metazoa > Chordata > Actinopteri > Characiformes > Serrasalmidae > Colossoma > Colossoma macropomum. The sequence continues at coordinate 22,226,124 of NW_023494794.1, forward strand.
GAAAGACTGCGCCGGCAAATAGTGCAACAATTCAAAAATAACGTTTCTCAACGTAAAATAGCAAAGAACATTGGGATTTCATAATCTACAGTACATAATATCATTAAAAGATTCTGGGAATCCAGAGAAATCTCTGTATGCAGGGAATAAGGCCAAAAACCAGTATTTGCTGGCTGTGATCTTTGGGCCCTCAGCTGGCCCTGAATTAAAAACAGACATGATTCTGTAGTGGAAATCACTGCATGAGCTCAGAAACACTTCTGAAAAACACTGTCTGTGAAAACAGTTTGTCGCTGCATCTACAAATGCAAGTTAAAACTGTAAAACGCAAAGAATAAACTGTACATATCCAGGATCCAGAAATGCTGCCACTTTCTCTGGGCCCGAGCGCTTTTAAAACGGACTGAGGGGAAGTGGAAAAGTGTCCTGTGGTCCGATGAATCAACATTTAAAATTATTTTTAGAAATCAGGGACACTGCGTACTCCGGACTAAAGACCACTCAGCTTGTTATCAGTGCACAGTTCAAAAATAAGTATTCATGAAGGTATAGGGGTGCATTAGTGCACATGGCATGGGTAACGTGCACATCTGTGAAGGGACCATTAATGCTGAATGATATATACATGTTTTGGCAACATATGCTGCCATCCAGATGACGTCTTTTTCAGGGAAGGCCTTGCTTATTTCAGCAAGATGATGCCAAGCCACATTCTGCATGTATTACAACAGCATGGCTCTGTATTAAAAGAGTCCGGGTGCTAAACTGGCCTGCCTGCAGTCCAGCCCTGTCACCACTGAAAACATTTGGCACATTGTGAAATAAAAATTATGACAAAAGAGACCCCGAACTGTTCAGCAGCTGAAATCCTATATCAAACAAGAACACAAAAACATTTCACTTTCAAAACTACAGCAATCTGACTCCTCAGTTCTGCTGAAAATCTCTCCACGAATCTCTTCCCAAGATGCCAGTAGAGTGCTATGAACCCTAACTGGGCTAAGAGGCCTAAGAGGGCTGCACACCTCGATGACAGTGCTGACAGTGCTTTATGACAGGGCCATGAAGAGTGGCTGGTGGGGGTGAAGTGTAAAGAGGAGGGAGGGAACTGAACAGACAGAAGAAGTTCAAAGTTGGCATGTTTGCAAATTAACGAAGATGTCAGACGACTGAAAAGTCTCATAGTTTGTATTAAGTGTGCAGGCGGCTGAAAAGCAGCAGTTTTGGTTTGTTTTGTGGAAAGAAGAAGCAAAATATGTCTGCTTCTTTCTGCAATGCTGCCTCTAGGGTCTGTCGTTTTTGCTGAGGGGACACAGATCCTGCCACAAACAGGTTTTTAATCATAGAGAAAAAACATTTAACCAAGAACTGTTTATTTAAATGGTTCTTTGAGTTGCCACAGTTTTATAAATAACCACTGCCTTTACTGAAGAATGCTTGAAGAGCTACTTTTGTTTTAAAGGGTGTAATTCATACTGATATCAGATGCATCTCCAGACGCTCCTTTTCTAGTTTTCTAATGCTGAGAAGCAGAAAGAGCAGAGCTCCCTCTCGGGCAGGCAAGTAGCAACACACTCTCACTTTAACTTTTGGTTTATTTGACTAGATTTTCATTTATTTTACTTTTAACTTAAATTAATTTAACTTAAAATATCAGGATAAAATTGTGCACAATGACCTAAACGCTTGTCACTATCTCTACCTTTAGCCTGCATGCAACTGACAAACTCACTCTGACCTCTGACTACACTGCTCACTGGTAGTGTATGGGGGCAAACAACACAGAGCAGGGGGCATCTTTGTTTTACATACGTACTTTTCAGCTCCATAAACCCTGATGTATGAGCTTGCAGTCAGGTGAAAGGCTAGAGACCTCAATTTAAAAAGAAAAAAAAAAATGAAGAACATGTGTGACTATGATCTTGTATGCCTATAAAGGTGATTATCGCAGGCTGACTGTGGTAAAGGCGCCTCAGAACTTGACAAAATTAGCACCCTGATTTATAGGGTACGCAAGGTCGTATGTTGAGGATCAGGAGAACTAGACTGAGAGATTCATTTCTGGTTTGTTTTCATCTACATTATTTTCCGAACCTGTAATTGAAAACTTTCAAAACAGAAAGAGAATGTGCATGCTTAGGAAAACTTAAAAAAGGAAATCATCATTTACCCCTCATTTCAGTAAACAGGTGATCCCATATTCTGGTCACAAGACTGAACACTAAATCTTGAAAACGATAAAACAAGAAGTTTTCCAGTCTCTGAGGGAAACCCATTTGATCTGTGTACCCGAGGGCAGCCCCCGGCACGTAGGAGGGTGGTGCTGGCAGCTGTCCACAGAGTCTCTCCATGGCACTTCCAAAAGAGAATCTCAGACTGATGATAAATGGCAGGTTCAGTTTCTGGGCCAGCAGTTCCCCACAGAAAGTCATGGGGTCAGTTAGAAGGACCTCAAATTCTTCCTTATTCCACTTCTCCATTAGATCTTCACGAGCAAAGAGATTCCGGCAAAAAACATCATTCTGCTGGGACATCAAGTCGATGAGCTCCTTCATCTTCAGAGTAGCCTGGATTATGTTGTCATTTGCCAGGTCATATGTCCAGTACTTTACAAATCTATCCATTCGGTCAATGACGTCCTGCTTGGTGTGGGGCACCTGGATAATGTCCACATTGTAGCCTGAGGACGGAGTTGTCTTCACTGATGGTGTAGCACTGTAAGTAACTATAGTCACATTGTGTCCTCTTGCGATCAGCTCTTCTATGATGACTTTGAAATGAAACCAGTGGCTGAATTCTCCTGGCCAGACGAGGATCTTTCCTGCTGTCACACAGTGCGGAGCCTGGCCCAGAGTGAGAAGAAGCAAAAGGTAGAAAGCAGCTCGCTTGCACGCAGTCATGGTGGAAAGTAGAACCAGACACCTTAGCAAACAATTTTAAATGCAGCATGTTGATAAGCACCCAGGGAGAGGCCAGGAGCCCCAAACTGGACCACCCACCGTACAGAACAAAATGACCTTTATATTCTGAATCCTGCTAAGGACATGAACCTAAGTCACAAGCAAATTTATGTAATGGTCTTGTAATGTTTTCCAAAGGGATACTTTTGTGGAATCTGGCTAAAAGTCATGTATACGTCTTAAGACTAATTATTTACTAAGGCAAATCTCATTGACCCACATTTTATTCACAATAGAACATAGAACACATATCAGATGTTAAAAGTGAGACATTTTACCATTTCATGAAAAACATTCACTCATTTAGAACTTGATGGCATCAACGCATCTCAAAAAAGTTGGAACAGGGGCATCAAAAGGCTGGAAAAGTAAGTTGTACTAATAAAAAACAGCTGGAGGAGCATATTGTAACTAACTCACATGACTGGGTATAAAAAGAGCATTTTAGAGAGGCAGAGTCTCTCAGAGGCAAAGATGGGCAGAGGTTCACCAATCTGCGAAAACTGTGTTTAACAATTGTGGAACAATTCCAGAAAAATGTTTCTCAAGGCAAAATTGCAAAGATTTTGGATTTCCCACCATCTACAGTACACAATATCATCAAAAGATTCAGAGAATCTGGAGAAATCCCTGTACACAAAGGACAAGGCTGACAGTTAATATTGGATGCTCGTGATCTTCGATCCCTCAGGTGGCACTGCATTGAAAACAGGTCTGATTCTGTACTGGAAATCACTGCATGGGCTCAGGAACACATTGTCTGTGAACACAGTTCGCTGTGCAATCTACAAATGCAAGTTAAAGCTGTATCAGGCAAAGAAGAAGCCATGTGTCAACACGATCCAGAAATGTCATCATCTTCTCTGGGCCAAAGCTCATTTAAAATGGACTGAGGCAAAAATGTTCTGTGGTCAGATGAATCAAAATTTTAAATTCTTTTTGGAAACCATGAATGCTATGTCCTGCAGACTCAAGCGGAGAGGGACCATCCAGCTATGTTATCAGCGCACAGTTCAAAAGCCTGCATCTCTGATGGTGTGGGGTTGCATTAGTGCCTATGGTGTGGGCAGCTTACACATCTGGGCACTATCAATGCTGAACAGAATATAGAGGTTTTAGAACAACATATTGTCCCATCCAGACAGCGTCTCTCTCAGGGAAGGCCCTGCATATTTCAGCAAGACAATGCTAAACCACACACTGCATCCATTACAACAGCATGGCTTCGCAGAAGAAGAGTCCGGGCGCTGAACTTGCCTGCCTGCAGTCCAGACCTTTCCCAATAGAAAACATCTGGCGCATCATGAAACGAAAAATCCAGCAAAGAAGACCCAGGGCACAAAAATGATGTCATGAACTGCTTTAGGTAATTTAAGCATTGATGTGCTTGATCAGAGAAATTGTTTTCCTTGTGTATAGTAGCTTCTTGAAGATCACAACTAGCACTAGAGCAGGCATGTCAAACTGGGGACCTTCTGGGCCAAAGTGCTGAGGAGATCAGTGTTTACCCTCATCTAATGCTCTGGATTCAGTTCATGAAGGCTGAATCAGGTTGGTCATTGGTCAGCACATGTAGTCAGATGTAAGTCTTTTAAACGTACCTGCGTACTTGATCTAGTCACCTGACATCTTTTCTGCCACAAGTTCACTAATTCTTGGGACCAGTTTCTGAGCTGCTGAGTGTTCATAGTGTTCATGGTGTTCATGTTGGTTAAACTCCAGCTGAAATGCAGGTAGCGTGTTTGTTGATGTGACGTGTGGAATTGGGTAGAAAACTGCTGTCCCACAGATTGTCGCTTGGGGGAGAGGGGTGTCAGTGCAAATTACGTTGCTGTGCATGCTGGGGATTGTAGTGCACCTCATTGTGAAATTGGCTCATATTAATAGAAAATCTAAATAATTTCAAGGGCTGAATAGGATTGTGCCACAGGCCTGATCTGGCCTTGTGTTTGACACAAGGGTTTTAGAGGCACTAAAGGCTTCAGACATCTGGTTCCTTTCACCACCATTGTGAAGAATTCTGACTCTGTAAGTTTCTCTAGAGTGGCACCTTTAACAAAATTTCCCATTGATTAATGCAGAAAAATTTAAATAGCAGCTGATGTCGACACTTAAGTTGAGCTAATACAGTTTGATCCCCGGAGGATAAATAACAACAGCCTAGTGGACGAGGGCACGTTAAAACCAGTATTGGAACAGGCAAAAGAGGTCCAAGTCAGAGCAAGTCATGCAATTACTAAGAATGACCTACTTAAAGGACAATTCCACCAAGTTTTTAAAATATATGCTAAATTCAATCATTGAGATGTAAATTCCTTCAAAGAAGTTGTAAAGTCCTTCAAAGTGGTTTAAAGTGAAATGGTTCATTGTAGAGAAATTTACAGATTCAGATTTTTCTACAGTGGTGGTGATAGGAACCAGGGGTCACAATGTCTTAAACACAAATATAGACATTTTTTGCCGTCCAAAATCACCAGTGAACCTACACGTCTTCTGAGTGTTTATATGTAATGTTGAGAATTGTAAAATAGTGGTAAATCTAGGACTACTTTGCCTTATATCACCCTACATGTATCTCTCCACCATGTAAGGCTTTTAAAAAATACACTGACTCACTTTTCTGTTTGACCAATGAACAGTTTTGCATTAAAAACCTACTCGGCCCTTTCTAGCACTTGTTTACTGTAATTAAGTGTCTCGATGATTAGGAACTGGTGGTACACCTTGTACAACATATGAAAAATGATCGCTGTGGGAGAAAGGCCAGCGCACACCCCATCGATTGTGCAACTGGGATGTGAACCTTGTGATGAAGGGGATTATCAGCGGTTGCCTGTGAGAAAGGTACAGTGAGTTAAAAACAAATCAGTAGAGCTGTGTGTGATTCAAACTGCACAATACAGCACTTTGATTAATGAATGATTTCCCTTCCAGACCCTCTCTAGAACAATTATTCAGGCTGATGTTTAAGGTTATTCTCTGAAAACTGATGCCTGTAACCCATTACCTTAAATGTACTTTACAATTTGACAAAGAATGGGCTTAAAGTCAGGAGAGTGGCTGAGGTCAGAATTAAAGGGCCTACCCTACATTCTTCATGTATTTTAATATTTTCCCCTCAAGTCCACTTCTGGCTGGATTTATGTACCAAAAACAGTTGTAATTCATATTTACACAAAACTTTTCCAAAATATTTGTATTCCCTATAATTAAAAATAGGCTGTTTCGGTTACTGTAGCCCGAATTAGTGGATCTATGTAAATGGATTGGTTTTCGTGACATTATATGAGTAATTCACTCAATTTACTTTTTGATACATGAACTGTATGAACTGGGGAGTGAACATAAACTTTTGAAACTTTAGCCATGTTTACACACCTCATAAAAATCTTTTATTAAAAAAGGAAAAATCTAAATTCTGACAAATGTATTTAAAAGTGCTGCTGTCAAAAGTACATCCAACTTTTTCGAATCCTCTTTTCACGTTAATGCTTTTGTAAAACTTCCAAATGATGTGCTTGCTTGATTTAGATGGTACCTAATACGCCAACTAGACTGAGAGCAAGTGCATTTTTTCTGCACAAGAAATGATTTTCTGAAAACTATTGCATAAATTACAGCATGGAAAGAACAACTTCATTGGGAAACCAGTGATCACTGCTTACCCACAATCTCTGCATACAAGGAATCCCACTTTGTTGCAGTCACAAGACTGAACAGAAGATCCTGAAAGAGATTAAATAAAACGTTTCTGAGTCTCTGAAGGAAATCCATTTGATCTGTGAGACAAATGGTGACCCCCGGCACATAGGAGGGTGGAGCTGGGAGCTGTCCGCAGAGTCGCTCCATGGAACTCCCGAAAGAGAACCTTAGACTAATGATAAAGGGCAAATTAAGCTTCTGGGCCAGAAGTTCCCCACACATATTCAAGGGGTCAGTCAGAAGGACCTCAAATTCTTCTTTACTCCACTTCTCCAGGAGATCTTCACGTGCAAAAAGATTCTTGCACAAGGCGCGGTTCTGCTCTGTACCTGAGTCAATGATTTCCTTCATCTTCAGAGTAGCCTGGATTATGTTGTCATTTTGCAGTTCATACGTCCAGTATTTGACAAATTTATCCATTTGGTTGATGAAGTCCTGCTTGGTGTGGGGCACCTGGATAATGTCCACATTGTAGCCCGGAGATTGAGTTGTCTTCACTGATGGTGTAGCACTGTGGGTAACTATAGTTAGATTGTGTCCTCTCGCGATTAGCTCTTCTATGATGACTTTCATGTTGAGCCAATGGCTGAATTCTCCTGGCCAGATCAGGATCTTCCCTGCTGAAACCCAGTGCAGAGCCTGACCCAGAATGAGAAGATGCAAAAAGTAGAAAGCACCTGTATCGCACGCAGTCATGGTGGCAAACTACAACCAGGCACCTCAGCAGGCAGACTAAGTTTCAAAGAGCTATTGCCTAAATAGCGAGAAATCCAAAATTATGCAATCCAGGATCAGAGGATATCCAGCATAAGATATACGTTACCACCTTAGCACTTTATCTCCGAGGCTGCGACCCCTAGGAGCTATATTGTCTTGAAATGAAATCAGATAACTGATTGCGCTTTGAATTCTACAAACACAAAGCAAGAAGGAGGTGCCTTCTTACAAATCCTACTGGGCATTACTGCATAGTTTTGATCACACAGTCTCTTTTTCCCTTGAGAACAAAGAATTACAGTCTACTAGAACTAAGCACAAATACTTTTTGCATAATACAAATTCATAACAGTTTAATCTGCCAATTAGCATGACATTATCTTAATGTTCACAATCTTGTAATTAGAAAATCCAGCTATTGTATAACAGGCACAGTTTCTGTCCAGAAAACAGTGCTGCCAAGGGGTCCTGGGAAAGGCCAAAGGGGGTGGCTGGCTCAACAGTGGTGCCACAGGCCATGGGGGGTGGCCAGAGAAAGGTGACTATATTCATTACTTTCTCAGTTGGTTGCCAGGTGTAGTTGAAATGTTAGAGCCAGGAAAACACCAAACTGTGCTAGACTCCATCCTCAGCTCCCCACCCCTACTTTAACATAAGGGGGGTGACAGTTCTCTGATGTTTGGTATTGGGAACATCTGGCCTGGCCAATAGAATCAGACCTTGTAAGTGGTACTGGTAGGAATGGATCAGACACGGCATGGCTGCTGGAGCTTTTAAACAGCTCAGTGTCACTGCTGGACTGAGAACCAAAAATATTCAGCTAACAGCATCCTGTGACCACTGATGAAGGACTAGAGTATGACTAAGAGGACGCCTGTGCAGCAACAGATGAGCTATCATTTCTGACTTTACATCTACAAGGTGGAATGGCAAGGTAGGAGTGTCTAATAGAGTGGACAGTGAGAGGACACAGTGTTTAAAAACTCCAGCAGCACTGCTGTGTCTGATCCACTCAGACCAGCGCAACACACATTAAAACCCCACCACCATGACAGCGTCACTTCAGTGCTGATGATCCACCATCCAAATAATACCTGCTCTGTGGTGGTACTGTGGGGGTCCTGGCCATTGAAGAACAGGGTAAAAGGGGGCTAACAAAGTATGCAGAGGAACAGATGCACTACTGTCTGTAATTGTAGAACTACAAAGTGCACCTATATATTAAGTGGAGCTGATAAAATGGACAGAGTGTAGAAAAAATGAGTTGGACTTAATGAAGTGGCCGGTAAGTGTATATCATATTTACTTTTTTAAAGAATGCACCAGTCAACATCACCTACTGTTACTCATGACTCAATTACAAACAGACGTGATAGGAAACATGCTGAAGATAAACGGCAGGTCAGTTTGTTATATTACGATCTACATCTACAAAACAGCAGTTTGGTCAGCGGCCGCAGGTGTTCCCTCGTTTTACTCCTATTCACTCAGTTGAGCCTCTGGTCTCCCTGTTCGCACCCGGTACGCATTTTACACCAAGGATGATTGTCTCCCTATGAGAGAGGGTCTCCAGTGCCACTGAGGGGCAAGGGGGGGGCCGAACAGCCAAAGGGGGCTGCTCAACTCAATGACACTGCTGTAGAGGGCCATGAAGAGTGGCCAGATGAGGCTGCTCAGCTCAATGGCAGTGGCAGCAAGGACCCAGGTCGTGAGAGGCCAGACGGGGCTGATCAACTCAACGACAGTGCTGTCGAGGGCCCAGGCAGCAAGAGGCCAGATGGGGCTGATCAACTCAACACCAGTGCCACTGAGGGCCGTGAATAGTGGCAAAAGGGGGCTACTAAACGCGACAACAGTGCTGCTGTGGACGGGTTGCAAGCAGCCAGAAGAGGCTAATAAAGACAGTGCCACCGAGGGCCCAGGTAGTGAGGAGCCAGAAGAGGCTGATCTAGAGGTCTGCAGGAATCCAGTTAAAATGAATGAGTTCATTCTAAAGAACTGCGGAGCAACCGATCACATGCACAACACGCAAATTCTGGTAGCCTACAGAGACGGCAGAGCCTTCAGTCTGACAGGCACAGCTGCCGAGCCCAGCACAACCAAAAAAAAAAAACGTTTTGTGGGTCTGCGGGCCAAAACGTTTTAGTTGCAGGCGGGCGCGGGACAAATGATTCCGATTTTCTGTGGGAGTGGGATGAAATCTTGCAGACCTCTAGGTCAATCAACAAAATAGCCTAGATTAGGGTTCAGAAACTGGTCTATAACTCTGCCTACACTTTCTATCTTTGCACCTCAACGTGCGTGTGTGCCACGCCCCCAAAGTGGCCAGCAGTTCTCGGCTCCCTGTAATGAAAATACAGCATTCATTTAAACAATGCAAGCTCACATGGGTCTTTACTGCGCTTAAATTACTATGAAGTTTGGAACAGTTTAACGGGTGCAATCCGATAATCAGGGGTTGCTGCAGCACCCTCAGAACCCCCCACTTCCTGCGTCCCTGCCCCTGAGGATAAATGACAAGGCCTAGTGGACGAGGGCATGTTAAAACTGGTTCTGGAACAAGCAAAAGAGGTGCAAGTCAGATCAAGGCATGCAACAACTAAGAATGAATTATTTAAAGGGCAATTCCACCAAGTTTTCAAAATGTATGCAAAATTCAATCACTGAGACGTGAACTAAGTCATTCAAAGTGGTTTGATGTAAAGTGGCTCATTGTTGGGAAACTTACAGACTCAGATTTCTCTACAGTGGTGGTGACAGGAACCAGCGATTACAATGCCTTAAACACAAATTTAGACACTTTATTTAAAAATAACTGTCCAAAGCCAGCAGTGAACCTACACGTCTTCTGGGTGTTTATATGTAATGTTGAAAATGGTAAAAGAGTGGTAAATCTAGGACTACTTTGCCTTATATCACCCTACATGTATCTCTCCACCATGTAAGGCTTTTAAAAAATACACTGACTCACTTTTCTGTTTGACCAATGAACAGTTTTGCACTAAAAACCTACTCGGCCCTTTCTAGCACTTGTTTACTGTAATTAAGTGTCTCGATGATTAGGAACTGGTGGTACACCTTGTACAACATATGAAAAATGATCACTGTGGGAGAAAGGCCAGCGCACACCCCATCGATTGTGCAACTGGATGTGAACCTTGTGATGAAGGGGATTATCAGCGGTTGCCTGTGAGAAAGGTACAGTGAGTTAAAAACAAATCAGTAGAGCTGCGTGTGATTCAAACTGCACAATACAGCACTTTGATTAATGAATGATTTCCCTTCCAGACCCTCTCTAGAACAATTATTCAGGCTGACGTTTAAGGTTATTCTCTGAAAACTGATGCCTGTTACCCATTACCTTAAATGTACTTTACAATTTGACAAAGAATGGGCTTAAAGTCAGGAGAGTGGCTGAGGTCAGAATTAAAGGGTCCATATTCCACATTCTTCTTTAACATCCCCCCCCTCCACTTCTGGGTATGTTTTTGTATGAAAAGTCATAATTAATTTTTTTCATGAAAATTGTCCAACCTCCATATATCGATTAGAATTAAACATGCTTTTTTTTTAAGTATCTCCAAAATGGTCATTTTACAGGCGAAGGAAAAATGGTCTTAACTTGTAAGTTAATGTAACGAAATGATTTTGGAGCATTTCTATTGGTTCATTCACCATAAATTTGTTAAACAATTTAAAGGACAGACAAAAAAAGGACAAAAATGGAGATTTGTTTTTTGCACAGCAATGATATGTAAATGAGCTTTGTTCTGATTGGCTGTAATGTGTTTCATTCAAAAAACAGCCCCGGTTGACATATTCCTTATAATTTCAGTGTGAATGGCAGGGGCTAAACTGCTGTAGGTGGATTAAGTGGATACACACCGATCAGGCATAACATTACGACCATATATATCAGCTCCACTTACTATATAGGTGCACTTTGTAGTTCTACAATTACACACTGTAGTCCATCTGTTTCTCAGACACAGCAGCACTGCTGGAGTTTTTAAACACCTCAGTGTCACTGCTGGACTGAGAATAGTCCACCAACCAAAAATATCCAGCCAACAGCGTCCTGTGACCATTGATGAAGGACTACAGGAATGACCCACACAAACTGTGCAGCAGCAGATGAGCTATCGTCTCTGACTTTACATCTACAGGGTGGACAGACAAGGTAGGGGTGTCTAATAGAGTGGACAGTGAGTGGACACAGTGTTTAAAAACTGATCCACTCAGACCAGCGCAACACACACTAACACACCACCACCATGTCAGTGTTGCTGCAATGCTGAGAAAGATCCACCACCCAAATAGCACCTGCTCTGTGAGGGTCCGTGGAGGTCCTGACCACTGAAGAACAGGGTGAAAGGGGGCTAACAAAGTATGCAGAGAAACAGATGGACTACAGTCTGTAACTGTAGAACTACAAAGTGCACCTATATAGTAAGTGGAGCTGATAAAATGGACAATGAGCGTAGAAATGAGGAGGTGGTCCTAATGTTATGCCTGATCAGTGTATGTAAATGTATTGTTTTCATGACATCACAAAAGCAACTGAAGGATTTAGCCTCCATGTATGGACTGTATGAACTGGGGAGTGAAAGGTACATTTCAAAACTTTAGCTGTGTTTAAATACTACATCAAACTCTTTCTTGTCTTTTCATATTAACGCTTTTGTGTAGCAACAAATCAATTACCAAATGATGCGCTTGTGCTTCTCGTGATTTAGATGGTACTTAATACGCTCAGGAGACCGAGAGCAAGTGCATGTTTTCTCTTGCATTTTTTTTTTCAGCATAAGAAACGATTAACTAAACGTATACTGTAATCTAAATTACAACATGCAAAGAATAACTTAACTGGGAATTGCTTACCCAAAAACTCTGCATACAAGGAATCCCACTTCGCTGACACCACAAGACTGAACATCAGATCCTGATAGAGATTAAACAAAACGTTTCTGAGTCTCTGAGGAAAATCCATTTGATCCGTGTGACAAATGGTGACCCCCGGCACGTAGGAAGGTGGCGCTGGGAGCTGTCCGCAGAGTCGCTCCATGACATTCCCAAAAGAGAACCTCAGACTGATGATAAATGGCAGATTCAGCTTCTGGGCCAGAAGATCCCCGCATGTAGTCATGGGGTCAGTCAGAAGGACCTCAAATCCTTCCTTACGCCACTTCTCCAGGAGATCTTCTCTTGCAAAAAGATTCTGGCAAAAGATGTAATTCTGCTCTGCAACCAAGTCGATGATTTCCTTCATCTTCAGGGAAACCTGGATTATGTTGTCATTTGCCATTTCGTATGTCCAGTACTTCATAAATTTTTCCAAACCGTCAATGAAGTCCTGCTTGGTGTGGGGCACCTGGATAATGTCCACATCGTAGCCCGGAGACTGAGTTGTCTTCACTGATGGTGTAGCACTGTGGGTAACTGTGGTTACATTGTGTCCTCTTGCGATTAGCTTGTCTATGATGACTTTCATGTTGAGCCAGTGGCTGAATTCTCCTGGCCAGATCAGGATCTTTCCTGCTCTCACACTGAGCGGAGCCTGACCCAGAGCAAGAAGAAGCAGAAGCCAGAAGGCAGGTCTCTTACATGCAGTCATGGTAGCAACTACAACCAGGCACCTCCGCAGGCAGACTAAATTTCAAAGGCACAACTTTTGCCTAAATAGCGAGAAATCCAAAATTGCGTAATCCAACGTAAGAGAATAGCCAGCATATAATGTACGTTACCACCTTAGCAGTTTATTTCCATGGCTGTATCCCCTGGGAACTGTGTGTTCTTGAAATCACATCACATGACTCTGAATTCTACAAACACAATGCAAGAAGGTGGTGCCTTCTTACAAATCTCATTAGGCATTACTAATAACCGGTTGATATGCAGCCCAGTTTCGAACACATATTTCCGTCTTATTTCCACCTGAGAACAAGGGATAACAGAACTGACCACAAATATTTCTCATAACAGCTTAACCCACCAATTAGCATGACATTCCCTTAATATTCACAATCTCTGTCGTAACTGGAAAAACCTGTTATTATATAACAGGCGCAATTTCTGTCCAAAGAAAAAAAGGCTTTCCACTTCACTGTGTAAGAATAAGCTGGAGAAAACAGCAGCATGTCCTTTTCTCCAAAGTACAGAATAATTGGAAGTATGATTATTTACATCTTTAAGATAATTACTAAGTACACACTAAATATAAAAAAGAGGTTCTATGACAGTAGCAGAAGCTGTTTTGGTGCTACATAGAACGATTTTTTAACCAGTTTTATTACCCAGCGCCACCGACAGCTGCTAGGGGTGGCCAAAGAGGGCGCCTGGCCTACCCGTGGGCCATGGGGAGTGGACAGAGAAAGGCAAAGAGCCTAACAGTGCTGACAGAGGCTCTCCAACATAAGAGGAGATGGCAATCCTCTGTTGTTTGGCTTTAGGGAAAAGAGTAACGGCTTGGCCAGTTAAATCAGACTTCATAAGTTGTAAGCCAATCATATCCGACCTTTACGTCAGTAAAGCTCTTCCATGTTTTACGACAGTTCTCTTCAGCAACAGCAAAACAGGTCACGATCGTAGCACACAACAGTTCAAAAACAGAAATTATTGCTTATCACTGCTATTATAAAATACAGAAATACTGATTTTAACAACCATACAGCTGTTTAGTCCTGCACATACTCGCACTGCGAAGACGTGTTTGCACTGCTTACCCGAATAGCATGACTAAGCCGCTCTTACTGTCTGCTACAAGCTGCTGTATAACATGAACATACCTTTTATCATCTGAAGACTGTGAAATAAAACTGGGGATGTTTGCTAGCTTGCCAGTTATAGCTATGGCTATAGTGAAATGTGGGCTAATTCAGCTCATTTGTTTAGTTTAAAACAATAAAAGTGCTATCAGTAATGCTGATTTGACACAAGTAAGTACTAGTGAAGTCGTGGGGATTCATGAGTTGTTTAGGTTGTCATTAAGGTATTTATAATAATGTTCAGCAATGATGAGCCAATGTCTGGGAAAAGACACCCAACATATACGAGAGTTGCTTTTTTAAAGAACAGTGTACAGGTATGTAGTCGATTTCATACTTTATTTCATACAGTGCCTTGCAAAAGTATTCATCCCCCTTAAAAGTCATCTGATTCGTATAGATTACAAATGACACTTTAGTGCTTGTGTTCGTCTTCGCCCTCCTAACACTGGAGGTATCGTGTGATTGGGGGATTGTAACTAGTGGGTGGAATTGGATACAACTAAATTGGGGAGAAAATTGGACAAAATTCAAAAAAATAAATAAATTTTGGAGTCCACAAGTGTCATCCAACCAATTTGAACAACCAGAAGCAAAGGAACAATGGGTAAAAATCTCTCCAAAGCCGTGTGCAAAGCTCACACTAATAGACTTAAAGCTGTTACTGCAGTAAAATGTTTTCAAATTTTCAAAAATTTGCTAACAAATAATTGTTTTTGACTTTTAAAATGTGCTTTAAGAGAATAATCGTTTACAATAAAAATACTGACACTGTACTATTCCACAGTATTAAGTATTTTGTTGGTCATTCCATCTCCATTTGGAAATGAATGAGTTCTCCAAGATGCTGGTGGAGTGCCATAAACTCTGACTGGGCTAATAGGCCTAAGAGGGCTGCTCAACTAGATGACAGTGTTGCAGAAGACCTTGAAGAGTGGTCAGAGGAGGGTAGAGTGTAGATAGGAGGGAGAGAAATGAACAGATAATGGACAGAAAGAAAGAAAGAAGCTCGAAGTTAGTGTGTTCATGAATCAATGAAGAAGTAAGGACATAGTTTCAGTTGAGTGTGTATAAGCAAGAGGCTGAAAAGCAGCAGTTTTGGTTTGTTTTGTGGAAAGAAGAAGCAAAATATGTCTGCTTCTTTCTGCAATGCTGCCTCTAGGGTCTGTCGTTTTTGCTGAGGGGACACAGATCCTGCCACAAACAGGTTTTTAATCATAGAGAAAAAACATTTAACCAAGAACTGTTTATTTAAATGGTTCTTTGAGTTGCCACAGTTTTATAAATAACCACTGCCTTTACTGAAAAACGCTTGAAGAGCTACTTTTGTTTTAAAGGGTGTAATTCATATTGATATCAGATGCATCTCCAGATGACCCTTTTCTAGTTTTCTAATGCTGAGAATCAGAAAGAGCAGAGCTCCCTCTTGGGTAGGAAAGTAGCACCACACTCTCACTTTAACTTTTGGTTTATTTGACAAGATTTTAATTTATTTGACTTTTAACTTAAATGAATTGTTACCAAGGGGAGAAAATATCAGAATAAAATCATGCACATTTATCTAAACACTAGTCACTATCTCTACCTTTAGCCTGCACGCAACTGACAAACTAACTCTGACCTCTGACGACACTGCTCATTGGTAGTGAATGGGGGCAAAGGATAGAGAGCGGGGGCCTGTTTGCTTTACATATGTACTTTACAGCTCCATAGACCTTGATGTATAACCTTGCTGTCAGGTGAGAGGCTAGAATTAATAGTAAAAGCATTGCTGTGAATACATATTGATGTTTTCCTCTATACGGATACTCTATATGCTTTACTGTGGAGAAAACACAAATGACTTTCAGTTAATGTGCGTGCGTTCCTTCCTTTCAATCATTTAAAGGTTATTTTATGTTATGTGGAGCAGTAAAGAGAAGGTGTTAGGAGGGGTCACCAAAGAGACAGGGTCTCAAAAATGATTGTACCTTTGTTTTTGCATGTTATTTTTAAGGCTTACTGAAAGATTCTTAATTGAAACGCTTCATTCAATAAAAAATTATTAGAGACTAGCTTTCTATACAGTACCACCTTGCATTCTGTCACCCCTCATAGTAGCTCCCTCTGTGTAAAAGTGCCCAGAAATAAAAATATGAACAATGAACGAAATGAACAAATAGTCAAATCTGTCACTTTACTTTTGTAACCCATAAAAAACCATACTACATTCTTTTACTCTCAACAACATTCTGACTTGTGATTGGGCAATAATTTCAGGTCTAGTAGGCCAACCAGGTGATCTGTATGCAGCAGATTATGTTTAAGCAGAATTTCATTTGATAATGATCACGCTCACGCTGACAGTGTGAAAGCTCTGCCCTGTTCATCAGCGCCGAAATGACAGACACGTTTTGCGCTGTGCATGCCATGCAGAGGTTCTTCAAGGGTTCCTCAGTAAAGACAGTGGTTCTACACAGAGCCGTGGACACTCACAAGTACCATTTGCATGGTTAAATGGTTTTTGCATAGTGAAAATGGTTCTTCAGATTGATAGAGAATGTGTCATGTATGGTTATGTATGTATATGAGGTCAAATTTGTAACAATAGATAA
This sequence comes from Colossoma macropomum, assembly GCF_904425465.1. Classification (NCBI taxonomy): domain Eukaryota; kingdom Metazoa; phylum Chordata; class Actinopteri; order Characiformes; family Serrasalmidae; genus Colossoma; species Colossoma macropomum. The sequence continues at coordinate 22,242,861 of NW_023494794.1, forward strand.
ACCCTTTTTGGTGCTATATAGAACCACTGAAGAACCATTTAAGAGTATAGTACGAGTAAAACAGGCCTAGTGATGTTCTCTAGCCTTCCCTTACATTGGTGTGGGTGCATTAAAACCACCATTGGCGCCATTATTCCACAGACAAATTTCATGCTCTACAGACAAATAAACAAGCACAATTGTGGAGATTTCAATGGGCCTTGAATCAAATGTATCTGTCCTTATAACTTTGTTTCAACAGCCAAGATGCAAAGCTTTTGAGAAGCAACAAGCATGATCATTTCGGCCAGTTGAATGCATCATATTGATATGCAGTCATGTTGCTTATGTTCATATTCACAGCTTACTGCATGCTATGCAATAGTTGTAATTACAGTGCTGTAACAAAAATAATGTGTACGTTTATGAAAAGTTTGGCACTTTCTTGTTGCGACAGGATCTGTTAAGGGAAATGAGGTGAGGCAAGGGGTTTACGCAAAACTTTTCAGGGGTCACTGCTGTAATAATACAACCCCATTTCAAAAAGTTGGGACGCTGTGCAAAATGTAAATAAAAACAAAATGCAAATGATGTGCAAATCATTTAAACCCTATATTTAATTGAAAATAGTACAAAGACAACATATCAAAACAATATAAAAAATGAAACTGAGAATTTTTATTGTTTTTTGAAAACTATATGCCCATATTGAATTTGATGCCAACAACACATTCCAAAAAAGTTGGCACGAGGGCAACAAAAGACTGGTAAAGTTGTGTAATGCTAACAAAACACCTGGTGGTTGATTGACAACAGGTCAGTAACATGATTGGGTATAAAAAGAGTAAGAGAAAGAGTCTTTCAGAAGTAAAGATGGGGAGAGGTTCACCATTCTGTGAAATACTGCGCCGGCAAATAGTGCAACAATTCAAGAATAATGTTTCTCAACGTAAAATAGCAAAGAACTTTTGCTTTTCATCATCTACGGTACATAATATCATTAAAAGATTCTGGGAATCCAGAGAAATCTCTGTATGCAAGGGACAAGACCAAAAACCAGTATTCGCTGGCCATGATCTTTGGGCCCTCAGGCAGCACTGAATTAAAAACAGACATGATTCTGTAGTGGATATCACTGCATGGGCTCAGGAACATTTCTGAAAAGCACTGTCTGTGAAAACAGTTTGTTGTGGCATCCACAAATGCAAGTCAAAACTGTAAAACGCAAAGAGGACACTGTACATGAACAGGATCCAGAAATGCTGCCACCTTCTCTGGGCCCGAGCTCATTTAAAATGGACTGAGATGAAGTGGAAAAGTGTCCTGTGGTCTGACAAAACAAAATATGAATTAGAAAATATGAATAGAATTTCTTTTTGGAAATCATGGTCACTGTGTCCTCCAGGCTAAAGACCACTCAGCTTGTTATCAGTGCACAGTTCAAAAGCCAGTATTCATGAAGGTATAGGGGTGCATTAGTGCACATGTTATGGGTGACGTGAACATCTGTGAAGGCACCATTAATGCTGAATGATATATACAGGTTTTGGCAACACATGCTGCCATCCAGACAACGTCTTTTTCAGGGAAGGCCTTGCTTATTTCAGCAAGACAACGTTAAACCACATTCTGCATGTATTACAACAGCATGGCTCATATGCCCAGACCTGTCACCGCTGAAAACATTTGGTGCATTATGAAATGAAAAATCCAAGAAAGGAGATCCTAACCTGTTGAGCAGCTGAAATCCTATATCAAACAAGAACAGGAAAACATTTCACTTTCAGAACTGCAGCAGTCGGTCTCCTCAGTTCCCAAACGCTTACAGTGTTTGTTTAAAGAAGAGGTGAAGAAACACAGTGGTAAACATGCCCTCGTCTCAACTTTTTTGTGGAACGTGTTGTTGGCATCAAATTCAAAAAGGGCATATATTTTTCCAAAAACAATAACATTTCTGATTTTCAACATTTGATTTGTTGTCTTTGTAGTATTTTCCTTTAAAAAATATGGTGTACTTGATTTGCATATCATTGCATCCTATTTTTATGTACATTTTCCCAACTTTTTTGGAAATGGGGAGGTAAATGAGAATTCAAAACTTCATATTGTGTTGACAACATTCTCTCAATATTGTGTCTTTCGAGCATCTTTCATTTGCTGTCTTTTGTAGAAACCACTGTCAATGATAAAAACAATGTGTCTGGGTGCATCCCACTAGGGTAAAGTGGGCGGGGCTTATGCTATGCTCACGCCCCATGCTCAAATAACATGCCCTTTTCCTGAAGTCTCTTATAAATTTTAGGAGCTGTTGATTTTTGGGGTTATTTTGTTAGAGGGCAGTGCTCAGGCATTTTATTTGAAAATGAAGCCAAACCAATCTGTCGAGTATTTAACTACAGCTGTGCAGAATCCAGACCTTTTCAACACAAAGCTTTAAAATTTAAATCAAATCTGAAAACAGGTGTACTGGTGCACCCCTAACCCCTGAGAAACATCTGCACTGATCTACAAGCCACAGTCATGACAGAACATGGACAAACAGACAGATTCCACATTTCACCAGGCCGCATACTTGTTTAACCTGTATAGTGAACATGTAGTCAGAGAAGCATATGTTTTTGAACTTTGGTGTTGGTGAAGTCTTTTGAGAGTTCCTTGAATTGCAAACAAAATAAGCAAATAGATCCTTGACAAATCAGGTTTCAGAAGCCCAAACTGAAGCCCTTATTTTAGGACGTATTATGAAAGATAACCACTGGAAAAGACATTTATGCTTGTAAATAGGAAGAAGACAACCAACAAGATGGATGGAGAGGAATCGTGAACAAGCCATTAAAGAGTGAATATGTGAAGACCTAAACAGAACACAAGATATTCTGGAGGAACACTATCATATGGTCACCAGGAGTCAGAATCGACTTGACGGCACTTAATTAGACCCGTAATGGTGGTATTAACCTGCAGTCTAAATTAAAACATACAAAGAAATATCACTTACCCAAGACCTCAGTATACAAGGAATCCCACTTTATGGCAGTCACAGAACTAAGCAGAAGATCTTGAAAGACATTAAACAAAAGGTTCTTCACTCTCTGAAGGAAATGCATTTGATCCGTGTGACCAATGGTGACTCCTGGCACATAGGAGGGTGGTGTTGGCATCTGTCCGCAGAGTCGCTCCAAGACATTCCCGAAAGAGAACCTCAGACTGATGATAAATGGCAGATTCAGCTTCTGGGCCAGAAGTTCCCCACACATATTCATGGGATCAGTCAGTAGAAGATCAAACTGTTCCTGACTCCACTTGTTCAGAAGATCTTCACGTGCAAACAGATTCCGGCAAAAGGCTTGGTTCTGCTCTGTGGCTATTTCCAGGATACCCTTGATCTTCAGAGAAGCCTGGATTATGTTGTCATGTTGCAGGTCATTTGTTATGTACTTTATAAAGCTCTCCATATGGTCAGTGAAGTCCTGCTTGGTGTGGGGCACCTGGATAATGTCCACATTGTAGCCTGGAGACGGAGTTGTCTTCACTGATGGTGTAGCACTGTGGGTAACTATAGTCACACTGTGTCCTCTCGCAATTAGCTCTTCTATGATGACTTTAATGTTGAGCCAGTGGCTGAATTCTCCTGGCCAGACGAGGATCTTTCCTGCCAAAACAAAGTGTGGAGCCTGGCCCAGAGTGAGAAGAAGCAGAAGGCAGAAAGCAGCTCTCTCATATGCAGTCATCGTAGCAAGTGAAACAGACTTGGCTTAGCATGCAGTCTGAACTTCACAGGCAGACCTACTGACTAGCTGGCCAGTCAGAGGCCAGAAATCATAACGTTACGCAATCCACAAGGCCGATTTGAAAGCACTTGGACCTTTGCCAATAATGTGACTTACTTCTCTCTTTGTATGTAATGTAAGGGCTAAGATCATAAAGAAAGAAGGTGGTGCCTTCTTACAAAGATCCACAGGGAATACACACACACACTCACACACACATGTAAAGCATGCATGTATGTGTGTGTATATACACATACACAGTAGTGTCCCAAAACCTAGCCAAATTGTTTAAAACTGAACAAAGAACAAAGACGTGGTTCCAGATTTCTCTTCAATGTCTCCAGCCACTGAAAGGATTTGTTAAATTCCAACACCATCACACCTGATTTAATAATGGACTGATTAGCCAAACTAAGGCCCAGTCCCAATTCTTATTTTTACCACTACCCCTTGTTTTCGAGTGTCACCTTGTCCCTTGGAACTGGGTTCTTTCCCTATGAAATGGAGCAACCCTCAAATGAAGAAGAACATTACTTCGTTAACAGGCTATTAGCGCTGCTCTGTAGGCGACCCTGCCAGCCTGCAGTGACAGCAGAGGAGGGTAAATGTCAGCAACCTCACTGCTGGGCTTTAGTTACATATAGGACATCAAATGTCTTCAAAGAGGGGGATGTGATAATTATTTATTATCACCCACCCCTGATTTTTTAGTGACATGAGGCTGAAGTCAGTTTTGTGCCAGGTTCTTGTTCAAATTTTCCTGTTCCACCTTAAATGGGCAGCAGTTACATTCTGGCTCCTCAAGCTGCACCATTTAAGGTGGAACAGGAAATTTATCTAGCAAGCTATTGAGACTTAAGCATACTACTAGCGTTTTTGTATGCTTGTAATGAAGAAAAGGACCGTAATACATTGAAACGACATTAAACTAAAATAACAGAGGAAAATATATAAATGTGTGGGTTTCTTTGGTCGTTTGTGCAGCCATCTTGCTGCTTTTTTCTTTTTTTTATTATAACAGTCTGTTTGAAGTGTGAACCTGAAAAATCTCCGTTTGGAGGGCCATGTAACCCTAACACATCACCCTACCCCTCTGTCTCAACAAAAATCAGGACACCCTTCCCCTAGGCGTAAATGCGCAAAACAAAGGGGTAGGGCTAAGTGATAGGGGCAAAGGGTGAAATGGGATTGGGCCCAAGTATTCAATGGCACCTTTAAATAATACTGGGCTTGGTTAAGAAGAGGTTTAACTTTAGGATTAAAATTTAAACAGACATACAGAAAATCAACACTTAATGAATTGATGTTATTTGTGTTTATTCTAAAACTTGTGCTTTTCTGAGGAAATAAATGCCTATATATGAAAATAAATCACTGCAGTCAGAATGAAACCTATTTTTTTGCTGTCTTTTAAATGTTTTTAAAAACAGTTGCTGTTTACACTGTGTCAATGACAAGTGGATGAATAGAAATGGTCCAAAATGACTATGAATAAAATCAATGTACATTAACTTACAATGAAATGTAAGAATGTTTTTGGCTTCTCCAGTAAAGTTACTTCTTTAAAGGCTCTGTTCCAATTAGAAAGTGCATTAGAAAGTGTGTTCTTCGTAGAGGCTGTGTTCACTTATTTTCACTTAGAAAACCAAAAAAAACATGTATGTACCTAGCTGTACCACCATGGTTCACTGGGGGGGCTGTGGCCATGTTGAAAACCTTTTTTAGTTTTTGTAGTTTCACATGTTGTTCTCATGCTAAAGGTTAGATTTGGATGCAATTTAGACAATGTTTTGTGCTTAAGTGTCAGTTCAGCCTGTATTGCTTCATTTAAGGTGTGCAGTCAGTCACTAATAGCTGGGTGCATATAAAGAAATATGCTTAATATTAAAGACATACTTGATAATTGGAATGTATTACAAAGTATTGTTGCTTTCCTGGGGGGTTTATACTAGTACACTCTTACAAAAGATGGACTACAGTCTGTAATTGTGGAACAACAAAGTGCACTTATATGGTAAGTGGAGCTGATAAAGTGGACAATGAGTCGACCCTTTGGAATTATAAGATTCAATTCAAAATTGAGTTATTTAAATATACCTATTCTGTGACACCTGAACTTTCTGTGGGGTGTTTTTTTTTTAACTGTATGCATTTTGGACTCTTTATCTAGAAAACAGAAAGGTTCTGTCTCCAAAGTCAAACTCTAACTTAGTTCTATAAGGTTCTGCGAGCCAGTCAGCACTTTGAATACCCACAAGAGGACCAATCAGGTTCTGCTTCTTTGTCTCTGCACTGGACAAAATATTCAGCACTTACATTTAATCTATTTAATTTAATCTATCAATCGATTCTTTTTTGAATAAACAAAAGATGATTTGTCCTAAAACAAAAAATAAAGGTCCTAATAAATTAATAAATAAACAATAAAAACTGTCACAGAAAGCATTAACTTTAACTTTCCGATACATGTAGACACTCTGTTACAACACTAGTTTTATGTTTTAAAATAAATTACAAGTTAACTGCTTGTGTTCCTTGAAAACTGTTGCTTCTTTTCATGTTTTGCCAGATAGAACCTTATAACTCCAAGCAGAAAGTGAGTTCTTAGGATTAGAAGGTTCTGTCTGCATTTGGCCTGTTTCAGAAGAACAAATTTACAAATTTGAGAGGATTTTGATATCATACATGTAGAGCACATTTAGGGTGTCTCAATATCTCAAAACTGCTCAGAATGCAGACAGAACCTTATAATACTAAGGGGACGAATTGACATGTCAAATTTTGTCATTTTGATCATGATGATGTTTTTACTTAAGTTCACCAGTTCAGCCTGTATTGCTGTATTTAAGGTGCACAATTAGTCACCCACAGCTGGGTGCATATAAAGAAACAGATGCTTGATATTAAATAAGATGTATTTGATTACTGTAATGTATTACAAACAAGTATTGTTACCTTGCTGGTGGGGCAAGGGTTCTTTAGTAAAGACAGTGGTTCTATTATAGAACAGTGAGTGGACACAGTGTTTAAAAACTCCAGCAGCACTGCTGTATCTGATCCACTCGTACCAGCGCAACAAACTATGCAGAGAAACAGATGGATTATAGTCTGTAATTGTAGAACTACAAAGTGCTTCTATATGGTCAGTGGAGCTGATAAAATGGACAACGACTATACAAACAAGGAGGTGGTTTTAATGTTATGGCCGCAACTTACCCAGCAACTCACTGTAGAACCCGTTAAGGCTCCCTATGCTGAACATCTGGAAGACCACCGAGTAGAAACCATACAACAGCACGTTGTAGGTGCGCTCGGCGAAGCTCATACGGTCCGTGAGCTGGACTGGAGAGATGGGCACGTAGGACGGTGGGGTTGGCATCTGACCACATATTCTCTCCATTGTGTAGCCCAAGGACAGTCTGAGAGAGATGACGAAGGGGACTTGGAGCATTTCTGCGAGCAGGTCGACGCAGGGGATCATGGGGTCAAACAGGAACGTGTCGAACTCGGCCGCTTTCAGAGTGGTCAGCAGCTGCTGGTTGCGCAGCATGGCGCCGCAGCCGATTCTCTGGAACGCTTGGATCCTCAGAGATAAATCCGTAGTCTTGAGGATCATCTGCAGCCTGGAGGACGTGTGCGCCTCGTGCATCCACAGGTGGATCATCTCCTCGGAGAGCGCGTGGATTTCCTGGGAGTTCATGGGCACGTCGAAGGCGATGAAGTCGAAGCGGCTGTCGTGCTCAATGGACGGCGATTCTGACATGACCAGCACGCTGACGCTGTGGTTCCTGTCCAGAAGCTCCTCCAGGATCACTCGCATGTTGTGCCAGTGGCTGTACTCTCCGGGCACCGCCAGCACTTTACCGCCCCGAGCCGAGCCGAGCAAGCAGAGCAGCAGCGCCAGGCGGAGGAAGAGCGGCTTCATCGTACCATGCATTGTCCACTTTCTACAGCTCTCTCTCTCTCTCTCTCTTTCTCTCTCTCTCTCTCTCTCTGTCTCTCTCTCTCTCTCTCTCTCAGGGTTTCACTTTCTTCACCTCACTCTCTCTCTCTCTTTCTACTTTCTCAGTCTTTCACGTTCTTCACCTCTCTCTCTCTCTACTTTCTGTTTTTCACTTTCTTCACCTCTCTCTCTCTCTCTCTCTCTCTCTCTCTCTCTCTCTACTTTCCCAGTCTTTCACTTCCTTCAGCTCTCTCTTTCTCACTCTGTCTTCCCGAAGATCACCGCCCGGCCACAGTGGCGTTTTTTTTGAAGGGGGATTCCACCAATTTTTCAAAATTTCTGAGCACGTCAGTCCTCGCTCAGCCATTCAGGGTGGTTTGATGTGAAACGGTTCATTGTAAAGAAACTTTCTGTGAGGGAGCTTTTAGAGGTGGACGTCTGGTTCCTATCACCACCACTGGGAACAATTTTGACTCTGTAAGTTTGTCTAGAACAGAGCATTTCACACCAAACAGCTCAACCATTTAATTTTGTAGAATTTTCGAAAAATCGGTTGAGTTCCCCTTAGGTGGGCGCTTTACAGCAGACCGCAGTGCAATCCCTGCTTCGTAACAGACCGCACTGCCTTCGGGTTTACGAGGCTGAAGTGGTCTTTCTATTCCAGTTTTCCATTACGGTGACTTTTCCAGATTTCTCCATAAGTCAGTCGCTAAGATGGAAACAAAGCCATTCAGAGCGGTTTGGTGTTGAAGTGTTTCGTTCTAGGTCAGGGTCGGCACAACAAATGTTAAGAAGAAACAAAAATCAAGCCACCCTGGGAGCCACAACATTTTATGTCCATTTTATTGGAGTAGCATTTTACTGTAAACATGTCTCAGTGTGTGCTAATGTGCTAGTACAGGATAAAAAATAATGTAAACGAAAATCCAGACTTACTTTGCTCTAAAAAGTAGAAAGTTTCTAGTAAAATGTTTCTCAGTGTTTTATTTACGAGGCTGGAGCAGAGAACCTGTAGAGAGGAGAATCACCAGAGCTGGTTTATGAGGAGCCTCTTCCTATTTCCCCCATTATATCAAAATCAGGACAATGAATGGGAGTAAATGCAGCTCAACGGCTAAAAACGAAAAGTTAAAATATTCTTGCTTGGCCAGAAATTTCCTTTAATTTTAGAAAGTAGAAGGATGTATTTCACTTAAAAAAAGCAAAGAAAACTCACCAGCAAACGGGTTTTGGGCAGCAGAAAGCTGGCATTACTGCTACTGAGTGCTGATTGGTTGGCGAGCGGAGCGGCTCGGTGGCTGTTCGCGCTCAAACGTACATGAGGCGCCGTTTTGAACTCTATACTTGAACTATAACTCGAGTTTAAAGTCTCTTAAAAATATAACAGCAGTGTTAAAATGTTTTATGCTGTTCGGTGTTCAGGAAATGATTGTATTCTTTTACATTAAAAATGTTTAAGCATTTATAAACTATGATTTTGCTCAAATGCTCCATCTTAACCCATTCACTTTGGACTCGCTCAGGAGCGCCCTCTAGCGTTTTTTTTTTTATTGAAACACATCCTTCTACTTTCTAAAATTAAAGGAAAGTTCTGGTTCAGTGATTAGAAACTCTTTTAACTTTTTGTTTTTAGCTGTTTAGCCCCCTTCGCGCCCCCCCCATTCATTGAGGACTTGCTTGCGGGTGCCCTCTGGCGTTTTGCAGTCATGTTTTTGATATTACGGGGGAAATAGGAAGTGGCCAGGCTCCTCATAAATGGGCTCTGGCTGGAGTCAGCTTGTCATTCGCCAGCTTCTTATTTTTTAGCTCCACCTTAAATAGTGCAGCAGTTACATTCTGGCACCTTTTTAGTGTTTGACAGTCTCTCGTTATGGATTAAACGTGTCAGGAAACCAGCTGCAGTGCTTATAAATGCAAATAAGTCTGTCAAGTCTTCTCTAAATGATCAATGTTCGTCTTAAATCTTTCTTTTCCTTGCCATTTCATTAACTGCTAGCTAGGTGAGATTGTTGTCTGTGTTGCTGTGACCTGCAAGCTGTGCCCCAAACTTCAGGGTTAAAGGGTGAATTAGCAGTTATACACAGTTATACTCGAGAGTTTAAGATGCTTTATTGTTAAAACTGTGTTGGAACTGTGTGTTAGAACGATCAGCAAAGCTTTATTTTTGCTGCTTAGGAGGATTCATTTATTTTTCAGTTATCTGATTCTGCTGTGGAGCCACAAGTGGGCAGTAAAAGAGCACATGTGACTCCAGAGCCATGTTGCCGACCCCTGTTCTGGGAAAAACTACACTAAAAAAGCAAAGAAAACTCAGCTGTGTGTTTCCTTTTTTCTACAGCAAAAGATGCATTACTATTTTTACCATCCTGAGCATTACATATAAACACTCAGAGTACATGTGGATAGTAAACAAAATGGCCATATTTGTGTTGTAGACATTGTGACCCCTGGTTCGTGTCAGCACCACTGTAAAGTCTAACTTTCTCTGCAATGAACCATTTCACACCAAGCCACTCTGAATGACTCTTTTTACATTTCAATGATTGAATTATGCATACCTTTTGAAAACTTGGTGTAATTTGACTTTAAAAAATGCTTGAGAATGTAGAAAGAGTGCTAAATGTGTCCCACTTCATCAATATTGCATCAGTCATCAGTCAGTTTTAACTAATGCTTGTAATTCATATGACTGGAGATACATTTACAGCTCACTGGTTTTTGGCAGGAGCTGTAATCCACTGTTATAAACACAGATACGCAGCATTCTTGTGCACAACACATTCAAGTCCTTTGTAAGAAGCTCAGACAGCCTTGAAGAGTTCCTGTCTGTACTTTAAGTGGTTACTTTTCAACAGTTATCATTTACCGTGTGCAGCTGAGAGTTCCTTTCTTACAACATAACATTAATGTCCTTTCTTTTCTGTGTTGAAAACACATAGAAAGCTGTTTGTTTCTTTTTTTGCTGTTTGTCTATGATGAAGTAACCAGTGGCGTACCAACCTTTGGAATCCTTTCTAAGAATATGACATCAAAATTTTATTGTATTGAAATTTTATTATATTTGGAATAAACCTTTAGACTTTGACACTCAAGCATACTAAGATTCAAGTCTTGTCATTGTGAGTTTCTGAACTATGAACTATCAGATTCACATTAAAGGATAATTCCACCAACTTTTCAAAATTTCTGCATAATTTAATTGTGATGATGTAAACAAAGTAATTCAGAGTGGTTTGGTGTGAAATGCTCTGATCTAGAGAAACTTACAGAGTTAGAATTATTCACAGTGGTGGTGATAGGAACCAAATGTCTGAATAGTTTAATGCCTCTAAAAGTTCCTTCACAGAAAGTTATTACATGATATGTTTACAGATCTACTACCTGATGTCTGAGACATTGTTTTAGGACAGTTTTGAAAAGGTTTTTTTTCTTTTTGCTCTAAGATGTATTTTTTAAATCAGTTCAAGGTGGGGAGGTACATGTTGGGCATTATAATGCAAAATAGTCATCAAAGAAAAATTATTCTCAGATTTACCACTATTCTATCATCATCATTCCATAACATATAAAAACTCTGGGTTCACCCCGGTTGCTCTCACCACTGTAAAGAAATTTGAGGTTTATTGTAAGTTTCCCTACAATAAACCGTTTCACATCAAACCACTCTGTATGACTTTGATTACTCATCTGACTGACTTATGAAGAAATTTTGATTCAAAGCAAAGGTTGAATGAAAAAACATAAGATGTAACTATGATAGAACAGCTTAAAAACACTGAACTGACCTATCTGAGAACTGTAGGGGCGTGGCTAACGAGCAGCTTGATTGACAGCTCTTTGTCCTACACTCCCAGCCTGCTCTGCTGCTCACAGAACGGCATTAGTGGTATATTATGCTTAAATTTATTTATGATTCTTCTAAAAACTGAATTGTGGTCATATTTTGTTTGGTTTTATCAGTTTTTAGGTTTGTTGTCATTCAAGCTGCAACTATGTAGCTAATATTACAATTCAGTTTATCTTTAAAAATACATAAAACAGAGCAGACACTTTCAATGGATGAATTAAATGCACATATAAATGCCCTAAAGAATCAAAAAATTAAGCTGATTTGACATTTGCATAATCCAAATTTCATTTTTATCCTAAACAAAACACGGTACAAGATATGGATAAAATCCCTTTGACTGTTGTCGAGAACAGTGAAAATGATATATAAAACGTAATTACTTTACACTGTGTTGGAATCGCTGAGAATCTAGGATTTAAGTTCACTGGCCCACACTGCTACAAACAGTGAAAACCCTGAGGAATGTATGCTGTACACTACAATACAGCACATTAGACTTTAAACCAATGTGAAAATATCACAGTAGTCATTAACACAGTGATGTTCATTCAGTTCTTCACTCTTTTTTGCTCTTTGCTGAGGTCCTTCTGCAACATTTACGGAAGAGCCAAGCACACGATTTCACAAAGATGAACGTGACCAGAGCGACTATGGACAGCAAAAAGGCAGCGACGTCCAGGCAGTGGTACTGGTACCAAGTGAGGTCATGGGCCGCCACCCTCAGGTGCTTGGCCCCCTTGTTGCGCATGACAAACTCGATCCAGAAGACAGCCTGGTCCAGCGGCTTCATCGGCTGATCATGGTGGATTCGGGAAAGCCTCATGATGCTCTCTTTGTACCTGACAGAAGAAATAAAGGTAAACTGTGTTTGTCAAGTGAACAGAGAGGTATTAAGCTTTTTGCACCAATTTTAGAGGCAAATCAGATGCGTTCAGACAGGGTGTTATGTACAAAACACAATCCTGAACATGCAGTTTATGAGCCAGAGTGTGGAAGAACACAGAATGTGCCTCTCTCTCATATGCATATGCATTTGAAGGAGGACCAGACAAAACGTGGGAGGATCGGATAATAAATGGGTGGAGCTATTGAATGTGAACCTGGTTACTCTGCTTGGTCTACTTAATTTTGAGCAACTAGCAGCGACTGGTTTTTTACACATTTTTCTCTGCCACTTAAAATAGGCACAAATTAGCAGTAGTGTCTCTGTTGAAACACTTCCTTTAAAAACAGCAGACGCAAGCCTTGAATGTGATGTGATTACATGCTTTGCTGATTTTCTAAGTGAATATAAGTTAACACATCCTCTACAGAGAACACATTTTAAAGTACAATTACTATTTATTTGCTGAGCTTAACATATTTAAAATAACATCATCAACTGCAGCCTGTGCAAAAAACAAACTTAAATGTGCAAATGTTAGTGCACAGTTTCTACTTATTCACTGAGGTTAGCATATTGTGAAAAAACAATTACAGTACTTTTAAATTTACACTGAGCACCCTTAAAATAATCTCCATCTTAAAGCATCTGCGTTTAAGAAAAATAAAATATCAACTCACGACGGATTGTTAATAACTTCAGTGAGAGCGTCCTTCAAGTCTTTGGTCTCAATTTTGTTCATTTCAAGCAAAACAGCGGCTCCTTTGGTTTTCATGTGGAACAGATTATCTGGCTGGTCAATAAACAGTGGAATGCCCACCATTGGGACACCATGGTAAATAGCTTCATAAAGACCATTAGTCCCACCATGAGTGATGAAGGCCTTAGTTTTAGGATGTCCTATCAGAGACAAATCATTAGAAATCATCACTACAACAAACTGCTATAGTATATACTAGGATAAAAACCAGTGTATATTAAGGTTCCATGGATTTGCTGGCATCCACAATAACATCTATTTAAAAGTTGTCTTCAAAAACCACATTCAGGAAAGTAACACCATTCTGAACAACCAAACACACCATCAGATGCTAAGATAAGATTTTCTTTTGAGATTTTACCATTTGTTTATACAATTGAAGACGATTCCCCTGCTTTGGTCCAGCTGATTATTTGAGATATTGAGTGAAAACTGACAGCTGGGAACTGACAATCATATTTGACAAGTAACAATCGGCAAGCACATCAGTCAGTAAGGCACTAAAGATTGAGAATCCTGGAATCTGTTTTATTGCTCTTATATAACATTATTTTGGTTGATACAGGACAAATCAGTATTGCATCACAACAGCAATTATAAATGTGTAATTCCATGAGAGATTTTGCAATGTTGTTTGTGTTTCAGACCCCTTTCCAAAGCGATGAATCTGATGACTGTGAGCGCACTGAAAGAGTATTCAAAGAGAACTATACTTCCTGCAAGAATAAAAATTTGTTAAAGAACGTGTCTGCTGAGGATGTGAGTGAATGATCTACTGTTGTCATCTTCCATCACTGTAATGGTGATTTTGCGTTTGAGACCCAAACATTGAGTCTGACCTGATCATTGAGTCTGATTTGATTTGATTTGAAGATTTTGACCTTCTTTTTGAGCCTGTGTGTGACATTAATACGTAAAGACATATGATGTGGTCTGCAAAACCTCACGAAAACCGACCTCTGAAATTATTATTTCAGGCTTTATAGGGCAACTCGCAGCAGATCACACACACAATACTTTAGAGTGATTTTTCCTCTAAACTTAGTAATGCTAATTTTTTAAATTTTAACAAAGAAAATCATGCATAGTGCAGCCTTAAAATTAGTATTGGTATCTGTGACAAGATTGGCATTTGGTTGGGCTCTAAAACACACTTAAATGACAAAACTGTACCTAGTAAATCATTCTGGGGAATCCAGTCATAGAGTCTTGTATTTGGAGCAAGAGTGTCTGGTTTCTCTCCCGTATACCGCCACAAGACCTGTACTTAAACACAGAATTGATGAAGTAAACCATCACAAAACATCTCTTTTTCAATAAAGGATATAAGATTAAACAACACTACTACATGCAAGTGCTATGGATGGCACTTTGCTTACAGCATTTAGGCGATAGTACTTAAAGAGTGCACAACTAAACTAGAAATTTTATAAGTAGGGGCAAAGAACAGTACAATAAAATCACGTATCTGCAGGGTTGTTTGTCTAGTCTAATTATAGTTTTTATGGAGAATAAACACTGGTTGGACTCATGAACTAGCCTCATATCAAGATGGCTTGTAGACCTTGAGACGGCTGGAATATTGATTTTCTATTTACTGATATAAACATTTCATAGTGTAATCTCAAACCTTTTGTGGGATCTGCCCGAGCGCTGAAGCGATGGTGCTGGCTCTCTCTTTGGGGAGGTCCTTCACTACGGAGCCCAGGGAAAACACCACAATGCCATCATCTCCTGAGCTCTGAACAAACTCCTCCATCTCCTACAAAACCAAGACGCAAAGACAGATACATGTTAGTCCTCTGATTGTGTTTCATGAAAAAGCTGATTTAAATGCAACAGAAGTGTGTAGTGACATCCAGCTGCAGCACCACAGACCAAGCCTCAGGTTGGGCCAAGGTTAGCCAACTGGCTGATAAGCTTCCTAAGTTAGCTCTAAACTTTTGTACATTCAATCATTTTCCCAATTATGTGTAAATTCTTAATGTGTAACTCAAGCATGCAAACATTCAAAAGACATCCTGACAGCTATAACGACGACCTTACTTTTGGAAGTGGCTTTGCAGGCTTGCAGTGCAGCCCCCCGACAAATTTGAAGTTCGGCAGGAACGGTCGTGGATACTCAAAGTCCCAGTAAGTTCTGACTAACCAGATGTCTGTTTTTCCCAAAGTGTCACACAGCGTTGTGGGTTTGCCTATGAAGTAAAGGAGCAAAGATGATTTCACCAAGAGTGCATTAACAACTCATTCAGGATGTCACAAAAAAAATACCCAGACGAACATCTAAAGAACTGCAGGCCTCACTTGCCTCAGTTAAGGTCAATGTAAACAATTCCCCAATAAGAAAGACACTGGCATCCAAGGGAGACTTGCAGGGTGCAAACCACTGCTGACCAAAAAGGACACAAAGGCCCTTGCATTTCTTGCATTTGCCAAAAACATCTAGGTTGAAGTTGATTATCACAGGCTGTTCAGGATGACTGTGGGAAAAGTGCCTTGTAACTTGGCAAAGTAAGAACCTGACCAGTTGACCCAATTTTGTTCACACCATGTCAGATAACGCTGTGATTAGATATGAAAAAGGCTCCAATTTTGACACAGACTTGAAAAAAATAACATTACCAATCACAGGAGCTGGACTTCAGCTGAAGTTACTGGCTGGTATATTAAGGGTTTGATTAAGCCTAGTCCTGGACTACATTCTTCTTTCAGTAGATAATCCCCATACATAATGCTGTGTAGTCTAAGACCAGGCTTAATCTCTATCCAGTAAAAATGACATTATGTGTCAGCGCCTACAAAAACACACATGTTCTTTCTTTCTGCGATTTAGGTATATTAAGGTCATTCATATAGTTGACCCAGATGAGGGCACTGAGGTGTCGGTTGGTGCTCATGGTTTCTCAGACCTTTTAACAATGTGTGAAATAATTAAGGTTTAAATCACTGCAGGCATCTGTAAAATACAAACTTACTTGCAAAAAGACAAGAGGCCTTGGTGCTGCCTTACCCGTAATGTTGGTGTAATACTTATCAAACGTGAACATCACTTGCAGTCTCAATAATGCTGTGACAGCAACATACAACAGCACGTTCTCCACCCGCTCCATGAAGTTCATGTGGTCAGTGAGATGTCCTTGGCTGGCAACAGCGGGCACATACGACGGTGGTGTTGGCAACTGACCGCACCGTCTCTCCATACCATACGCCGCAGTCAGTCTTATAGACATCACCTGGGGGAGGCCGAGGGTCTCTGCCAACAGATCACTGCATGGCATCATAGGATCGTACAGCAGTACATCAAAGTGTGACTCCCTGAGTGAAGCTATGAGCTCCTGATTGAGCATCATTCCCTCACATACTGCTCCGAGATATTTCTCATATTCAGACATCACGTTCATCACCTCCCAAAACCACGACAAAGTCCGAATCCCGGTGACGTCCTGATTCATCCAAATGTTAATGAAGTTTTGCCACATGTTCTCTGCATCTTGTTTTTCCATGCTGGTCTTAAAAACAATGTATTTGAGGTTCTGCTTTTGCGTGTAGTTGACCGAAGCTGACGAAGTGTGGGAAAGAACAGTCACACTGTGATTCCGAGCGACCAGCTCATCCACGATTACGCGCATGTTGTGCCAGTGGCTGAATTCACCAGGAAGAACCAGTATGTTACCACTGAGAGTCATTTCAGACCCGCTCAGTATCAAAGCTACCAACGGGAGAAGATGTCTGTACATCATGGTAGCAAACTAACTGACAGCTCGACTACTTGTTGGCTCCACCGTTCAGCTCACACAGCCCTGACAACCTCAAAGCAGGAAAGGTTTAGGGACTGGGTCAAACGGAGCGGGGCGGAGCGGTAAACCTAGGTTGATACTGCATATTCAGCTGATGTCCGTGTTTCGGTGTTGGACTCTTTCAAACGTCTTTTCAAAGTCCTCTAGTGTATGGTTAGCATAACGTTAGTGTCTGATTAGCATTATCTGAGGTAAAGAAGTGCATCTGTGTGTGGTGTGAATGGTCTCCAAGCTGGAAGAGGTAACATTTAAAAATATCATCTGTTTTTAATATTACTGATTTATGTTTAAATGTTTTTTTTTTTTTTCGAAGAGACAGCGATCGCCCAAATCTAGATGTTAGCTTATGTTATCTAACCTCAGCTCGCAAATGTAAGTTCGCATTAGCCTTAGCTGCGGTTAACAAGCAGTAGTGCCAGAGAACTTGTAGAGAGGAGAATTACCACTCTGCAATGTCCTACGGGTTTTTCAGACGCTAGAGGGCGCACCTGAGTGAGTCCAAAATGAATGGATTGATATGGAGCATTTGAGCAAAATCACAGTCTATAAATGCTTAAACATTTTTAATAGCATAAAACATAAAACGGTAACAGCATAATACATTTTAACACCGCTGTTATATTTTTAAGAGCTTTTAAACTCGAGTTATAGGAGTTTAGAACGGCGCCTCATGTGTATCCATGACGTCAGTGAGGGCTAACAGCCAATGAGCTGCTCCGCTCGCCAATCATTCACAACGCTCTAGCAGTAATGCCCGCCTCCTGCTGCCCAAAACCCGTTTGCTGTAGAAAAAGGAAATATATAGGTAACTTTTTGTTTTTAGCCGTTGAGCGCTGTTTACTCCCATTCATTTAGGACTCACTCACGGGCGCCCTCTGCTGTTTGGCAGTCCTGTTTTTGATATAACGGGGGAATAGGAAGCGGCCACGCTCCTCATAAACCGGCTCTGGTAGTGCTTGGCAGAAACCATCAGTGTCAGCTTGAAGATTTAACGTTGCTGTCCTGATAATTCTATATTAGTTACATAACCTCTCATTTACAAGGTAAAGCCATAAAAATACAGGTGAGCTCCACACAGTGATGTGTTCTGTTAGGTTCCGACGTTGTTTGTTAACAGTTAACTTGTTGGCTAGCTCACAGCTCTTAAGCGGTTAGGCCTATATAATGACAAGAAAGCTTGCCAGCAGTTCATTTCGAGAGTGAATGTAAAATGAGGTCGGCTCATACCTTATCACAGCAACAGTAAGGTCATATATTCAACACATACTAAAAGGTTGTTTTTCCTGATCTGTCCCTGAAAACCTTCACACGCTCATTCATTCTCTTCATTCTAGATGCTTTTCTCCTCTGTCTACAAACAGGGGTTAAAATTTCACACAACTACTGAAAAATTATGACCAGGAATATTTAATACATCCGTTTCATGTTCTGGGGAAACACAACAAAGCCACACCATTTTCTTTAATAAAAAGAGAGAAGACTGAAAGCAGTGGTTGATACAATACTGTAGCTTGACTGTAGGTTTGATAGGTGGACTGTAGACCTCTTCTGTATATCTGTTAAAGTACCATTTCTAAAAAATCAAGAAATGCTGGAAGATAATATATTTCCTGAATCCCACAGGATGATGTATATTGAATCTGCATGCTTCATTTTACCCTGATTTTATGGCCTCTAGTTTCTACAAATCATGTTCTTTCCTACAGTTTGTGATGTCACTTACATTTGAACCTTTTACTGTGGCTCAGTTATGTAGTCATGTGTAGTTCTTTCTTTTATAAAGTGACTTATTTCTTTTGTTTTTGTCCAGTTTGCAGAATATTCCTGTCCTGTTGATCTGCTGCACCCCTCATTGTTGAAGACTGTTGAATGCTCCTTATCAGCACATCCTTGAACAATCACTATTCATTTTTATGGACTTGAAGCTGCTCTCTTTAAGTTTTGACAGTGAAAATCCATGTGGAAGTTTTCTGTAAACATGTATTCTGTAAACATGTATGTGAAATATTACTACCTGGATATGAATAAATAGCTACAGACATTACACTGCAGTCCAGAGGATGTCTGAAGATGCTTGCAGAATGCTTTGGTGAAAAAAACATACATATAGATAAATGTGGCGATTTGATAAACATTTTGTGTCTTTTCATTTGTATTGAATCTAGATTACTGGAAAAGCACACATAATAATAATAATAATAATAATAATAATAATAATGTTAGTACGGACAATAATTATAATAATAATAATAATAATAATAATGATAATAATAATAATAATAATGTTATTATTATTATTATTATTATTATTATTATTATCCGTTCATTCATTCATTCTTTTGCTAAAATGTTGAGATGATGCCTCAGCAGGTGTTGCTGACCTACCACCCACATTGGGTGCACAAAATGTCAGTAGTCTGCTCTTTTATGTGTTTTACCTTGTAGAATATTGAATTTTTGAACACTTGGTTTAGTGTGGAGCCAGGTACGTCATTCTCTTTCCACCCATTTAAGTTCTTCTAGAATATACATCCACATTAGTGATCAGGGACAGCATACTTAATTTTCATTTTAAAATGGCATTCTTCATAAGACTCAGGCTATAGGCCATCTATAGGGAGCTGCGGTGAAAACCGTCCAAACCAGCGAGGTATCATTTGAAAATCAGGTGCCTGCTGTAGCTGTGAGACTAACTGGGGTCCAAATTTGGTATTTCCAGTTCTGAAAGAGAGGACATATTCACGAAACGTGGATAACACGCGTATTTCGGGCTTCTTTCTACAGCGTAGTTGCTCATTTGGACCCCCTGATGATGTCTCTACTATAAATGTCTAACAAAGCCAAACTGGTAGTTTGTCCTGGTGAAATGCATGGTGAAATGGTTCTTTATTGATGGAGAATGTGTTATTTGTAGTTTTACATAGCATCAGAAAGGGTCTATATAGAACCATATAAAACACGTTCTTCTTTAATCTGAAAAAAAATATTTCACCATGCAAGGAACTATATAAGCACGCAAATCGTTCTTTGAGTGTTCATGGTTCTATATGTAACCACTGTCTTTACTAAAGGACCCTTGGAGAACCATCTTTTTGAATGTACATTACTTGAGTCAGTCAAAATCTTTTTTTACCTGTATTGATATACTTACTCAGTGCGTCAAATGCAACGTCTTTTCTTTCATTTATTTATTTATTAATAAATGTATTTATTAATAAATTTATTTATTGATTTATTTATCATTCCTCATTTTTTGTTGGCCATTTGATTTTGTTAGAATTAAAAAGAAAAAAAGGTATTTTTCAAGCGGTTGCTTACGAAATGCAGGCTCCTTAAAGCTGTTAATGTTTTACGTTTTAAACACCACAAACGGCACCTGCTACAGCGATTCTGGCTGCTTTGTTCAAATGTACTAAGCAAAATGAAAAGATGGGGAACTTTGACAGAATAGTATGATTGTAGTTTGTTCTCTGTTTCACCACGACTTAGAAAACTTAAGACTTAGAGGACTTTCTTTCATCTGTCACCTGCTGTGCTCGTATGACACTGTAAGTAATCGTTTATTTCAGTTTTTCTATTTATAACTGTTAACTTAGTAGCTCATCGCTCGGCTGTGTAACACTCATCACTAACCGGTGTTCTGGCGAATTGTGCTACCTGGCCAAAATGTCCAACCGTGGCACATATTTACACTGTAAAAATCTGTAGGTAGGATATTTTAATAGCTTAAATCACACAAAGCTTCTTATTCTCCATCTTCTTGTTCAATTTTCCGCCTTTTTCAAACGTCCCACCTTAAATGGGGCAGCAGTTACATTCTGGTCCCTCAGGCCACTGAGGCATTCAGGCGCATTTAAGGTGGAACTCCTTATCAGGAAATATTACCAGCATTAATAGAATAATAATGTCACTGAGCGCTGTTTATTGCACTGTTCACAAATCTTTTGATAGAACATCAATTGTAATTAATCTTTGGCTATTTCTTCTGTATGTTTAGCTATTTTCAATATTTTATGCATCCATGTAATGTATTAATAACTTCTCCCTACAGCAGTCGTATTTACAGTACATTAATATTACTATGTTTTCGTAATGAATGATAAAACGGATGTAGTTTATGTTCATTTGGCTTTAGGTGGTGATTCTGAATAAGTTGTAGGGAAGAAAAGAACAGAGAACAACCTCCCCACTGCTTCCAGTTACAATGCAAAGTTTGACTAAGACTATTATTATATTATAATATAATAATAAGTAATAATGTTCCAGGCTGTATATTATTTAATGTTATATTTCTCATAATATATAATAAAATGTAATATGATGTATTACTATGTATAATGTATAAGTCATGATAATTAAAATACAATTAACTACAAATGAATTTCTTTTTTTTTTGATATTTAAAAAAAAATCTTAATCTGGTCTTGGTCTTGTCTTGGATTCAACTACTTAATAGTGATGATGGCTTGGGATAAGTCATCAAAGGAAAATGCAGTCCAAAACTAAGCTTAATCCCTGACCGGGACACCAAACCTACACGTCCACATCAGGCAGGTTACTTATAATGCTACAGATTAATTGTGCTTGTAATGTTAAGAAACAAACACAATTTATACAGATTTTCTTTTTTATTCTTTTGAATTTGTCAAAATATTATGCTTAAATTTCTTTATGATTCTTCTACTATTCCTCCCATTTAAAAATTGAATTGTAATTATATTTTGTTCTGTTTCCCCAGTTTTTAGGTTTATCATCATTCAAGTTTCAACTATGCAGCAAAATTCATATTACAATTCACTATATTATATATAAGTAGAATGCCCTACGGAATCGAGAAAATGTGTTTTTTTTTTAACATTTGCATAATCAAAATTTTATTTTAAGAAAACACTTTACAAGATATGGATAAAATCCCTTTCAGTGCTGTTGAGAACAGTGAAAATGATTTTTAAAACGTGTTTTGATTACACTGTGATGAAATCACTGAGAATCTGGGACTAAACAGTGAAAAACCTTAGGAATGTATGCTGTACACTTACAGTACAATACAGCACATTAGACTTTAAACCCATGTGAAAATATCACAGTAGTCATTAACACAGTGATGTTCATTCAGTTCTTCACTCTTTTTTGCTCTTTGCTCAGGTCCTTCTGCAACATTTACGGAAGAGCCAAGCACACGATTTCACAAAGATGAACGTGACCAGAGCGACTATGGACAGCAAAAAGGCAGCGACGTCCAGGCAGTGGTACTGGTACCAAGTGAGGTCATGGGCGGCCACCCTGAGGTGCTTGGCCCCCTTGTAGTGCATCACAAACTCGATCCAGAAGACAGCCTGGTCCAGCGGCTTCATCGGCTGATCATGGTGGATTCGGGAAAGCCTCATGATGCTCTCTTTGTACCTGACAGAAGAAATAAAGGTAAACTGTGTTTGTCAAGTGGACAGAGAGGTATTAAGCTTTTTGCACCAGTTTTAAGGGCAAATCCGATGCGTTTTGACAAGGTATTATCAGGCAAAAAATGGGTGGAGCTATTGAAAGTGCAGTTGGTTACTCTGCTTGGCCAACTTATTATACAAATTAGCAGTAGTGTCTCAAAGACATGCTGTTGAAACCCTTCCTTTAAAAACAGGAGACAAGCTATTTGCTGAATTTAAGATATTGTTAAAAAGATAAAAAAAAAAACCAAATGTGGCCTGTGCAAAAAACAAACTTAAATATAGGATTTTTTTTGTGTTATTGCAGAATTTCTATTTATTCACTGAGGTTAGCATATATTTTGTAGTGCCTTTACTTTTGCACAGGCTACATTTTTATAATTTGTTACATTATATATATATATATATATATATATATATATATAATGTTACATTCAGCAAATAACTAGTGCTTATGCATTAAAATGTACAGAAAGGTGTTCTCTGTAGAGGATGTGTTAACATATTTTCATTTAGAAAATGAACAAAATGTCAGTTAAGCAGGGTGGCCCACATTTTTGCTTACAAATTGCCAATCAAAAATGGGGTTAAACATATATATTGTATTGCTGACGAGATAAAAGACTTTTATAGGCTTTAACCCCTGTTTTTTTTTCCATTTCACTGCATTTTTCAATTTTTGGAATATCATTTCATTTGCCTCCAACATGAGGGAGTTACAGTACTTTTAAGTTTACACTAAGCTTACACTGAGCACCCTCAAAATAATCGTTGTCTTAAAGCAACTGTGTTAATTAATCTCAGACCTTTTGTGGGATCTGCCCGAGTGCTGAAGCGATGATGTTGGCTCTCTCTCTGGGGATT
The DNA here is from genome assembly GCF_904425465.1 of Colossoma macropomum. NCBI lineage: Eukaryota > Metazoa > Chordata > Actinopteri > Characiformes > Serrasalmidae > Colossoma > Colossoma macropomum. Next base: position 22,266,145 of record NW_023494794.1, read on the forward strand.
TTCTTCACTGTGGAGCCCAGGGAAAACACCACAATGCCATCATCCCCTGAGCTCTGAACAAACTCCTCCATCTCCTACAAAACCAAGATGCAAAGACAGAAGCTCATTTAAATGCAACAGAAGTCAGGCTTAACATCCATCTACAGCCTCACAGACCAAGTCTCAGGCTGGGCCGAGGTTAGCCAACTGGCTGTCAAGCTACTTAAGTTAGCTAGCTGGATAAAGAGTTGGAGAGGCAGCTCACATTAATGTTGGGTTAAAAGTTTGTCAGGACAAATAAATTGTTTCAGAAGGGGAGAAAATCAATCCTGTCCCAGACTGCTTACTTACTTTCTGCAGTACCAGCAGATAAACTCCTGTAGTAAGGTTTAGGGTCAGGCACTAAACATTCTGTGTCAATTCTTAATGCAGACTCAAGCATGCAAACATTCAAAAGACATCCTGAAAGCCATAACGGTGACCTAACTGTTGGAAGTGGCTTTGCAGGCTTGCAGTGCAGCCCCCCGACAAATCTGAAGTTCGGCAGTAACAGTCGTGGATACTCAAGGTCCCGGTAAGTTCTGACTAACCAAATGTCTGCTTTTCCCAAAGTGTCACACACTGTTGTGGGTTTGCCTATGAAGTAAAGGAGCAATGATGTGATACTATTTCAGTTTCCTGCATAGTTACTTAAATCTTTCACCTAAAACTTTGAGCTAAAGTGGAGCTATTTTTTCTGCTTCTATTTTCCTAATACAATAGAAGACAGCAGCAAATGATGCTGAAATTCAGACTTTTTCAGCACCAACATGAGCTATGAGCACAAAGTAAAACAAAGTAAAACATTACAAAAGACTTTGCTGCTCCCTTACCCATAACTCTGATGTGTGAACAACGTATAACAGGTCATTCTCTAACCGCTCTATGAAATCCGTGTCATCAGGGAGACTGTGGACACATATGATGGTGATAGCATAATGGGATCATACGGACGTGCATCAAAGTGTGATTCCATAAGTAAAGCTATGAGCTGTTAATTAAGCTGAATTCCTTCACATTCTGCCTCAAAATAACTCTCCAACTCAGACATCAGCTTCCAAAACAACGTCAAAGTTTGAATCCCAGTGACAGGGTGGGTGCAGGTTCTCCAGACTGTTTGCTCCACTCATCGCCTCTAATCAGTCCATGAACTTGCACAATCCTAAGTACAATGTTGTGGGAAAGTTTTTGCCCCCTTCCCAATTTCTTATGTTTTTGCATATTTGTCACACTTGAATGTTTCAGATCCTCAAACTACTTTTAATATTTGACAAAGAAACCCAAGTAAACACAAAATGCTGTGTTTAAACGATGATTTCATTTACTGAAGGACAATTTCTGTTCTGTCCTACCTCGTCCTATGTGAAATACTAATTACTCCCTTAGCTACTAAATCAAACATTTAACCAAATTCAATTGACTATTGAGTTTAGTTTCACTACCCACACCCAGGCATGATTACTGTCAGACCTGTTTAATCGAAACATCACTTAAATAGAACCTGTCTGGCAATGTGAAGCTGGCTACAGGGTCTCAAAAAGCAGCACGAGATGCCACATGCTAATTTAAAAAAAAGTTATTGAAATATGCAAGTCTGGAAAGGGTTAAAAAAAAACATTACTAAGGCTCCGGAACTCCAGCGAACCACAGTGAGAAGAAGAATATCCGCCTGTCAGTTTGTGACCTAACGCTCAAGCGCAATTGGGTTATGCAGCAGGACAATGATCCGAAGCATACAAGGAAGTCCACCTCTGAATGGCTCAAAAAAAAAAAAATTAATTAAGTTTTTGGAGTGGCCAAGTCAAAGTCCTGACTTGCCTTCCATTGAGATGCTGTGGCAAGACCTTAAACGGGCAGTTTGTGCTTGAAAACCCTCTAGTGTAGCTGAATTAAAACAATTCTACAAAGGAGAGTGGGCCACATTTCCCCCACAGCGATGTAAAAGACTCATTGCAAGTTATCGCAAGCGTTTGATTGCAGTTGTTACTGCCAAGGGTGGCACAACCAGTTATTAGTTTTAGGGGGCAATTACTTTTGACACGGGTGATAATTGTTGTGAATAAGTCTTTATTTTCAATGAATGGAATCATCATTTAAAAGTCACATTTTGTGTTTACTCATGTTGATTTCATATTAAAATTTGTTGGATGATCTGAAACATTTAAATGTGACAAATTAGCAAAAATAGATTACATCAGGTGAGGGGCAAATACTTTTTCACAGCACTAAATGAGCTGATTAGTTTTCCAATCACTGTTCTAACATGGAAATTGACAGGTGAGACGCCCCTGCTCCTAAATAAATGTAAAATTAGAGATAGACAGCGATTACCAAAAAAAAAAGAGTAATATTTATTTTAAAAAATGAATTATAAGTGCTTATTCTCTTAGTTTCAGCTCACTTTTCTTTTTGGGAAAAAATAAATAAATAAACAATAAATGAAATTGTGTGATCAATACCAAAATCCGAGGTAACAGGCGGCAATGACCATATAAGGCTTGTGGATTCAATGTGTTATACAGTATTATCCTTTCTCTTCTTTCAAAATAAGACCAAATTCAAACAGCAAACAAAACTGTTAGAATTAACCATAAAGAGCTTACAAGTTAGAAAAAAAAACTCTCTTTCACCCTTTTAGCTTGTAAAATGATTTGGATTAAAAAAGGGAATGAACAGTTAACTACTCTTCTTAACAGTTATACAACCAATAAGCAGAAATATCACCCTTTTTACTTCTATGCAACAGAGCAAGTGATTCAGTCTGTGATAATAAGTAGAAAATGGAACTCAATTACCAGTCTGAAGCAGAGGGATTGACGCTGGAAGATGTGTTTGAATGGCAGGGAGATCTCCTCCTAAACAGAGCTGAAGAGAGTGCGGCGCATCACATGTCCGCGTTATGCTCACAGAAAACGGCGCCTATGGAGGACCAGATTTGCCACAATGAAAAATAAATAAAATTAAAAATAAATGACTTAGTAAATTAATATATGAAGTAGAATTGCAAAGAATAATGATGATAAATCTAAAAATAAATATACATAACAATTAATATATTAATAAATCTTACATAAATTAACGTCTGCATTTATTTATATGTCTATTTAGTAATTTCCCCTTCTCACTATTGTTTGTAAATTTCGTAATTTATTTTATTAATTTATTCCATAACTATTAATTTCTATATTTATTTATTGCTCTATTTATTTCTGTATTTCCTTGTCCTTATGCTAATAAAGAGGCTGTCAGTCAATGATGTCACAGAGTCTTAATATTCCTGTTGGTTGATCGATGTCAGATTCTGGAGATCGATAGTACACGCCTTGCTCTCTCAGCGGTAACTAAGGACGAGACAGTACAGTAGTGGCTGTTTACAGCAGCAGACAGTCAGAGATCTGAGAGTCTCGGCTGATCTGGCTGAAAATGCAGGTCCGGATTATTCACTCTTTCCTGTGGAGGCTGCGGGGACAGTTTGGTTCATTTTGCTGCCTCTGCCGATACAGAGGTCGACCAGTAGTGTTCAAAGCTGTGGAGGAGGAGATTCATCGTCTTTTTCTGCAACATTCAGATCGCTCAGACATTTGGACACCCTTCTCACACACTGCCTGTGGAGTATCAGCAGCTTTGTCTGTCTGGGGCACTGCAGCTCTTTATGGAGTGAAAGAACAGTTTAATCAGCTCTTCTCCTCCTGGTCTTGATCGCTAAGCCTGAACGTGAAAAACACGCCCCCTCATTATCATATAAAAGAAGAAATACAGAAATAAATAAATGAATTAATGAAAAAATAAATAAATGAATACATGAATCAATGAATAAAGTGAACAATTGTTAAAAATATAGATATGGAAAAAATGTAAAAATGGCATTAATAAAACAAAATAAATAATACAGAAATAAATAAACTGAGAAATATATAACTGCAGAAAAAGGAAATAGGTGTATAATTACAATCACAATAAGCAATATATACTTTATTTGGGTTTTTATTTTTAAATTTTATTTATTTTTCAATTTGGCAAATCTGGTCCTCCGTAGGCGCCCGCTGCAACTCGCTTCTCTTTCAGTCCTAAGTAGCCACGCGCGGAATGTCCTCAAAGCACTCAAACCTCCTCAACGCCCCACACGAACCCTCTCCAGTGTCCGTGGAAAAATGAACCGTCCGTTAGAGCTTAAAAATGCCCAAAAAACGCTGAGCTCGGTTTTAAACTCAGAGCGAAACTCGCTGACTCTGCACTGGAACAGTGATATTGTCCAACATTTATTAGTGGAGAAACACACACCCGCACTGCTTAATGCTTTAGGCTGGATTCTCTGAGTCTACAGTCTCTTCACAAAAAGAAAAAGTCAAGGAAAAAAGCTTTCCCTGCTTCTCACAGCACAATCAGATGTACTTCACTTTAAACTTATGGCTATGACTGAACACGAGGCTGAACTCACGAGCGGCTGTTCTCAGTCCACAGTCATCTCCACAGAAAACGGAGGTTTTCAAACACATTTTCCTCAGCTCCAGAGCGAACACCCTCCCTCACTACGGCTGGGAATAAGACTACCCAGCAGAACAACGCTATCAGCTCAACTGTTAAGTCCTTAAGGTTTTCAACAGAAAATATGAGCTTAAAAACACTCAAAAACGGAGCAGCTTTCGTGTCTTCTCTCTCTCGCACAGCGCTCGCTTAGCCCCGCCCACGAAGGCCGCTGATAGGCTACTGGCTCCTGGCCATACATAATATAAAAGATCAGCTTTAAAATAAAAACCCATGTATATTTCAGGCCCTTTGCATGACTGAGAGTGATTTCAGACGCGCTCAGTATCAAAGCTACCAACGGGAGAAGATGTCTGTACATCATGGTAGTAAACTAACTGACAGCTCGACTACTTGTTGCCTCCACCGTTCAGCTCACACAGCCCTGACAACCTCACTAAACTCTGGTTTAGGACGCACTGAAATGGGACAAAGAGGGCGGGGCGAAGCGGTAAACTTAGATTGATGTTGCATATACAGCGGATATCCGCGTTTCGCTCCTCCTGTTGCTCACAAACCACGTCCTAAAATCTCTAATTACATTTTCTAAGTCGTGGTAAAACACAGAACAAATTACAATCGTTATATTCTGTCAAAGTTCTCAGTCTTTCCATTTCACCGAGTACATCTGATCAAAACAGCCGGAATATATAGGACGAGTAGGGTCTGACTGCAGAACAGGAGGCAGCAGTTCCAGGACCGCAATTCCAGGACCCTATGTTTTCGCGACACTGCCCCCTAGCGAAGTAGATATATAAAGGACCGCCTTTAACGCGTGGAGAAGATGGATGATGACAGTCGGAGTGTGAGCACAGAACGTGAATCAAGTTTCATACAGTTAACGTTAAAACGTTCTGGTGTTTTGAATTAGACAGCAAAGTTAACGTTAACTAGCAAACTACGTAGTCAAGGCACTATACGCAGTTATCTGTTATAGATTGCTTCAAAACGAACTGTTAGCCTGCTTTTTTGGAACCGTAGCGCCGTTTTGGCAAGCCTAACTAGCTATGCATCATATACTAATTATTACCGTAACGGTTATGATAATGAATTCCACCCAGCACATTAATTAGAACTCAAAAGACGATAAAAGAATGTCCGTATAATATCTGTCTGTCCACTGCATTAAATCAGCGTAGCTTTTTGTCTGCAGTGTAAATACTTGATACTTACTGTTCTACCATTTTAATTAAGTTGAAATAATCCTACTAATTAAACTGTTCTGACTGTCTGTTTACCCCACTATACGTGGTGTTCATTCTTAATAGTCATTATGTCAAAAGGTGTTTGCAGACCTATGTACAAAGACCTGCTGTTCTGTATTCTGTATCGGTATAACCGTATATTTAAAAAATATTGTCTAAAAATGATCCTTTTTCCTTTGGTAGGCCATCATATATGGCCTAGCTGTGCTGAAGATTTTAGCCATACAGCAGGCTGAGCAGGTCTTCCTCTGTGCTCCAGGTTATCACCACAGGTAAAAGTAGAGAATGTAATTGTTTTTACATAATGCCATAAAATATTGGCCAATGCTTTAAATTAAAAAGTAGTAACGTCCATTAATGTACCAGTTTTTAAAGTTATTTCTGTTAAGCGAGCAGTGATTGTGTTGTCTTTTTACTATTTCAGTGAAGTGGAGGAATGTAACAGAGTGATAGATAAACAGTTGAAGAAAGAAGGGAGACCATTCCATTGGTAGGTAGTGCTGTAACCTAATTCACAAAGTGGGGTTTGAGTATTGAAATTCAAACATCAAATGTCAATAACATTAGGTTTTCTCGCATCTCACTCTCTTGCAGGAGTCACTGAGAAACATCCCAGTTTTAAATGTCCCTTTTTAACCCATTTGCTTTTTTTTGTGTGTGATTGAGAAGGATTATATCTTCCTTGTTGAATCTTGTTGGTTGTTATTGTTGATATATTATATTAAATATTATGGCACCAAAGCTTTTCTTGTGTCTCAAATATCTGGTTGAGATTTAGTGACTGTAAAAGCAATATGTGCAATTGATCGTATCTTTATTTTTACACAATTACACAAAATACAACTCTTAATAAACAAGTTTAATTCTGAGAAAGTAGTATTCGGATGGTATAAGCCTTTAAAACTGTAAGTTAGATAAAGTTGTAGTATTCGGATGGAATAAGCCTTTAAAACTGTAAGTTAGATAAAGTTGTAGTATTCGGGTGGAATAGGCCTTTAAAACTGTAAGTTAGATAAAGTTGTAGTATTCGGGTGGAATAGGCCTTTAAAACTGTAAGTTAGATAAAGTTGTAGTATTCGGGTGGAAAAAGCCTTTAAAACTGTAAGTTAGATAAAGTTGTAGTATTCGGGTGGAAAAAGCCTTTAAAACTGTAAGTAGTTAGGTAGACAGGAAGGAGCATTGGTCATCCACTTCGCTAGGGGGCAGTGTCGCAAAAACATATGGTCCTGGAATTGCGGTCCTGAAATTGCAGCCTCCTGTGCTGCAGGAATACGTAGGACCCCGGAGCAGGCGCTCAAGGGGGTGAGGGACCATCTGAAAAGTGCGGCTACTGTTTAAAAACGTAAAACATTCACAGGGATAAGGAGCCTGTTGGTGTTATTTATAAAGACTTGAAATCTCCTGAAGTACCGAGATTATGTGAAAATCAATAACTGACTTTAACAACTTGCTCTCAGATAGGTATTGTTTTTAGCAGTTTAGGCACTTGCATGTAGGGAGTTTTTATAAGCAAAAAATTATCACTGTGACACATCCATGTCACATACAGATATAAAATCACGTGAAACGTGCACAGACATGCCTGACAAACATACAACAACCTTTAGTTTGGTAAAATATTGGTTTTCATGCTTTTTTCTAAAAGTAAATTAAATAAATCTGATAAACGTTTAACAGGCCAGATCAGATGGGATCTTGAAAGCTTGACCAAGCATTAAATATGAATATACTCTATACCACAACGTCTATGATCCCACTCAGGTTAATTAGCAGTATTTAGCACAAACACCTACACTGACCATCTGTATTCAACAAATTCAGCTGATTGGGGTCATAAACGTTGCGGTGATCAATTTATAGTAAATAAGCTCAATTTTCACAAATGATGAAAACTAGAAATTACTCATTAATTTACTAATTAATTTATTAATTATTTTACTAAAGACTGCAGTCCCGTCTTCAGGAGAGGATGACCCTCCAGCGCTGTCGGCAGTTGAGGACATCATCACAGCCCTGTTGGCAGTTGAGGATGTCACCACAGCCCAGTTGGCCTCTAAGGCGGTCACCACAGACATTGTTCCCAGCTGTTCCTTTCCAGGTCCATGGGCAGCTCTAGTGGTAGCTCCCCATGTCACTCCCCTGGCTTCCCTGTTCCCTGCTACTCCAGAGGCCCCAGTATCCTGCTCAGCCAGCCTCTGTCACTGACCAGCTCCTCAGTTCTATCCCAACAGTCAGTCCTGTTGTCTTGATTCACCCTGTTTTGCGCTCCATGAACCGCACATCATTTGCTCTCTTGGAATGACATCGCCCCTCTGCACATGGCCGGCGTTTACCTCAGCATTTTACCACCATGGATCCTGCTCTGGTGGCCTATATTAGGATCTGGTGGCCTATTTGCTCTGAATGAAACAGCAGAATAGACAGGAGTTGTGGTCAGACGCTGAAATGAATTTGAGCGCTACTTGCTGCTCTTGAACGGTTAAAATTTACAAGGGTAAACTTTCCTCTAAGCACTCGGAGGGAGGGAAAACAACAGTAAACCCTTTATCCTCAACAAACAAGATTCATTAATCACCTAGCTGCCAGTTAAACAAATAATGATTTTTAAAAAACAGATACTGTTTTATTGTTCTGAATATTTACATACAACATACACATTAATACATACATCAAATTAAAATCTACATACACCACACACAATTGCGGATAACTTGCGTTAAACAAACAGAACAATGACATACACAACTATACATTTTAATAAATACATTTACAGTTACACAATACAGCATAAAGTTCTCCCCTGTGAGCAGCCTCACTCTCAATATGAGCCTTTATGAAGGCTTTGAGCGCTGATCTGGTCACTGAAAGAGTGGAAACAGCTTGTGTATGCAAACACAGGGAACTTAAGAGCAAACTATCACTTACCAGGATGTTTGCCACACCCTTCTGCCCGCCATCTTCAAACAAAAGTTGCATTGTGGGATTGATTTAGCGGCTGAGGAAGCATTCAGTGCTCTCTCGATATTCGATCAGAATGAAATACCCTAGTGGGCAGCATAGTTCAGGTATTTAAGAATTGAGACAGCCTTCTTGTCTGGAGCACATATACACTGACCAGGCGTAACATTATGACCACCTCCTTGTTTCTACGCTCATTGTCCATTTTAGGACAATGTGCACTTTGTAGTTCTACAATTACAGACTGTAGTCCATCTGTTTCTCTGCATACTTTGTAAGCCCCCTTTTATTCTGTTCTTCAGTGGTCAGGACCCCCAAGGACCCTCACAGAGCAGGTACTATTTGGGTGGTAGGTCATTCTCAGCACTGCAGTAACACTGACGTGGTGGTGATGTGTTAGTGTGTGTTGCGCTGGTCTGAGTGGATCAGACACAGCAGTGCTGTGAGTAAGCTTCAGCTCACTTGTGTGAGCGAGGCAAGAGACATCAGCCTTGTGATTGGTCAGGAGAATGCTTATGTAGGCGTTACTATGATTAGGACCTCACAGTTTACAGTAAGAGGAGAGAAATATGGTGAAGTAATTGGTCATTTATTGGGCATTGGAACATTATTCAAAGAGTATACTTAGTACATGTTTACTCTTTGCCTGCAAGAACAATGTTAAAATAATTATTAAGAAAATACAGATTTAGGTTCCCTGGAACATTCAGCTAAAAATAAACAAACATTACTTACTGCCGCCCTCTAAAGGTGTTATTAACAAACATCAAACCGCCTTCTAACTGTGAGTTAGAACTTTTGTTGTTTTGGTAAAAACCATTATGTGTCTTAATAAATGCATTTTCTTTTATTTACATGCAATTGCCAATATTCAACGAATCCAATTCACCCTCTGTTGTGCTGTGAACATATGCCTGTGCAAAATAACAGCTTAAAGGGGCTCTCTGGCCAAAACAAAAACTTTAGCCATTGCTAAATGTATTGTGAACATATCTACTCACCTTCTACAGCCGGGCCACAATAGTCGAAAAACCCTCTTCCGATGATGTATCTTGAAGGAATTTTTGAAAAACTACACTCTTAAAAAAGATGGTTCTTCAAGGGTTTTTTAGTAAAGAAAATGGTTCTGAACAGAACCACGACCACTCAAAGAACCCTTTGCATGATTAAAAGGCTCTTTGCACTAAAAAGGGTTCTGCTAGTGTTTCAGTCGACAGCACATTCTCAATCGATCTGAAGAAATCTTTCACGATGTAAAGCATTTAAACATGCAAAGGGTTCTTTGAGTGTTCATGGTCCTATATAGAAACATTTTTACTAAAGAACCCTTGAAGAACCATCGTTTTGAGTGTGTATACAACTTTTGGGACATTTGAAGATGGGCTGTTTATTTATTTTTCCTGCTAGATGGCTAATGCAGAAGGAAGCCAGATAGCTAATGTTGCTGCTATGAAGCTGAACACCATGTCTGTATTTATTAGCTTCTACATCAGTAGCATACTGTGTATTATAGTGAGAGAACACTGATGGTCAGAAACACAAAATAGGATGCAAAATTCTATCAAACTGATGAGGCTGATGGGTACAATGCTGCACTACATAATATTACATAACATGACAAATAACATGCTAAGTGTTGAAATTCCACTATGTAGGATTATGTATAGCAATGACTGCCAAGGATGTATACGAGTAGAACTGAGGAGATATTTTTGCATTCTAAAAAGTGAAACTATTGGACTTATGTTGGAAATCACTTAAAAACCAAAATGAAATGTCAGTAGGAGAGTCAGTTTGGTAGTTATACTGCACTCATTCACAAGGAACATTCAATGCACGTACACATACTGGACAACCACACACATCTTTGTACAGTTTAAACTAGTCAATTTCAAAATCATGCCACCTTGGCACTGTTATCATGACAGCGCTACAGATCATGATTGCTAACATATATATATATTTATAATGTAACCAGTAACATAATGTTCTCTGGGACTACTCCACTCTTTTCCAACCTAATCTGTGCCACATTTGCAGCATGTGGTCGATTAGCACATTCATTTCTTTCCTTTTCTCTTTTTTGAAATTTTTATTCCATTTTTTCCTAAACTGAATTATTGCAAATTCTCCCCGATTGCTAGGTGTCCTCATTCAATGTTGGCAAGCAGGGAGGGTAAAGGTTAGTATACGCTCTGAGATAAATGAAGTGCACTTAGGCCTGGGCGATAGGGCGATGTAATCAGATATAAAAATATAAACATTACTCACAATACAAGTAATACAAGCAATCTGATGGAGATACGGAGATAGAGATTGTATGTTAGCTGTCTCACTGTAATGCCAGTTTTATCTAACCCACGGCTCTTTACCTTCTTTTTATTTTACTTTATATTCAGTTAGCCGAAGTGCATAGAACTGAAAGTAAATGCTGACGCTTTGGGGCTTCACCAATAACTTATAAGTCATGATAGCGAATGTACAATTCACTACAAACAAATTTCATTTATTCATTTATTCAGAAAAAAAACTTGATCTGGTCTCACTCTTGACTCAGACTCAGCTCTAGCGCTCTTGACTACAACTCTAGTAATTAGTCTGGTGATGATGGCTTGGGAGCAGTCATCATCACACAGTTGTAAACAGTTGTTTGATATGAAGAAAGCTACAGGTGTCTGTTTTATCTCAGTATGGCCGTCTTTGTGGAGAGTGGTGAATTGTTTTCACAGCAGAGGGTCCTCCCCATTCACCCCTCATTGCTAGCTAGCAGCTCAACACAAGAGTCCCAATATTTCACACACAGAGAGCCAACAGTGTCCTATTTAATCTGATAGCAGAGTTACAGAGAAAACATTTCATTTAATCAAAATGATTCAAAATATCTGAGTCAATTTCTATTCCACCAGTGGAATGGCCACTAAGGGGCCTGCAAAAAGGGGTTAAGCCTAGTCCTGGAATACACAGCATTCTGAATAGAGATTCTCTATTTAAAGAAAAATGTATTTCAACTCTATGCTTAATCCCTGACAGAGACACTGAACCTACATGTCCACATCAGGCAGGTTGCTTGAAATGCTACAGGTTAATTGTGCTCGTAATGTTAAGAGACAAACACAGTTTATACAGATTTTTCTTATTATTCTTATTCATTAGTCGTTTATTAGGCGTAAATTTCTTAATGATTCTTCTACTATTCCTCACACTTTAAAAAGTGACTTGTGGTCATATTTTGTTCTCTTTTGTTCAGTTTTTAGGTTCACTGTCATTCAAGTTTCAACTATCCGGGAAAATCACATTACAATTCAGTCTATCTATATATAGAATCTAAAAAATAAGTTAATTTGACATTTATATAATCAAAATTTCATTTTATTTAAAACGAAACACGCAAGATATGGATAAAATCCCTTTGTTGTCTAGAGCAGTGAAAATTATAAAACATGTAATTACTTTACACTGTGTTAGAATCGCTGAGAATGTAGGATTTAAGTTCACTGGCCCACAAACAGTAAAAAAACTGAGGCATGTATGCTGTACATTTACAGTACAGTACAGCACATTAGACTTTAAACCAATGTGAAAATATCACAGTAGTCATTAACACAGTGATGTTCATTCAGTTCTTCACTCTTTTTTGCTCTTTGCTGAGGTCCTTCTGCAACATTTACGGAAGAGCCAAGCACACGATTTCACAAAGATGAACGTGACCAGAGCGACTATGGACAGCAAAAAGGCAGCGACGTCCAGGCAGTGGTACTGGTACCAAGTGAGGTCATGGGCTGCCACTTTCAGGTGCTTGGCCCCCTTGTTGCGCATTACAAACTCGATCCAGAAGACAGCCTGGTCAAGCGGCTTCATCGGCTGATCATGGTGGATTCGGGAAAGCCTCATGATGCTCTCTTTGTACCTGACAGAAGAAATTAAGTCAAACTGTGTTTGTCAAGTGAACAGAGAGGTATTAAGAGCAAATCAGGTGCGTGCTGACAGGGTGTTATCAGGCAATATATGGGTGCAGCTATTGAAAGTGCAGCTGGTTACTCTGCTTAGCCTAATGTTAAAAATAAGTAAATAAATAAATGCAGCCTGTGCACAAAACAAACTTAAATACGGGATTTTTTTATGTTATTGCAGAATTTCTATTTATTCACTGAGGTTAGCATATTGGCGACAAAACCAAATTTATTTTTTAGTGCCTTTGCACAGACCACATTTTTATTATTTGTTACATTATTTATTTATGTTACATTCAGCAAATAACTAGTGATTATGCACTAAAATGTGCAGAAGTGTGTTCTCTGTAGAGAATGTGTTAACTAAATCAACAAAATGTCACTTAAGCATGGTGGCCCAAAATTTTGCATACAAGTTTGCCAGTTAAAACTGGGGTAAAACATATATATTGAATTGCTGAGGAGATTAAAATAAAAAGGTCATAAATAGTGCTCAAGGACTTTTATAGCCTTTAACCACCTGTTGTTCATTTCATGGCTTTTTTCAATTTTTGCCTTTTGTCATTTCATTTGCCTCCAACACGAGGGAGTTACAGTACTTTTAAGTTTACACTGAGCACCCTTAAAATAATCTCCATCTTAAAGCATCTGTGTTTAAGGAAAAGACAAGATCAACTCACGACGGATTGTTAATAACTTCGGTGAGAGCGTCCTTCAGGTCTTTGCTCTCCATTTTGTTCAATTCAAGCATAACAGCGGCTCCTTTGGTTTTCATGTGGAACAGATTATCTGACTGGTCACCAAACAGTGGAATGCCCACCATTGGGACACCATGATAAATAGCTTCATAAATTCCATTAGTCCCACCATGAGTGATGAAGGCCTTGGTTTTAGGATGTCCTATCAGAGACAAATCATTGAAAGCACCACTACAACAAACGGATGCAGTATATACTAGGCCAAAAACAGTGTATATTAAGGTTCCATGAATTTGCTGGAATCTGCGATAACATCTATTTAAATGTTTTCTACAAAAACACATTCAGGAATATAACATAATTCTGAACAACCAAACATGCCATCAGATGCTAAGATAACCTTTTCTTATGAGAGTTCATGTTGTTTGCTTAGATGGCTTATTCGTTATTTATAGAATTTAAGACATTTCCTCTGCTTTGGTCCAGCTGATTATTTGAGATATTGAGCGAAAACTGACAGCTGGGAACTGACAATCATATTTGACTTGTGACAATCGGCAAGCACATCAGGCGGTAAGGCACTAAAGAATGGAAATATTGGAATCTGTTTCATTTCTATCATACGACATTATTTTGGTCGATACAGAACAAATCAGTATTACGTCACAACAGCAATGAACCGGATAAAGGTTGAGTAACACTGGAAAACAGAATGCCTTCAATTATCTTAACTATTATGTATGGGGACTTGTTTCAGGCTTTACAGAGCGACTTGCAGCAGTGCACAAACACAATATTTCAGAGTGTTTTTTTCTCTAAACTTAGCAATGCTAATTTTTTTCAATTTTCCCCAAAAAAATCATGCATAGTGCAGCTTTAAAATTAGCATCATTATCTGTGACAAGATTATCTTATTGGTTGGGCCCTAAAACACACTTAAATGAGAAAACTGTACCTTACCTAGTAAATCATTCTGGGGAATCCAGTCATAGAGTCTTGTGTTTGGAGCAAGAGTGTCTGGTTTCTCTCCCGTATACCGCCACAAGACCTGTAGTTAAACACAGAATTTAGAGAAATGACAAAAAGGAAAAAACAATAGTAAGACTAATGAAGAAAACCATCACAAAAACTTCTCTTTTTTCCATGAAGAATATAAGATTAAACAACTCTACTACATGCAGATGCTATGGATGGCACTTTGCTTACAGCATTTAAGGTGATAGTACTGGTAGACTGCACTACTCAAGTAGAATTAGATATTTTATAGGCAGAGGCAAAGAACACTACAATGAAATCTAATATCTGCAGGGTCGTTTGTCTAGGGCCGTATTACAGAAACATCCTTTTTTTGTCTCAACTTAAGATCTGACAGGTCAGAGCTACCGTTACTGATTTAAAAAAGGTCAAACAAAACTAAAGCGCGATCTAAGTGTGTAAAACGCTGTTTGAAAAAAATACCCTCGCAAGTCAAGTCACAGTTTTCGATGTAGGTAAATGTAATGTCATTATGCCAGTTATAGTGAACTATGCTGTCTGTCACTGCATAAAACAATAGAAACAGACGGTTAAAACAGAAGTTAAGAAGCTCTGGGCTTTATCTTAAAGTTAGGACAGTACTTAGGAAATTTAGTATAGTTAGGGTGTTTCTGTAATACTGTTTTCTAATAGTTAATGGATAAGATTAAGAACTTAAGAACTGTTGTTCTGTTATAGCTACTGTCCTAAATTCAATTCTAATTGAAGTTGTCATGGTGACTAAACAGATAAGATTTCAGACTTAAGAAGTTTCTGTAATATGGGCCCCTAGTCCATGTCTACGGCTGGAACGTTGACTTTCTTTTTGCAGATATAAATATTTCATAGTGTAATCTCAGACCTTCTGTGGGATCTGCCCGAGTGCTGAAGCGATGGTGTTGGCTCTCTGTTTGGGTACATTCTTCACCATGGAGCCCAGGGAAAACACCACAATGCCATCATCCCCTGAGCTCTGAACAAACTCCTCCATCTCCTACAAAATGAAACAGACCAAGTCTCAGGCTGGGCCGAGGTTAGCCAACTGGCTGACCAGCTACTTAAGTTAGCTGTGTGGCTAAAGTGTTGGTGAGGCAGCTCACATTAATGTTGGGTTAAACGTTTGTCAGCACAAATAAATTGTTTCAGAAAAGGAACTTCCTGATGAGAAAATCTACCCCGTCCCAGACTGCTTACTTGCTGTCTGCAGTACCAGCAGATAAACTCTGTGAGGTAATAATCTGTAGTAAGGTTTAGGGTCAGACACTAAATCTTTAAAGATTCAATCATTTTCCCAATTCTGTGTCAATTCTTAACGTGTAACTCAGGCATGCAAACGTTCAAAAGACGTCCTGACAGCTACAACGGAGATCTTACTTTTGGAAGCGGCTTTGCAGGCTTGCAGTGCAGCCCCCCGACAAATTTGAAGCTCGGCAGTAACGGTCGTGGATACTCAAAGTCCCAGTAAGTTCTGACTAACCAGATGTCTGTTTTTCCCAAAGTGTCACACACTGTTGTGGGTTTGCCTATGAAGTAAAGGAGCAATGATGATGTGATACTATTTCAATGTTACAAAAAGTGGAGCTATTTTTTCTGTTCCTAATTTTCTAGTACACTGGAAGATACTAGTGAAAGATGCTAAAATTCAAACTTTTTCAGCACCAACATGAGCTACGAGCACAGTAAGACATTAGAAAAACAAAAGGAGGCTTTGGTGCTCCCTTACCCCTTACTCTGGTGTAATACATATCAAACATGAATATAATTTGCAGTTTGAATGAACTTGCACAACCCCTGGGGGTCATAAGTATTAGCTGATCATTTTTTTCAAGCTCCCTCTTTACATGGAAATTGTGGCTATACAAAAACTTAATACATGATAAGCACTTTTAGAACTTCAGCACCACTTAACACCTTCAATAAACCAGGCAGAAAAGAACAAGCACTGCTGGACAAAGAACACTGTGAGATCAAATATGGTTATAATCCTGCTCGTCTTTGCTCACATCCTGCCAGATTATGCTGTGATTAGATGTAAAAAGGCTCCAATGTTGACAAAGACTTGAAAAATTGACATCACCAAACACAGGAGCTGGACTGATGTTACTGGCTTGTATATTAAGGGTTGATTTCCTGGACAGGGATTAAGCCTAGTCCTGGACTACATTTTTCTTTCTGTAGAAAATCCCCATCCACAATGCAAGACTAGACTTGATCTCTATCCAGTAAAAATGACACTCTCTGTGTCTGTGCCTACAAAAACGCACATATTCTTTCTTTTCTCGTTAGGTTATGGAAAGTGATTAATATAGTTGATCCAGATGAGGGCACTGAGGTGTCAGTTGGTGCTCATGATTTGTCAGACCTTTTAATAATATGTGAATTAATTAAGGTTTAAATCAGTGCAGACATCTATAAAAAAAAATAAAAAAAACTTAGATGCACAAGAAAGGAGGCCTTGGTGCTGCCTTACCTCTTATTTTGGTGTAATACTTATCAAACATCATCATTTGCAGTTTGCTTACTGCTGTGGCAGCAACATACAACAGCACATTCTCCACCCGCTCTATGAAGTTCATGTGGTCAGTGAGATGTCCTTGGGTGGCAGCAGCGGGCACATACGACGGTGGTGTTGGCAACTGACCACACAGTCTCTCAAAAGTGTATCCCAAAGACAGTCTAAAAGACATCACCTGGGGGAGGCCGAGGGTCTCTGCCAACAGATCAGTGCATGGCATCACAGGATCGTACAGCAGTACATCAAAGTGTGACTCCCGGAGTGAAGCTATGAGCTCCTGATTGAGCAGCATTCCTTCACATATTGATCCGAGATATTCATCTAATTGAGACATCATGTTCCACATAAACAACAAAGTCTGAATCCCGGTGATGGTCTCATTCACCGAAACGTCAACCATGTTCTGCCACAAGATCTCTGCTTGTTGTTTTTCAATGCTGATCTTAAAAACAATGT
This sequence comes from Colossoma macropomum, assembly GCF_904425465.1. NCBI lineage: Eukaryota > Metazoa > Chordata > Actinopteri > Characiformes > Serrasalmidae > Colossoma > Colossoma macropomum. Next base: position 22,283,483 of record NW_023494794.1, read on the forward strand.
ATTTGAAGTTCTCCTTTTGCGTGTAGTTGATCGAAGGTGACGCTGAATGGATAAGAACAGTCACACTGTGATTCCGAGCGATCAGCTCATCCACGATTACGCGCATGTTGTGCCAGTGGCTGAATTCACCAGAAAGAACCAGTATGTTACCACTGAGAGTCATTTCAGACCCGCTCAGTATCAAAGCTACCAACGGGAGAAGATGTCTGTATATCATGGTAGTAAACTAACTGACAGCTCGACTACTTGTTGGCTCCACCGTCCAGCCACAGCCCTGAAAACCTCACTGAACTCTGGTTTAGGTCACACTGAACTGGGACAAAGGGAGCGGGGCGGAGCTCGGTGAACAGGCTGATGTTGCATATCCAGAGGATTTCCGCGTTTCGCCCCTCCTCTTGCTCCTAAACAACCAACAACATTTCTAAGTCTGTCTTTCAGTTTCCCCGAATACATCTGATGAAAGCAGCCGAGTTCTGTTACCGTCGAGTTCTAGGGCACTATTTCGCAGTTTCTGTTCACATGCACGAACGTTTTACGCAGACTGCGTAAGCCACGCCGACGCGCTTTCGTTTCTCGTTCAGCTGCTTTCAGTAAGTCTAACGATGGGAAATGCGTGTAATTACATTTCATATTGTCTGTTAATCACACATATATTAGTGGACACAAATGTTTCATTACACATTGTCTACATCTTTAATATGTAGGAAAAATAGACAATGTCTTCGCCAGACAATAGCAGGATTTTTTTGCTTGAAAAGGGAAACGCCAGGCACAATAAAACACACACACACACACACACACACACACACACACACACACACACACACACACACACACACACACTAAAAGCATCGAGGAACAGTCAGAATGATAAGTTTCGTTTTGTCCATGAAGCAAAATACTTCCATAAATAGAGGCAAAGCTGTGAGAAGAATCCTCCCACCCCTCGCGCCTGTTCGTGCTAAATAGATAAGGTGTACCATTAAAGGCTACTCTCAATCGGGCTTCATTCAGATGGGGGTCATAATAGCTTTTGGCTGAAATGTTGAAAGATGGTTCGTCTCCTCAAAGGTTTTGATCATTTTATTATTGTTTTTTTGTGTTACAGTGGAATAGTACATTCTCATGCCAGATGATGGAATTGTGATAAATTTGCCAGGTCCTGTCTTGAAACCCCAGTTATGAAAGTTTTAAATGAGAATAATGGAATGGCTGGGTTGTCACACATAAGTCCTGGCACAAGAGTCATCAGTTATCAGAGCTATAATCAGAATGTGTGACCTCTCCACAGATATTTCTTTTAAGAGATTTACCATCCCTTTTCATTTTCAGCCAAAAAAACCCTTCATGACTGGAGTGGACAGATGGGCCTTGGCATAGTGGTCACCAAATCTGACAGCTGCTGTCAGAATTAGTGACTGCACTGCATCTCCACAAACATTAGTTAAAGTCCAACCAAATCTTTTCAGGTGACTCAACATCCCTTTACCTTGTTAGCCAAAGAAAGCATTCATAACTGGAGTGGACAGATGGGCCTTGGCATAGTGGTCACCAAATCTGACAGCTGCTGTCAGAATATATGACTGTACTGCATCTCCATAGAAATTAGTTAGTCCAACCTAATTTTTTCAATTGACTGAATATAATAATAATAATAATAATAATAATAATAATAATAATAATAATAATAAGAAGAAGAAGAAGAAGAAGAAGAAGAATTAATAATAAAAATAATTAATAATAATAATTAATAATAAATATTATTATTATTGTCGTTCTTATTATTATTACTGTGTAAGAAATTTAGGACAAATCTTTAAGAGCACATAGAACACATACATAGGACATTTTACATGAACATTTACTCTGAACATCTATAATGTTGTAAATATACATGTGATCTTGATTACAGATCCAGTGTGACAACTGTACACGGTGGTACCACATAACTTGTGTGGGAAAGGCTGACACAAAGAAGCCCTACAGCTGCTTACTGTATTGCTTGACAACTATATCCCACTATTAATGAACTACACTATTGGCCGAAGAATTAACTTAATTTTACATACTTTCATTTCTTTTAATTCAGCTTTTTCAGGGTTTATCCCCTTCATATTATTTTATTTGGTGTCATTTTTGCTCTTTTATATTATATTTAGGGTTGTAAGCCACTTTGAGTTGTTGGTTTTAAGTTATATTAAATAAAAACAATAACAACTAAAATTACTCTGAATAGTGAATAATTATTTTAACATTGGTTCATTTAATAATATTGTACTTTTTGCCGTTTGAATGCAGCCTGACATTTTTCTAATCGCTGCCTGCTTACTTCAATAGCATTTTCAAAAACATACTATATACTACTAATATAATAACAATACTAATACTACTACTAATAATAATAATTAGTAAGTCTAGTAAGACTTGTTCTCCCCCCATGTGGCATGTTTCAGCTTGACGTTTTCTTCTTGCTAGTGCCTTGAAATACATAATTTACAAAATAAGGGTAACGACAATGAAGGACGGAAATGAAAACAATTTAGTAACAACAAAACTACTCAATGTAAAATAGCCACAACATGAGGTGTGAATCTTGTGAAAAAAGGCAAAAATGTGTCTTCAGTTTTCAAGGCTTCAATTTCAGCACACATAAGACCTCCTAGGACGTTTTCTACGTAACTATAACGCAGTTCCCCTGCTGTTATGCATGGCCTGCGCGGGGGGATGTTTAGCCAGCCGCCAAGGATGTTTTAGTCGGCTACACAGGCCTCAATTGCCCGTTTGTAAAGGTAAAGAAGTGCATTTGTGTGTGGTATGAGTGGCCTGTAAGCTGGACGAGGTACGCATTTAAAAATATGATCTATGTTTTTAATATTACTGATTTATGTTGACATGTTTTCTTTTGAAAAGAGAGAGAGATCACTCAAATCTAGCTGTTAATTAATGTCGTCTAATGTAAGTTAACATTCGCATTTGCTGCAGTAGTGCTTGGCAGAAACCATCAGTGTCCTCCCGAAGAGTTAACGTAACGTTAAAGTCATAATAACCTCTGAGCTAAGCTGAACTAAGCAAAGAGCCGCAAAAATACAGCTGAGCTCCACGCAGTGATGTGGGAGAACACTCGCTGTTAACGGTTAACTTGTTGGCTAGCCCACAGCTCTGAAGCGGTCAGAATATATAATGAGGTCAGCTCATACTTATCACATCAACAGTCAAACATTCAACAAGTTTCAAAGTTTGTTTTTCCTCATCTGTCCCTGAAAACCTTCACCAACGTATTCCAAACGTAAAGGCTTCTTAAGTCACGAGGCGGCTGACTCGCGCGCTCATTCGTTCTCTTCGTTCTAAATGGCTTTCTAATCTGTCTGTGCACCGGGGTTCAACTTTCACACAAGTACTGAAAAATTATGACCAGGAATATTTATTACATCCGTTGCATGTTTTGGGGTAAAAAAAAAAAAGTTAACGACATTGCTTTGCCTCGGAAAGGTTTTGCATTCCCTCGCAAATGTTTTGCGTTCCCTCGCAAATGTATTGCGTTACGATGCAACTGTGCTTTGCTTAAGCTCAGACATGAAGCAGCTCATTGAATTTTACGTTGATCTTGGATTGAAATATATAGCGCGTTTCAATCGGGAGGCAGCGGTCTAAGTAGGCAGCATTCTAAGGCAGCATTTGCGCGCTCCCGAGACAAGTGCTGTCCCATTCGGAAGGCAGCCTTCTAAGGTGCCTTATTTTGACCGAATCTGAAGGCACCATCACATGTTTCCTTGTCGGTGAAGGCAATCCCACAATACTGTTCACCGGCCGAGAGTTCCATCGCTCCGGTCTGATCAACACGGCGGACGAAGCGGCCGGTTTTTGCCGACCGAGGCCTCTAGTTTCCACAAATCATGTTCTTCCCTACTGTTTGTGATGTGCTGTGTTACATTTGAGCCTTTTTAATGCGGCTCAGTTGTGGCAAGTTGTATGTAGTTATATGTAGGTGTTTCTTTTATGAAGTGACTTATTTCTCTCCAGTTTGCAGAATATTTCTGTCCTGTTGATCTGCTGCACCCCTCGTCATTGAAGACCGTTGAATGCTCCTCATCAAACATCCTTGAACCATCACTGTCCATTTTTCTGGACTTCAAGCTGCTCTCTTAAGTTTTGACAGTGAAAATCCAGGTAGAAGTTTTCTGCAAACACGCAATATTACTACCTGGATATGAATAGACATCTACAGACATGACACTGCAATCCAGAGGATGTCTGAAGATGCTTGCAGAAACCTTTGTTGGAAAAAAATATATATATATAATTAAATGTGGGTTTTTGATAAACATTTTGTGTTTTTTCATTTGTATTGAATCTACATTACTGGAAAAACATTTTTATTATTATTATTATTATTATTATTATTATTATCCGTTCATTCATTCATTCATTTGCTAAAATGTTGAGATGATGCCTCAGCAGGTGTTACTGACCTACCACCCACACTGGATGCACAAAATGTCAGTAGTCTGCTTTTTTATGTGTTTTACCTTGTAGAACATGGGGTATTTGGACACTTGGTTTAGGTTGGAGCCAAGTACGCCATTCTCTTTCCGCCCATTTGAACTCTACTAGAATATACGTCCACATTAGTGATGAGCAACAGCATATTTAATTTTCATTTTAAAATGGTAATCAGATCAAGGCGGCTGTCGTGCGTTCTTCTTAAAACTGGTGAAAACTGTCAAAACCAGTAAGGTAACAGTTGGAACTCAGTTGCCTGTAGCTGTGAGACGAACTGGGACCAAATCCAGACACTTTCAACCATTTCCTAAAGTTAACAAAGCCAACGTTAACTGAGGGACAGTATGAGGACATTACCCAAGATGTATTTGTAAGTTGTATTTTTGGTCATTAGAAAGCTAAGTAGCCAGCTCCAGGCTAGCTAAGTTATAGTTGATTGTTCCAGCATGTATAGGTGGCACCTTCAAATCATTTACCCCAAAACACAGTGCTTGCGTACTTTCTTGGTGTCGGGGGCAGCAAACTTCTGTCCGCCAAGTCCAGACATCCTCAGCTCTGCCGTGTCCACTGCTGACATAAAAACGGATAGCTCATCCCAGTCAATTTAAAGGAACTCAGTTATCCCAAGCAGCCATTTGGGCAAACTGTGAGAAACTCTAGTGGAGGCTGGTACCAGTCTCGACCACGACTAGAATATTCTTAATCACTTGATGCTTGTTTGTGGTTTGCTGCTCTGTGACAAACCCATTTGACAAACAGTTCTAAAATCACTTGTGTATTCAGACATACTCACAAAGCTTTAGTTGGGAAAAAATGCTTTGATTGAATTTAATCAAGGTACATCTTACCAAACTAGTTTGTTGTATGTTTGTCAGATGTGTTTCTGTACACCACACGTGACATTAGACCTGTACGTCATATGGATGTGTCACAGGAGTAATTCATTGCTGACAAAAATTCCCTACATGCACATGCAGGTTGCCTAAACTGCTAATAAAGGTCCATATTTTAAAAATGAGAAAGTTGATTAAGTCAGTTATTGATTTTCACGTCATCTCTGTACTTCAGTAGGTTTCAAGCCTTTATAAATAACACCGACAGGCTCCTTATCTCTGTGAATGTTCTACATTTTTTTTTAACAATAGCCGCACTTTTCAGACGGTCCCTCACCCCCTTTCAGCGCCTGCTGCAGCGACTCCGGCTGCTTTGATCAAATGCATTCGGGGAAATTGAAAGATTAACTTTGACAAAATATGATGATTGTAGTTTGTTCTTCTGTTTCACCACAACTTAGAAAATTCAATTTCAGAGATCTAAGGAAGTTGTTGGAGCTCCGCCCCGCTCCCTTTGTCCCAGTTCAGTGAGACCTAAATCAGAGTTCAGTGAGGTTTTCAGGTCTGTGTGAGCTGAACGGTGGAGCCAACAAGTAGTCGAGCTGTCAGTTAGTTACTACCATGATGTACAGACATCTTCTCCCGTTGGTAGCTTTGATACTAAGCGGGTCTGAAATGACTCTCAGTGGTAACATACTGGTTCTTCCTGGTGAATACAGCCACTGGTACAACATGCGCGTAATCGTGGATGAGCTGGTCGCTCGGAATCACAGTGTGACTGTTCTGGTTCACTCAGCGTCATCTTCGATCAACTACACGCAAAAGGAGAACTTCAAATACATTGTTTTTAAGATCAGCGTGGAAAAAGAAGATGCAGAGAACATGTGGCAGAATCATATTAACGTTTGGATCAACGAGGCTGTCCCTGGGGTTCGGACTTTGTTGTTGTTTTGGAACGTAATGTCTGAAATTCAGAGTTATCTCTTATCAATATGTGACGGGATGCTGCTCAATCAGGAGCTCATAGCTTCACTCAGGGAGTCACACTTTGATGTCCTGCTGTACGATCCTTTGATGCCATGCAGTGATCTGTTGGCAGAGACCCTCGGCCTCCCCCAGGTGATGTCTAGTAGACTGTCTGTGGCATACAGTTTGGAGAGACTGTGCGGTCAGTTGCCGACACCACCGTCGTATGTGCCCGCTGTTGCTGCCCAAGGACATCTCACTGACCACATGAACTTCATAGAGCGGGTAGAGAATGTGCTGTTGTATGTTGTGCTCACAGTAGTGTACAAGCAGCAGATGATAACATTTGATAAACATTACACCAAAATAACAGGTAAGGCAGCACCAAGGCCTCCTTTCATTTTGTACCTGCACTGATTTAAACCTTACTTAATTCACATATTGTTAAAAGGTCTGACAAACCATGAGCACCAACTGACACCTCAGTGCCCCCATCTGGATCAACTATATTAATGACTTAACACAACCTAAATTGCAGAAAGAAAGAACGTGTGTTTTTGTAGGCGCTGACACACAGTTCCGTTTTTACTAGATACTCGAGATCAAGTCTTGGACTACACAGCATTGTGGAAGGGGATTATCTATGGAAAGAGAATTGTAGTTCAGGACTAGGCTTAATCCCTGCCCAGGAAATCAACCCTTAATATACCAGCCAGTAACATCATCTGAAGTCCAGCTCCTGTGCTTGTTGATATCAATTTTCAAGTCTATGTCAAAATTGGAGCCTTTTCATATCTAATCATAGCGTTATCTGGTATGTTGTGAACAAAATCTGGTCAACTGGTCAGGTCCTCATTTTGCCACATCTTGAGGCACCTTTCCCACAGTCATCCTGAACAGACTGTCATAATCAGCTTCAAAGACGAGCAGGATTAAAATTATAGATTGAGCCTACAGCGTTCTTTGTCCAGCGGTGCTTGTTATTTTCTGACTAAGTTTTTGAAGATCTTAAGTGGTGCTGAAATTTAAAAGTGCTTGTCTGGCAAGTTTTTGTATAGGCTCAATTTCTGTGTAGGAACAATGATCAGCTCATACTTATGAGCCCCCGGGGGTTGTACAAGTTCATGGACTGATTAGAGGCGATGCATAGCGTAAACAGTTTGAGCAATACCACCGTCATATGTGCCACCCAAGAACATCTCGCCGATTACATGGATTTCATAAAGCAGTTAGAGAACGTGCTGTTATACGTTGCTCACAGAGCAATAATCAAGCTACAAATGATTTTCATGTTTGATAACATGCACTCCAAATGACCTCAGGCTCTACCTGCTTAGAAGACTGAGGTCATTTGGAGTGCAGGGGGCACTCCTGAGGACCTTCTTCGACACCGTTGTGGCATCAGCCATCTTTTATGCAGTGGTCTGCTGGGGCAGCAGCATTTCAACTGCAGACGGGAAGAGACTTGACAGACTCATTAAGAAGGCCAGCTTTGTCCTGGGAAGCCCCCTAGACCCAGTGCAGGCGATGGGAGACAGGAGGATGTTAGCCAGACTAGCATCCATGCTGGGGAACAGTTCCCACCCCATGCATGAGACTCTGGCAGCTCTGGGCAGCTCCTTCATTGACAGGCTGCTTCACCCCAAGTGTGTGAAGGAGCGCTATCATAGGTCCTTCCTTCCTGCTGCTGTTAGACTGTACAACCAGCACTGCTCCCAGTAGAACCCTCCTTTACCCCCCCATTAGACCTCACACACCTATAGAACATAAACTGTGGAATGCATCACCATTTCCTGTGGAATGCATCACCATTTCCTGTGTTCAGTATAATCAATACTCCATGTGGAATACTTGTAAAATATCTCTATAGTGTAAAGACTTTTTGCTTTTTTGTTTATAATGTTTATTTTGTTAACTCCTCGCCATCACATGTGTAACATAAATCAGTACCTCGTGTGCAATACTCTATGTGAAATTCAGGTAAAATATCCTTACATTATGAATATTTTTGCTTTTATTTATTTATAATTCCTTATATTGTACATTTTTGTGAAGGATACAGTTCATAGTTTTGTCAAATTGTTTACTTTTAGCATTTATATATATATATATATATATATATATATATATATATGTATAGGAAATTTGGAGCAGAAAAAATAGCCCCACTTTTAATAACATTTTATGTGAAACATTTGAGTAACTATGCAGGACACTGGTCTAGTATCACATCATCTTTGCTCCTTTACTTCATAGGCAAACCCACAACAATTTGTGACACTTTGGGAAAAGCAGACATCTGGTTAATCAGAACATACTGGGACTTTGAGTATCCACGACCACTCCTGCCGAACTTCAAATTTGTCGGGGGGCTGCACTGCAAGCCTGCAAAGCCACTTCCAAGAGTAAGGTCACCGTTATGGCTGTCAGGACGTCTTTTAAATGTTTGCATGCTTGAGTTACACATTAAGAATTGACACATAATTGGGAAAATGATTGAATGTATAAAGGTTTAGTGCCTGAGCCTAAACCTTACTACAGATTATTACCTCACAGAGTTTATCTCCTGGTACTAGTTTATCTGCAGTCTGGGACAGGATTGATTTTCTCCTCAGGAAAATTATTTTCTGAAACCATTTATTTGTGCTGACAAACCTTTAACCTAACATAAATGTGAGCTGCCTCACCAACACTTTAGCCACACAGCTAACTTAAGTAGCTTGTCAGCCAGTTGTGCTAACCTCGGCCCAGGCTGAGGCTTGGTCTGTGGGGCTGCAGCTGGATGTCACTATTCATTTCTGTTGCATTTAATTCAGCTTTTTGAGGAATGTGATCAGAGAACTACCATGTATCTGTCTTTGCTTTTTGGTTTTGTAGGAGATGGAGGAGTTTGTTCAGAGCTCAGGGGATGATGGAATTGTGGTGTTTTCCCTGGGCTCCATGGTGAAGAACGTCACCAAAGAGAGAGCCAACACCATCGCTTCAGCACTCGGGCAGATCCCACAAAAGGTCTGAGATTACACTATGAAATGTTTATATCTGCAAAAAGAAAATCAATATTCCAGCCGTCTCATTGTCTATAAGCCATCTTGATAAAAGGCTGATTCATGTTGAAGCTGACTGGTGTTTATTCTTCATAAAAACTATAAATAGAACAGATACGTGATTTCATTGTACTGCTCTTTGCCCCGTCCATAAAATATCTAATTCTAGTTGAGTAGTGTACTCTACAAGTACTATCACCTTAAATGCTGTAAGCAAAGTGCCATCCATAGTACTTGCATATTGTAGAGTTGTTTGATCTTATATTCTTTATGGAAAAAAGAGATGTTTTGTGATGGTTTACTTCATTGGCCTTACTAGTTTTTTTTTCCTTTTTATCATTTCTCTGAATTCTGTGTTTAATTACAGGTCTTGTGGAGGTATAAGGGAGAGAAACCAGACACTCTTGCTCCAAACACAAGACTCTATGACTGGATTCCCCAGAATGATTTACTAGGTAAGGTACAGTTTTGTCATTTAAGTGTGTTTTAGGACCAAACGAATATGACAATCTTGTCACAGATACTGATACTAATTTTTAAGCTGCAATACTTATGATTTTCTTTGTTAAATTTAAAAAAAAATTAGCTGCCAGTCGCCCTGAAATAATAATTTAAAAGTCAGAGGTTAATGTCACACACACACAGGCTCAAAAAGAACATCTGACTTGATGTTTGGGTCTCAAATGCAATATCAGCATTATACTGATGAAGACATGATGACAATAGCAGAGAAATCACTCACATCCTCGGAAAACATGTCCTTCTCCAAGGTTTGACTGAGTTCTCTTTGAATACTCTTTTAATGTGCTTACAGTCATCAGATTCATCACTTGGAAAAGGAGTTCAAAACACAAATGATGTTACAATATATTCTTCTGCATGTCACATGCAGTTACATGTTTACAAATTACAAACCCCCAAAACCTACACTGTGCAGCTTAAAGTGCAATTCTTCTTCTTCTTCTTCTTTTTCTTCTTCCTATTATTACTATTATTATTATCATTTTAAAAAATAAAAATTCTAAAAAAAAAGTCAAATTGAAAATAACATGAACTCTCAATGGTGAACTCTCAAAAGAAAAAGTTATCTTAGCATCTGATGGCGTGTTTGGTTGTTCAGAATGGTGTTACATTCCTGAATGTGTTTTTTGTAGAAAACATTTAAATAGATGTTATTGCTGATTCCAGTAAATCAATGGAACCTTAATATTCACTGTTACTATACTAGTTTGCTGTAGTGATGATTTCTAATGATCTGTCTCTGATAGGACATCCTAAAACCAAGGCCTTCATCACTCATGGTGGGACTAATGGAATTTATGAAGCTATTTATCATGGTGTCCCAATAGTGGGCATTCCACTGTTTGGTGACCAGCCAGACAATCTGTTCCACATGAAAAGCAAAGGAGCCGCTGTTATGCTTGAATTGAACAAAATGGAGACCAAAGACCTGAAGGACGCTCTCACCGAAGTTATTAACAATCCGTCGTGAGTTGATCTTGTATTTTCCTTAAATGCAGATGCTTTAAGATGGAGATTATTTTAAGGGTGCTCAGTGTAAACTTAACAGTACTGTAACTCCCTCGTGTTGGAGGCAAATTAAATGATATTCCATGGCAAAAATTGAAAAATGCCTTTAGTAGAAAAAAACAGTGCTTTAAGGCTATAAAAGTACTTGATTTATGAAATTTTAATTTTAACCACCACAGCAATGTAATATCACTGCTGTCGGAAGAAAACCTTGTATTTTACAGTTTTGGACATAATTTGAAAATGCCTGGTCCTGCCTTCCGCCTCATGGCGGCTATGGTGGGCTCCAGCATTCCCCTGCGACCCAGAAGGATAAGCCATTTAGATGATGTGTGTGTGTGCCTGTTGCCCTTTACATTGTGTGTAAATTTCATGAAGAATTGACCAAAAGAAACAGCCCTAAGTTATTTTGAAGAAGTCTAGTTCCATTGACTTACATTAAAAGTAAAGTAGGTTTTTTCCTTTTCCTGTAAAGTTACCATTATGGAGATACAAGGTTTTCTTCCGACAACAGCGATATATGTTTAACCCCATTTTTAATTAGCAAACTCATATGCAAAACTTTTGGCACCCCTGCTTAAATGACATTCTGTTGATTTAGTTAACACATCCTCTACAGAGAACACATTACTGCACATTTTAATTCATTATCTGCTGAATGTAACATATAAACATAAAATGTGGCCCGTGCAAAAGTAAAGGCACTTATATTTATTGCATTTAGTTTTTTTCCAATATGCTAACGTCAGTGAATAAGTAGAAACTTGTGTGCACTAACATTTGCAGAAAAAATCCCACTTTTAAGTTTTATTTTTTTACAATATGTTAAGCTCAGCAAATAAACAGTAATTGTACTTTAAAGTGTGTTCTCTGTAGAGGATGTTTTAACTTATGGTTACGTAGAAAGGAAACAAAATATGTGATTACACCAGGGACGCCCAAACTATCTAATTTAACACTATCTAATCTTTGCATAAACTGCATGTACATCTGATTTTGAAGGAAGTGTTTCAACAGAACGTCTTTGAAACGCTACTGCTAATTTGCACCTAGTTTAAGTGGCAGAGAAAAATGTGTAAAAAAAAAAACAGCTGCCATAGTAAACACAGTAATCAGCTGTACTTTTAATAGCTCCACCCATTTTTTTTGTCTGACCATCCTTCAAATGCATATGCATATGAGAGAGAGACGCATTTTGTGTTTTTCCACACACTGACCCATAAACTTAGTGTTCAGGATTGTGTTTTGTACATAACACCCTGTCTGAACGCATCTGATTTGCCCCTAAAACTGGCACAAAAAGCTTGATACCTCTCTGTTTACTTGACACACAGTTTGACTTAATTTCTTCTGTCAGGTACAAAGAGAGCATCATGAGGCTTTCCCGAATCCACCATGATCAGCCGATGAAGCCGCTGGACCAGGCTGTCTTCTGGATCGAGTTTGTGATGCACAACAAGGGGGCCAAGCACCTGAGGGTGGCCGCCCATGACCTCACTTGGTACCAGTACCACTGCCTGGACGTCGCTGCCTTTTTGCTGTCCATAGTCGCTCTGGTCACGTTCATCTTTGTGAAATCGTGTGCTTGGCTCTTCCGTAAATGTTGCAGGAGGACCTCAGCAAAGAGCAAAAAAGAGTGAAGAACTGAATGAACATCACTGTGTTAATGACTACTATGATATTTTCACATGAGTCTAATGTTTTCAAAATACAAAAATAAAACAAATAAGTGACATTTGTTTGTAGTTAATTGTGGTTTATTATCATGATATATGATAATATGATATTATATTATACTTTAAATATACTAATAAATAATCTTACATTTTTAAATATATTTTGTAAAATATAACATTCAATGGTATATAGTCTAAAACATTATTAATCATTATTATATTACAGCCTCAGTCAAACTTTGCATTGTAACTGGAAGCGTGATGAGATTATTCTATGTTCCTTTCTTCTCTAAAACTTATCCAGAATCACCAGCTAAAGTTAAATGAACATAAACTACATCCATTTTTATTATAAAATGAAAAGATAGTAATAACATTCTGTAGCTAGGACTGCTGTAGGGAGAAGTTAGTAACGTTACGTGGACACATAAAATAATGAAAACAGCTAAAAATGCAGCAGAAAATAATAATAAGTAAAGATGTTCTATCAACAGATTTGTAAACAACATCATGAGCAGTGAAATTCAGCTCTCAGTAAGATTATTCTGGTAATATTTTTCCTGATAAGGAGTTCCACCTTAGATGGTGCCTTAATGCCTCAGTGGCCTGAGGGACCAGAATATAATTGCAGCGCCATTTAAGGTGGACTGTTTTAAAAAGGTGGAAAATTTAGACAAGAAGCTGGAGAATAAGAAGCTTTGTGTGATTTAAGCTATTAAAATATCCTACCTACAGTTTTATGTAGAGCTCTGTGTGTAAATATGTGTTACGGTTGGACATTTTAGCCAGGTAGCACAATTCGCCAGAACACCGGTTAGTGATGAGTGTTACACAGCCGAGCGATGAGCTACTAAGTTAACAGTTATAAATATAAAAACTGAAATAAACGATTACCTACAGTGTCATACGAGCACAAGCTGTCTTTATTACTCCTCTTAAACAGAGATTGAAACTTGAGGTTTAATTGTTTTCCTTTTCCGCTGCTTCTGTCTGCAGAGCGGAGAGTTTCTGTTTATTCTGTTTATTCTGGTTTTGTTAATATTCAATAATAATTCAGCTTCCAGACGGAGGCAGTGGACTAACAATTTCCGAGTCCACCTTACCCCAGTCACCGACAAGAGTCCAAATGAGGTCGAGACCGAGACCGCTAGTTTATGGTCTCGTCACCAAGACCGGTCTCAAATACTATAAAACTGCTAATTATGGTTGCAATCAGGCCGGACAATCTGGAAGTGGAGCGGTGTTGATATCTCGAAAACTGCGGGACGAGTTACGCGGCGAAAATCCGGCCGAAAAATAAGAATAATAATAAAAGAGAAGAAGAAGAAGAATATAAATCGGATAACAATATAGTTGCCCATATTCTTATTTTTCTGCTTATATCAATGTCTATATATATCTATATGTCATTTTTTCATCCCTTGTTCCTCCCGTAGAGTCCCATTCATTTACTTTCGTAACAAAGCCCCAATCTGTCTTTTTCTCGACAGACACAAAAGTACATGTCCTCATTCAGGGCAGTTCCCTAAGCTCTAATCCACAGCCATACTGACCCGCACTCCTCTATTTGTCGTTTTTTCATCCCTCGTTCATCCCATAGAGGCCAATTCATTTTCGGCCCCAACAAAGCCCTTATCTTTCTTTTTCCCAGTAGCCACCAAACTACATGTACTCACTCATGGCAGGTCCCCAAGCTCTAATCCACAGACATACTGACCCACACTCTTCTTTATGTCATTTTTTTCATCCCTTGTTCCTCCCATAGTCTCCCATTCATTTTAAACAACTCAAAGCTACCATTAGGTAACTTCCTACGAAAAACTAAATACACACCCCAAACACCATGGCAATGCCTAGCAGTAATTTAGCAATGGCCTGGGATACCATAGCAACTGCCTAGCAACACTTTAGGTAACCTGGGACATTGTAATAACCGCTGCGCAACGATTCCGTGTTTCCTTCAGGAAATGCACGACGTGCTGTGTCACAACCCATCAAAGAAAGACTGAGCATTCAACTTAGAATAAAGTTCTGAACAAACTGGCTAAATGCCGCTGAGAAGCGAGTGAACATGTCTGAGTGAGTCGTGCATACTTTCACTTTTAAAAACACATCAGGCTACAGAGACGGACAGTATATGTATATCTTACCCTGTAACTAAAGTAATGTAAGAAAAATGATAAAGTGTGCACTTACCTTCATAATCCCCAGGGAAAGAATTTATATGGACACACATGTTGAGTGCCGTTCTCTGAAAACATGCTTATAATAGAAGCCAGTGGGCAGGTGTTTCAGATAGACATTAGATTGAATGCACTAAAATGTTTCTTTAATACATTTGAAATGATTCAGCTTCCAGCTTCATCCTTTATCTTCTGCAAATGATCTTACAATTTTTTAGCAAGTCTTGAGCAAACAGTTTGGCAAATTCAAAAGATGCGATGATAGTAGGCCTGGTCGATATCTAAAAATATTTAGCAAGATATTTTGAATTAAAAATTCAAAAAATCCCCCCCCCCCAGACAAAAGGCATGCAGTCTGCTGCAGCTTTGACCTACTTTCTATTCTAATTTTAGTTTGGTCTTTTTTGTTCTGAACTGTTTTAATGAAAATATTTCATAAATCTCACAGATTAAATAATATAATACTGAGTAAAACAAGATCTTTTGAAAACTACTTTACCTGTGATTTTATTGGCTGCTGCTGCGAACACCTGCTTTCATGAGCTTCTTCTGGTGCAGTTTTGTGGCAGCTGGTGTGGTAACATCAGACTGCAAGCGGTTTCCAAAACCATGGTCATGTATTCTACATATTTAAAAAAAAAGGTGTTTTTCGTTGTTACAGTGGCTTCACTCTGGGGTTCGGTTATAAACGCCTTATATATTAGTATTATAATAGTAGTATTATAATTATATGGTAGTATTATAATTTCCCAATTATAATGTAGTGTTATGATTTCATAGTTTGCAGAGTTTTCAGACAGTACTGCAAATTTGACTGGGATAGTAAGGTTAAGTCACACCCAGCAGAGACAGTGGGGAATTCACTCTAACATTGCCTAACGGCTTTTAAAGTCCCCATAAAAACCCTGTTTTTTTCACAGTAAACATGAATAAAACACTGTGCTTTATAAAAAAATATTATTTGTTACCTTTTTCTGATCCTGTTGTTCTGGCTATAGACAGGGCCGCAAAAAGGAGGATAACTTCTTTCTAGGTTGGAGTTAACTTAGCAGCTCTAAGGTAAAACCCCATCAGGTGAGCTTGGTTGTTTTACTGCAGTAAGTCACAATGAAGCAAGCTGAAGCTCAAAATTGTCAGCATTTATTTTCAGTTTCATGCACTTCAGCTAAACTTGAAAGGTAAAATAAGTAGGTGGACTTATATAAGGTGAAGAGCTGTGGGTTATGTAAAACTGGCATTACAGTGAGATAACTAACAGGCGGCTTCTTAACAATCTCTCTCTTAACAATCTCTGCATCACAGTCAGTTTGCTTGTATTACTTGTACAGTGAGTAATGTTTGTACTTGTATTGATGATTAAATGATTAATAATTAATTGACCACATGCTGCAAATATGGCAAAGGATGTAAAAGAGTGGAGTATTCCTGGAGAAAATGATGTTATTGGTCAAAATAGTGATTTATATATGTTATCAATCTGTCATGATAACAGTGCCAAGGTGGCAAGATTTTGAAATTGACTAGTTTAAACTGTACAGAGATGTGTGTGGCTGTCCAGTATATGTATGTGCATTAAGTGTCCGTTGAGAATGAGTGCAATATAACTACCAAACTGTCTTTACTACTGACATTTCATTTTGTTTTAACCATTAAAATCTCCTGTATATGACTGAACAGGTTCTACGACTTCCTCAAGTGATTTCCAACATAAGTCCAATAGTGTCTCTTCCTTCTTTCAGACTGTAACTCAAAAATTATCTCCTCATTTAATACAATCCTACTCACATGCACTGGCAGTCATTGCTGTACATAATGCTGTCAATATTTAATGGGGAATTTTAGACCTAAAACTTGCATTTAATATGTTATTTGTCATGTTATGTAATATTTTATAGTGTAGCATTTTATCCATCAGCTTCATCACTTTGACAGTATTAAGGATTTTGTATCCTTATTTTGTTTCTGATGTTGGGACCAAGAGCTGTTTTCTACCTTGCCTAAAGCCCCGACATATGATGGTTTTTAAAATCTAAAATATTCTGTGCTGTGGTTTGTTCTAATTATTGTCTTAATCACTTACAAAAAATAAACAAAAATAAAATGAACAAAAATAAAAAGAATATTCAACCAAAAATAAAAGAAAGTAGAATAAAAGACTTCAGCCGCTGAGTTCCTGTGGAAGGGAGAAAAAGGCTTCTTCTTTATTTCAGCATCAGGTGGCACAGGGTCTCGAGAGACCCCAACTGCACAAATACAGTGTTCCAAACAACAGTTTATATACCATTTATCTGGGTAATGTGATATCCCCCCGCCTTACTTCTCAAATTTTGATATTAGCTCGTTCTCTAATAGGTGCATCTCTTTGTCCATCAATTTGGCCATCGCATGATGAGCTCACTCCTCAAAACTGGCTTCAACAGGTTTTTACCAGTCCGCTCTACCTTTCAAGGTCAACTTGCCCCTCTCTTCACTGGGTCAGTAGGTACACACAGGCCTCTCTGTGAACCCAGCTGCTTTCCATTGTCTAGAATCTCTTATGCAGACAGACTAAGGCCTTCCCTTAGTCTGTCTGAATTAATATTCTCTGTTAAGCAATACTTTCTGTTTGGTTATTGATTACAACATCTAATGTATTTGATTACTGATTAATAGAATATTTATTCAAAATCTCTGTCACTGACCATCAGTGTTCTCTCACTACAATACCCAGCATTGTCATCAGTGTCAGCAGTGTCATCATTTAGAATTCATTTAAGTTTCATTATTATACATTATTTCATTTAGCACAAGCAATGCTACTGTTATTTTGAAGTCTAAGCTCAAAGTTATGTTCAGGCCTCGCTGTACAGCTCTCGCTTTAGTAAGACTCTTTAACAATATCTCCAAATTAGTAGCAAGTTGGACTTCTTTTAAGCTCCAGTGAGAGTTTATAGTCACAATAGACTTTAATTTGATGTGAATGGTTAAAAGGGAATCTAAGACTCTAAGCTTATTCCCCTTTTGTAGCATGCAGCCAACAAGGTATTTGTTTGTTTGTTTGTCTGTATTTTACTTTAGTAAAATGTTATTTCACATGCTGTGCATGCTATTGTTTATGTTAAGCTAACATGGTCTCACATCAATACTGTGTTTAGTTTTCACGGTGGATTTGGAGAAAAGCCTTCAAATGAACCAGCAAGAGAACCACTTGTGTCTGCCGGAATTACAGTAGGTATGTTCACAATAGATAAAGTAGTGGCTAAAGTTTTCGTTTTGGCCAGACTGCCCCTTTAAGCTGGCAACAGTTATTTTCTACAAGATATTTGTTAATAATATTTGCAGCGATTCCGGCTACTTTGATCAAATGTACTCAGCGAAATAGAAAGATTGGGAGCAAAATATAAATACAAAGTATAGTGTTTGTAGTTTGTTCTCTGTTTGACCACAACTTAGAAAATGTAATTTGAGAGATTTCAGGGCGTTGTCTGTGGGTAAGAGCAGGGGCGAAATGTGGATATCACTGGTCTGAGTGGATCAGACACAGCAGTGCTGCTGGAGTTTTTAAACACTTCAATGTCGCTGCTGGACTGAGAATAGTCCACCAACCAAAAATATCCAGCCAACAGCGTCCTGTGGGCAGCATCCTGTGTCCACTGATAAAGGATTAAAAAATGACCAACACAAACTGTGAAGCAACAGATGAGCTACTGTCTCTGACTTTGACAAGATAGGAGTGTCTAACAGAGTGGACAGTGAGTGGACAAAGTGTTTAAAAACCACAGCAGCACTGCTGTGTCTGATCCACTCATACCAGCACAACACACACTAACACACCACCACCACATCAGTGTCACTGCAGTGCTGAGAATGATCCACCACCCTAATAATACCTTCTCTGTGTAGGTGCCGGTGGTGGTTTTGGATAGTAAATAAAATGGCTATATTTGTGTTGTAGACATTGTGACCCCTGGTTCCTATCAGCACCACTGTAAAGAAATCTACAATGAACCATTTTACATCTAACTACCCTGAATGGCTTTGTTCATCTCAGTGACTGAATTATGTAATTATACATTTTGAAAAAACAGTGAAATTCCCCTTTGAAAAGTGTTAAATGTGTCCCACTTTATCAATATCGCATCATTCATCAGTCAGTTTTAACTAATGCTTTTAATTAATGTGACTGGAGATACATTTACAGCTCGCTGGTTATTAGCAGGAGCTGTAATCCACTGTTATAAACACAGATACAGAGCGTTCTTGTGCACAACACATGCAAGTCCTTTGAAAGAAGCTCAGACAGCCTTGAAGAGTTCCTGTCTGTACTTTAAGTGGTTACTTTTCAACAGTTATCATTTACCGTGTGCAGCTGAGAGTTCCTTTCTTACAGCATAACATTTTAATATCCTTTCTTTTCTGTCCTGAAACACATAGAAAGCTGTTTGTTTTGCTGTATAATGAAGGTACTAATGATGTGCCAACTTGTGGAATCCTTAGAATATGACATCAAAATTTTATTGTATTGAAACTTTATTATATTTGTGCCAGTTTGAATAAACCTTTAGACTTTGACTGTAGCACTACTCAAGCACACTATGACTCAAGTCTTATCATTGTGAGTTTCTGGACTATGAACTAGCACATTCGCATTAAAGGGGAATTCCACCAACTTTCAAATTTTCTGCAAAATCCAATTGTGATGATGTATTCAGAGTGGTTTGGTGTGAAATGCTCTGTTCTAGAGAAACTTACTGAGTCAGAATTATTCACTGTGGTGGAGACAGGAACCAGATGTCTGAATAGTTTAATGCCTCTAAACACCCCCTCACCGAAAGTTATTACATGAAATGTTTACAGATCTGCTACCTGATGTCTGAGACATTGTTTTAGGACCGTCTCTAATATGTATTTTTAAATTAATTCAAGATGGAGAGGTACATGTATGGTTTTATAAGGCAAAGTAGTCTTCAAAGAAATGATTCTCAGATTTACCACTATTCTATCATCATCATTACATTACATATAAAAACTTAGAAATTGCATTGGTTCGCCCCTGGTTCCTATCACCACTGTAAAGAAGTCTGAGTCTGTAAGTTTGTACACAATGAAGTGGTTCACATAAAACCACTCTAAATCTCATCTGACTGAATTATGACGAAATTTTAAAACGCTGGTGGAATTCCCCTGTAAATACACTTTTCATTTTATTATAGCAAGGAGTGGCCGGCTGAAAGGGTACAAGCCACACTGATCAACCTGTTTTGTTAAATAGTCACTGCTGTAGCACCATAATAAAGCATGCACAGAAGCAGCCAAACAACAATAATAATAGTAATAATAATAGTAACAATAACAATCTTTATTTTTACAGCACCTTTCTCAGACCCAAGATTGCTCTATAATACATAACATAAAATGTATATATAACTCTTCAAAACAAGACATATTTTAATGTGTTTATACTTATGTGCTTTGTCACAGTCATAAAAGTTTAG
The DNA here is from genome assembly GCF_904425465.1 of Colossoma macropomum. Lineage (NCBI taxonomy): Eukaryota > Metazoa > Chordata > Actinopteri > Characiformes > Serrasalmidae > Colossoma > Colossoma macropomum. Next base: position 22,303,689 of record NW_023494794.1, read on the forward strand.
CTGACAATTAATTGCCATTCAATCATAATCAACAATTTAATTGATTTTTAATTCACAGTATAAAACAAATACAATTAAAATGCAAGTCCCCAAATTGGCTGATTTTTCCTCCGAGGTATGGAAAGCTGGTCTAGCTTGCTAGCTTTTGGTTATGCTGGGTTAGCTTTAGCTTGCTTTTTGTTTTGTTTTTGTTTTGTGAGGGCGGGGCAAGAGACTTCAGCCTTATGATTGGTAAGGGAATGCTTACGTAAGCGTTACTATGATTAGGACCACCCAGTTTACACTGAGATGAGAAATATGGTGAAATATATCGGTCATTTATTGGTCAATGGAACATTATTTAAAGGGTGTACTTAGTACGTGTTTACTTTTTGCCTGCGAGGATTACATTTGCATAATTAGAAAGAAAATACAGCTTTAGGTTCCCTGGGACTACTGGCTACTGACTACTGGCCTCTAAAGGTGTTTTTGATGACCATCAAATAAACAAACATTACTCACTGCCACCTTCTAACGGCGAAACTTAACATGTCTTGATAAATGCATTTTCTTTTATTTACATGCATTTGCCTCTATGCAATAAACCCACCTCACCTTAAAGGGGCAGTCTGGCCAAAATGAAAAAAATAGCCATTGCTTTATCTATTTTGCACATACCTACTCACCTCCTACAGCTGGGCCACAGTAGTGTCCAGAGTGAGATTTTCCACTTTAAAGACTAGGAGAACCCTCTTCTGATGATGTATCTTGAAGGTGGGAGCAACTTTTGAAACACTAGATGGCTCTTCAAGTTTTTTTTAGTAAAGAGTTCGATCTAGAGCCATGAACACTCAAAGAACGCTTTGGAATGATAAAAAGCTTATTTGCACCAAGAAGGGTTCTGCTAGTGTTTTGATGTCAAGTCTGTAACAATAGAAAAATCGCTTTTGTTGCTATACGGGACCCTTTTGAAAAAGGGTTCTCCATTCTCCATCAAGCTAAAGAACACTTTCACAATGCAAAAAACTCTTTAAACCTGCAGAGGGTTCTTTGAGTGTTCATGGTTCTATTTAGAAACATTTTCTTTATTCTTTAAGAACCCTTAAAGAACCATCTTTCTTAAGTGTGTATACAACTTTTGGGGCAGATACTTGAAGATCTTGAAGAGTAGGATTGTATTGAGTCTGAAAGCAGGAAGAAAAACTATTGGACTTATGTTGGAAATCACTTGAGGAAGTCATAGAACTTGTTCAGTCATATACAGAAGATTTTAATGGTTAAAAACAAAATGAAATGTCAGTAGTAAAGTCAGTTTGGTAGTTATATTGCACTCATTCTCAACGGACACTCAATGCACGCACACATACTGGACAGCCACACACATCTCTGTACAGTTTAAACTAGTCAATTTCAAAATCATGTCACCTTGGCACTGTTATCATGACAGCGCTACAGATCAGGATTGATAACATATATACAGCACTAATGTAATCAGTAACATAATTTTCTCTGGGAATACTCCACTGTTTTACATCCTGATCTCTGCCATGTTTGCAGCATGTGGTCGATTAGCACATTAATTTCTTTTACTTTTGTTGACATTTTTACCCAAATTTTCTGATAGCCAGATGTCCTAATTCAGTGCTAGTAAGCTGGGAGAGTAAATGTTAGTATCGATTCTGAGACAAGTGAAGTTCATTTAGGCCTGGGTGATGTAATCAGATATACAAGTACAAACATGACTCACTGTACAAGTAATACAAGTAACCTGAAGGCGATGCAGATAGGGAGAGATTGTCAAGAAGCTGCCCGTTAGTTATCTCACTGTAATGCCAGTTTTACATAACCCACAGCTCTTCACCTTCTACTTATTTTACTTTACATTAAGTTTAGCTGAAGTGCATGAAACCAAAAATAAATGCAGATGCTTTGGAACTTCAGCTTGCTTCACTGTGACTAACTGCACTAAAACAACCAAGCTAAACTGACTGGGTTTTACCCTAGAGCTGCTAAATTAACTCTAATCTGGAGAAAAAGTTTCTCTCCTCCTTTTTGCGGCCGTGTCTACAGCCGGAAAAACAGGATCACAAAACGGTAATAAATAATATTTAAAAATGCATACACAATGTTTTAATTAATTTTACAGGGTTTTTATGGGATGTTTAAAAGCCTTAAAGCAACATTAGAGTAAATCCCCCACTGTCTCTGCTGTGTTTGACTTAATCTTACCGTGTGAGTCAAATTTGCAGTATTTCCCGTACAAGTTAAGCGTCCCGGTGCTTAGTTGAGTTATGAAAACTCTGCAAACTATGAAATTATAATACTACATTATAATTGGGAAATTAAAATACTACCAAAGGCATTTATAGCCGAACCCCAGAGTGACTTGCAGCAATGATTGAAAACACGTTGTGTTTTTTTAAAATGGTTTTGGAAACAGCTTGCAGCCTGAACTTTTTCCAGCAGGGAGTGCATACAAGTTGCCACGAACCTCCACCTGAAGGAGCTCATGAATTCACGTGTTTGCAGCGACAGCCAATAAAACTACAGGTAGTTTTCAAAAGATGTTGGTTTACTCACTATTATATTATTTAATATGTAAATTTTATTAAAGATTTTCATTGAAAAAGTGTAAAACAAAAACTACCTAAAATTAGAACAGAAAGAAGGTCAAAGCTGCAGCAGACTGCATGTCTGTTTTTTTGTCGGTTCAGCACTAACCAGTGTCCAGACGAATTGTACTGCCTTGTCAAAATGTCCAACCGCAGCCCATATTTACATGTAGAGCTCTACATTAAACTGCAGGTAGGATATTTTAATAGCTTAAATCACACGAAGCATCTTATTCTCCAGCTTCTTTTCCAAACTTTTCACCTTTTTTAAACGTTCCACCTTAAATGGTGGAGCATTTACATTCTGGTGCCTCAGGCCACTGAAGCATTCAGGCACCATTTAAGGTGGAACTCCTTATCAGAAAACATAACCAGCATTAATAATATATTAAATGATAAAATGGATGTAGTTTATGCTCATTTAACTTTAGATGGCAATTCTGAGTAAGGTAAAGGAACAGAGAATTAGCTCACCACTGACAGTCATCATCATCACACAGTTGTAAACAGTTATTTTATAAAAGCTACGGTTGTCTGTTTTATCTCGGTACAGTAGTCTTTGTGAAGAGGTGTGAATTGTTTTCACAGCAGAGGGTCCTCCCCAGTCACCCCTCATTGCTCACTCACAGCTCAACACAAAAGTCCCAACATTTCACTCACAGACAGCCAACAATGATCAAATTAGCTCAAAATATCTGAGACAATTTCTATTGTAACGTTAAAAGACGAAAACCATTTATATGTATTTTCTTTATTAGTCTTTTTTCATTACTCATGTATTACGCTAAAATTCTTTGATTCTTGATTCTATGATTCTTCTACATCTATAATTCCTCTCATTTAAAATTGCATTGTGGTCATATTTTGTTCTGTTTCGTCAGTTTTTGTCATCATTCAAGTTTCAACTCTGCAGCAAAATCACATTACAATTCAGTCTATCTATTAAAATACATAAAACAGAGCAGACACTTTCACTGGATCAGTTATATATGCACAGAATGCCCCAAATAATCTAAAAAAATAAGTTGATTTGACATTTGCATAATCAAAATTTCATGTTATTCAAAAGAAAACACTGTACAAGATATGAATAAAATCCCTTTGAGTGCTGTCGAGAACAGTGAAAATGATTTGTAAAACGTGTTTGATTACTTATGTTGAAATCAGTGAGAACCTAGGGTTAAGTAGCAAAAAACTTGAGGCAGGTTTGCTGTACATTTACAGTACAATACAGTACTTCAGACTTTAAACCAATGTGAAAATATCACAGTAGTCATTAACACAGTGATGTTCATTCAGTTCTTCACTCTTTTTTGCTCTTTGCTGAGGTCCTTCTGTAACATTTACGGAAGAGCCAAGCACACGTTTTCACAAAGATGAACGTGACCAGAGCGACTATGGACAGCAAAAAGGCAGCGACGTCCAGGCAGTGGTACTGGTACCAAGTGAGGTCATGGGCCGCCACCCTCAGGTGCTTGGCCCCCTTGTTGCGCATCACAAACTCAATCCAGAAGACAGCCTTGTCCAGCGGCTTCATCGGCTGATCATGGTGGATTCGGGAAAGCCTCATGATGCTCTCTTTGTACCTGACAGAAGAAATTAAGTAAAATTTTGTATGTGAAGTAAACAGAGAGGTATTAAGCTTTTTGCACCAGTTAAAAGCCAAGTTATTTATGCTGTCGAAACACTTTCTTTAAAAAAACAGGAGACAAGCTATTTGCTGAATTTAACATTAAGAATAAAATAAATGCGGCCTGTGAAAAAAACAAACTAAAATATGGGATTTTTTATTTTATTTTTTAATTTCTATTTATTCACTGAGGTTAGCATATTGCCAACAAAACCAAATACAATAAATTTAAGTGTCTTTACTTTTGCACAGGCCATGTTTATTATTTGTTACATTATTTATTTTATGTTACATTCAGCAAATAACTAGTGATCATGCAGTAAAATGTGCAGAAGTTAGTTAACTAAATCAACAAAATGTCAGTTAAGCATGGTGGCCCAAAATTTTGCATACAAGTTTGCCAATCAAAAATGGGGTTAAACATATACTGTATTGCTGAGGAGATTAAAATAAAGAGTTCATAAATAGTGCTAAAGGAGTTTTATAGCCTTAAACCGCTGTTCATTTTTCCCATTTCATGGCATTTTTCAATTTTTGCCATAGAATGTCATTTCATTTGCCTCAACATGAGGGAGTTACAGTACTTTTAAGTTTACACTGAGCACCCTTAAAATAATCTTAGAGCATCTGCATTTAAGGGAAATACAAGATCAACTTACGATGGATTGTTAATAACTTCAGTGAGAGCGTCCTTCAGGTCTTTGGTCTCCATTTTGTTGAATTCAAGCATAACAGCTGCTCCTTTAGTTTTCATGTGGAACAGATTATCTGACTGGTCACCAAACAGTGGAATGCCCACCATTGGGACAGCATGATAAATAGCTTCATAAAGACCATTAGTCCCACCATGAGTGATGAAGGCCTTGGTTTTAGGATGTCCTATCAGAGACAAATCATTAGAAATCATCACTACAACAAACTGGTATAGTATATACAAGACCAAAAAAACAGTATATATTAAGGTTCCATGGATTTGCTAGAATCTGTGATGACATCTGTTTGAATGTTTTCTACAAAAACAACATTCAGGAATGTAACACAATTCTGAACAACCAAACACACCATCAGATGCCAAGGTAACTTTTTTCTTTTGAGAGTTCACCATTGAGAGTTCATGTTGTTTGCTTAGATGGCTTGTTCTTTATTTATACTATTTACAACATTTCCTCTGCTTTGGTCCAGCTGATTATGTGAGATATTGAGTGAGAACTGACAGCTGGGAACTGACAATCATATTTGACTTGTGACAATCGGCAAGCACATCAGTCAGTAAGGCACTAAAGATTGAAAATATTGGAATCTGTTTCATTTCTATCAAACAACATTATTTTGGTCGATACAGAACAAATCAGCATTACATCACAACAGTTATTTTAGTAGTAATAATAATAATAATAATAATAATAATAACTGCACTTTAAGCTGCACTATGTAGGTTTTGGGGGTTTGTAATTTGTAAATGTGTAATTGCATGTGACCAGCGGAAGAAGATTTTGGAACATCAAGCAACAAATCTGATGATTGTATTCAAAGTACTCAAAGAGAACTCAGTCAAACCTTGAAGAAGGGTGTGTCTTCTGAGGACATGAGTGATTTATTTGCTATTCTCATCATATCTTCAACAGTATGATGGTGATTTTGCATTTAAGACCCAAACATCGAGTTGGATTGTCTTTTTGAGCCTGTGTTTGTGACATTAATACGTATGACCCCCACAAAATCCGACCTGACACCTCCAACTTTTATTTCTATTTTAGGCTTTACAGGGCAACTCGCAGCAGCGCACACACACCATATATAAGAGTGTTTTTTCCTCTTTACTTCCTCTTAATGCTATTTTTTCAATTTTAACAAAGGAAATCATGCATAGTGCAACTTTAAAATTACTACTGGTATCTATGACAAGATTGTCATATTGTTTGGGCCCTAAAACAAATTCAAATGACAAAACAGTACCTTACCTAGTAAATCATTCTGGGGAATCCAGTCATAGAGTCTTGTGTTTGGGGCAAGAGTGTCTGGTTTCTCTCCCATATACCGCCACAAGACCTGTAATTAAATACAGAATTCTGAGAAATGATAAAAAGTAAAAACTAGTAAGACCAATGAAGTAAACCATCACAAAAACTTCTCCATAAAGAAAATAAGATTAATAAACTTTACTACATGCAGGTGCTATGGATGGCACTTTGTTTACAACATTCAAGGTGGCAGTACTTGTAGAGTACACTATTAAACTAGAACCAGATATTTTATAGATATGGGCAAAGAACAGTACTATGAAATCTAATGTCTGCAGGGTTGTTTGTCTAGGGCCGTATTACAGAAACATCCTATCTTTTTGTCTTAACTTGTGATCTGACAGGTCAAAATAAGATTTTTCACAAATACGTATTACAGAAACAAATAAAATCTTAATTTAGGAATTTTATCTTACAGCATCTTATCTTAAGTTAGAAAATCTTAATATACTCAATCGAAGTCAACAATCAACTGTCATGTCTGTTACCGAGCAACCGACCATACGCCAAACAGAACTGAACCGCGATAAACTGAAAGTTAAGAATATTGTGACAGTGCTTTGTGCTGATTATCAGAGTCACTGTTCTCCAGTTTCAGCTTAATTTCCCAAACGCTTTAGCCGAGCGCGCTAATGTTATTCCTCCTAATAAACAGACACACGTTCAGCTCTGTCTCCTCATTATTCACCACCATCACTGTAATATTTCATCTGACGAGTTTCCATCAACATTAACACACAAAGGTAATAAGAGGGGATGGTGGAGATCGAGTCTGCAGTGTCTGGGGTTTTAAAACGCCGTTAGAGAGAAAAACCCTCACAATTCAAGTCAGAGTTTTCAATGTAGGTAAACGTAGCGTCATTATGCCAGTTATAGTGAACTATGCTGTCTGACACGGCACAAAACAATAGAAACACATGGTTAAAACAGAAGTTAAGAAGCTCTGGGGTTTATCTTAAAGTTAGGACAGTATTTAGGAAATTTAGTCCAGTTAGGGTGTTTCTGCAATACTGCTTTCTTATCTGGAGTTACGTTGAGATGAAATTAAGAACTATTAACTGATAAGATTTTAGACTTAAGTTTCTGTAAAACGGTCCCTTAGTCTATTTCTAGTTTTTATGGAGAATAAACACCAGTCAGTTTAAACATGAACCAGCCTCATATCAAGATGGCTTGTAGACCTTGAGACAGCTGGAATATTGATTTTCTTTTTGCAGATATAAACATTTCAGAGTGTAATCTCAGACCTTCTGTGGGATCTGCCCGAGTGCTGAAGCAATGATGTTGGCTCTCTGTTTGGTGACGTTCTTCACCATGGAGCCCAGGGAAAACACCACAATGCCATCATCTCCTGAGCTCTGAACAAACTCCTCCATCTCCTACAAAACCAAAAAGCAAAGACAGATACATGTTAGTCTTCTGATCATGTTCCTCAAAAAGCTGATTTATATGCAACAGAATACTGACATCCAGCTGCAACAGCACAGACCAAGCCTCAGGCTGGGCCGAGGTTAAGCTACTTAAGTTAGCTGTGTGGCTAAAGTGTTGGTGAAGCAGCTCACATTTATGTTAGGTTAAAAGTTTGTCAGCACAAACAAATTGTTTCCGGAAAGAATTTTCCTGAAGAAAAATCTATCCCAGACTGCTTACTTGCTTTCTGCAGTACCAGCAGATAAACTCTGTGAGGTAATAATCTGTAGTAAGGTTTAGGGTCAGGCACTAAACCTTTATACATTCAATCATTTTCCCAATTCTGTGCCAATTCTTAATGTGTAACTCAAGCATGCAAACGTTCAAAAGACGTCCTGACAGCTACAACGGAGACCTTACTTTTGGAAGTGGCTTTGCAGGCTTGCAGTGCAGCCCCCCGACAAATTTGAAATTCGGCAGGAGTGGTCTTGGATACTCAAAGTCCCAGTAAGTTCTGATTAACCAGATGTCTGCTTTTCCCATAGTGTCACATAGCGTTGTGGGTTTGCCTGTGAAGTAAAGGAGCAAAGATGATGTGATACTAGATCAGTTTGCTGCATAGTTACTTAAATGTTATATATAAAACGTTATTAAAAGTGGAGCCATTTTTTTCTGCTCCTAATTTCAAACTTCAGCACCAACATGAGTGATGAGCACAAAGTAAAACATTACAAAAACAAAAGGCTTTGGTGCTCCCTTACCCATAACTCTGGTGTAATACTTATCAAACTATCAGTTGTAGCTTGATTATTGCTGTGTGAGCAACTTATAACAGCACGTTCTCTAACTGCTCTATGAAATCCATGTCAGTGAGATGCCCTTGGGTGGCAACAGTGGGCACATAGGACAGTGGTGCTGGCAACTGCACAGTCTCTCCATACTGTATGCCACAGACAGTCGAATAGACACCACCTGGGACAAGCCAAGGGTCTCTGCCAATAGATTACTGCACAGCATAATGGGATCATACAGAAATGCATAAAAGTGTGATTCCATAAGCGAAGTTATGAGCTGTTGATTAAGCAGAATTCCTTTACATGCTGCCTTGAAATAACTCTCAAACTAACAAAACAACGCCAAAGACGGAATCCCAGTGATGAGGTGGGTGCAGGTTCTCCAGACTGTCTGCGCTATGCATCACCTCTGGTCAGTCCATGAACTTGCACAACCCCTGGGGCTCATAAGTATGAGCTGATCAGTTTTTCAAACATTGTTCTTACACAGAAATTGAGCCAATACAAAAACTTGCCAGATAAAACTTTTAAAATTCCAGCACCACTTAAGATCTTCAATAATTTAGGCAGAAAAGAGCAAGCACCACTGGACAAAGAACACTGTAGGATCTATCTATGATGATAATCTTGCTCGTCTTTGAAGTTTATATTCAGAGGCTGTTCAGGATGAGGACTGACCAAATTTTGTTCACACCATGCCAGATAACACGGTGATTAGGTGTGAAAAGACTCCAATTTTGTCATTAACAAGCACAGGAGCTGGACTTCAGCTGAGGTTACTGGCTTGTATATTAAAGGTTGATTTCCTGGACAGCGATTAAGTCTAGTCCTGAACTACATTTTTCTTTCAGTAGATAACCCTCATCCACAATGCTGTATAGTCCAAGACTAGACTTGATCTCTCATATTCAGTAAAAATGAAGCAAAACACTTGTGTTCTTTCTTTTCACGATTTAGGTATATTTAGGTCATTCTTATAGTTGACCCAGATGAGGGCACTGAGGTGTCGGTTGGTGGTCATGGTTTCTCAAGACTATTTAACAACATGTGGAATAATTAAGGTTTAAATCACTGCAGACATCTGTAAAAACAAACTTAGCTGTTAAAGAAAGGAGGCCTTGGTGCTGCCTTACCTGTTATTTTGGTGTAATGTTTATCAAACGTTATCATTTGCAGTTTGTACAATGCCGTGTGAGCAACATACAACAGCACATTCTCTACCCGCTCTATGAAGTTCATGTGGTCAGTGAGATGTCCTTGGGTGGCAACAGCGGGCACATACGACGGTGGTGTTGGCAACTGACCGCACAGTCTCTCAAAACTGTATGCCAAAGACAGTCTATTAGACATCACCTGGGGGAGGCCGAGGGTCTCTGCCAACAGATCACTGCATGGCATCACAGGATCGTACAGCATTACATCAAAGTGTAACTCCCTGAGTGAAGCTATGAGCTCCTGATTGAGCATCATTCCCTCACATATTGATAAGAGATAACTCTGAATTTCAGACATTATGTTCCAAAACAACAACAAAGTCCGAATCCCGGTGGTCGTCTCATTCATCGAAACGTTAATAAAGTTCTGCCACACGAACTCTGCGTGTTGTTTTTCCACGCTGATCTTAAAAACAATGTATTTGAAGTTCTCCTTTTGCGAGTAGTTGATCGAAGGTGACGCTGAATGGATAAGAACAGTCACACTGTGATTCCGAGCGATCAGCTCATCCATGATTACGCGCATGTTGTGCCAATGGCTGAATTCACCAGGAAGAACCAGTATGTTACCACTGAGAGTCATTTCAGACCCGCTCAGTATCAAAGCTACCAACGGGAGAAGATGTCTGTACATCATGGTAGCAAACTAACTGACAGCTCGACTACTTGTTGGCTCCACCGTTCAGCTCACACAGCCCTGAAAACCTCACTGAACTCTGGTTTAGGTGTCACTGAACTGGGACAAAGGGAGCGGGGCGGAGCGGTAAACTTAGGTTGATATTTCAGCGGATATCCGCGTTTTGCCACTCCTCTTGATCACAAACAACGTCCTGAAATCTCTGAAATGACATTTTCTAAGTCGTGGTGAAACAGAGAACAAACCACAATCACTACATCCTGTCAAACCTCTCGATTTTTCCATTTGCCGAGTACGTCTGATCAAAGCAGCTGGAATCGCTGCAGCAGGTGCTGAAAGGTGCGAGGGATCGTCTGAAAAGTGCGGCTTCCGTTTAAAACCGTAAAACATTCACAGAGATAAGGGGGCTGTTGGTGTTATTTATAAAGACTTGAAACCCACTGATGTACACAGATGATGTGAAAATCAATACACGACTTTAGCAACTTCCTCATTTTTAATGGATGGATATTTTTTTTAGCAGTTCAGGCATTCTGCACGTCCATGTAGGGAATTTTTTTAAGCCTTAAATTACTACCGTGACACATCACAGTATGTATAATTCTAATGTCACTTGTAATGTACAGAGACACATCTGACAAACATACTACAACAATACTACAACTTGGAGCTACCATCGGAGCTGCCCTAGACCTGGAAAGGAACAGCTGCCAATAGGTCTGTGTTGAAGGCCTTGGGCTGCGATGATATCCTTAACTGCCAACGGGGCTGGATTGTCATCCTCTCCTGCAGACAAGACTGCATTCTCAAGGAAGAAGAAAGGCCTGGAGATCTTTCTCATTGTATTTGGAGAGCTTCAATTATAGAAAAGTAAATTAATCAGTCATTTCTAGTTTTCATCATTTGTGCACATTGAGCTTATTAACTTTAAATTGTTCACCACAGCCTTTACAGCCCTGCTCAGCTGAATTTGTTGAATACAGATGGTCAATCTGTTTGTGGTGTTTGTGCTAAATGCGGCTAATTCATCTGCGTGGGATCATAGAGGTTGTGGTGAGGAGTTCCCATTTAATGGACAGAACATGCATTGGCCTGCAGGTTGGAAAGTTTGTGGAAAATGTCTCTATACCTTGCAAGTTTCATTCCAATTTACCTGACTGCATGTCTTTGGACTGTGGGAGGAAACCAGAGCACCCAGAGGAAACCCACGCAGACACAGTAAGATGAAGCTACTTTTGATCAAATGTACTGGACCAAACTGAAAAATCAGAAACTTTGACAGAATATAATGATGATAGTTTGTTTTCTGTTTCACCACGACTTACAAAATGTTATTTCATAGATTTTAGGAAGTTGTTAGTGAGCGAGAGGAGGGGCGAAACGCGGATATCAGCTGAATATGTGACACATGCATAACACTATTGAGCTCCGTCCTGCTCCCTTTGTCCCAGTTCAGTGTGACCTAAACCTCAATTCAGTCATTTCAATGATGCTACCATGATATACAGACACCTTCTCCCGTTGTAGCTTTGCTGCTAAGCGGGCCTAAAATAACTCTACTACTTTCTCTGCTGTGTTTTCTCCCACATGTTATGGAAAAGTGAGCTGCTTTCAGCTGTTCAGCACAGTTTTCTCTCGTTTATTTATTTGATGTTTGTTAATAATATCTTTAGAGGGAGGCGGTGAGTAATATTTGTTTATTTTTAGCTTGAGGTCCCAGGGAACCTAAATATGTATCAAAGTATAATTTTGAATAATGTTCCAATGATCAATAAATCAATAAATCAAGAGGGCACCAAATGCTTCCTCAGCCGCTAAGACAATCCTGTGATGCAACACGCTGTAACTTTTGTTTGAAAATGCCAGGCAGAAGCAGTGAGTCACACAGCCCAGCAAGTGATGAAGTCATCTTTAAATGTAAGTTATTCTGATTTTCTGTGGTATTTTATTCATTTTCTTGTCACAAAGGTGCACAAATAGCCTATGGTTTGCAATTTAGGTCAGTCAGTGACTATGACAGTGAAGTCTCAAAATCCGTTACTGTTTTAAATAGCCAGCTGGCTAACAAACTTGCTGACTAATAACCAAGTAGCTTAACTAGTGCTTGGTTTTGTCAAACGTTATCTAATTGTTGACCCATTCTTGTGTTTCTTGAATAATTTAGTAGAATAATGAGGGCTATATGGTGTTTTCTGTAAGTTGCTAAATAGTAAGGACCAGATCAGTGCTCAAAGCCTTCAAAAAGGCTTATATTAAGAGAGAGGCTGTTCACCAGGGAGAAAAACTCTGCTTTGTCAGCTACGAAGTAAGAAAGTTAGGGTGTTGGTTCACCATTTAGATCAGGCCTGTCCAATCTTATCCATAAAGGGCGGCTTTAGCTGCAGATTTTCACTGGAAACAAGCAGGAGCTCACCTGATTAATCTTAATCAGGAAAAACAATCATGAAAACCTGCAGCCACACTCTGCGAAACACGACTGGACTCCAGTGACTTAGTCATGCATACCATTAGTGAATCATAACTTTAAAAGTAAGTAGAAGTGCTTTGCTTGTGTGGTTAAGCACTTTCCTAATCTATTTAAAGTTTTAGTTGAATATTGTTGGGTCTTTTAATCTCTTTACCTGTTCTCTAACAAAGTTAAAAGCCCTAATTTGATTTTGGAGCAGCAAAACCTTTTGTTTTTGTAATGTTTTACTTTGTGCTCGTAGCTCATGTTGGTGCTGAAAAAGTTTGAATTTCAGCATCATTCGCTGCTATCTTCCAGTGTACTAGGAAAACAGGAGCAGAAAAAATAGCTTCACTTTTCTAACATTTTATGTGAAACATTTAAGTAACTATACACGAAACTGATCTAGTATCACATCATCTTTGCTCCTTTACTTCACAGGCAAACCCACAACAGTGTGTTACACTATGGGAAAAACAGACATCTGGTTAGTCAGAACTTACTGGGACTTTGAGTATCCACGACCGATCCTGCCGAACTTCAAATTTGTCAGGGGGCTGCACTGCAAGCCTGCAAAGCCACTTCCAAAAGTAAGATCACCGTTATAGCTGTCAGGACGTCTTTTGAACGTTTGCATGCTTGAGTGACACATTAAGAATTGACACAGAATTGGGAAAATGATTGAATGTACAAAGGTTTAGTGTCTGACCCTAAACCTTACTACAGATTATTACCTCACAGACTTTATCTGCTGGTACTGCAGAAGGCAAGTAAGCAGTCTGGAACAGGGTAGATTTTCTCATCAGAAAAAAAACTGAAACAATTTATTTGTGCTGAAGAACTTTTAACCTTCACCAACACTTTAGCCAGCCAGCTAAATTAAGTAGCTTGCCAGCCAGTTGGCCAACCTCTGCCCAGCCTGAGGCTTGGTCTGTGGTGCTGCCACTGGCTGTCAGTATCCACTTCTGTTGCATTTAAATCAGCTTCTTGTGGAACACAATCAGAAGACTAACACGTATTCGCCTTTGCGTTTGGTTTTGTAGGAGATGGAGGAGTTTGTTCAGAGCTCAGGGGATGATGGCATTGTGTGAACCTCACCAAAGAGAGAGCCAACACCATCACTTCAGCACTCAGGCAGATCCCACAAAAGGTCTGAGATTACACTATGAAATGTTTATATCTGCAAAAAGAAAATCAATATTCCAGCCGTCTCAAGGTCTACAAGCCATCTTGATAAGAGGTTGATTCATGTTAAGTCCTGTCTTTATTCCCCATAAAAAACTATAAATAGACTAGACAAACAACCCTGCAGGTATTTGATTTATTGTAGTGTCCTTTGCCCCGTCCATAAAATATCTGATACTAGTTTGGTAGCGTGCTTTACAAGTACTATCACCTTGAATGTTGTAAGCAAAGTGCCATTCATAGATCAGGTTAATCTTATAATTTTTATGGAAAAAAAAAAGTTTTTGTGTTCATTTTTCAGAATTCTGATTTGAATTACAGGTCTTGTGGCGGTATACGGAAAAAATTAGCATTACTAAGTGAAGAGGAAAAATCACACTAAAATATGGTGTGCATGTCCTACTGCGAGTTGCCCTGTAAAGCCTGGAATAATAATTGAAAAGTCAGAGGTGTCGGGTCGGATTTTGTGGGGGTCATACGTTTTAATGTCACACACACATGCTCAAAAAGAAGCTCCAACTCGATGTTTGGGTCTCAAATGAAGACATGATAACAATAGCAGATAAATCACTTACAACCTCAGACGACACGTACTTCTCCAAGTTCTCTTTGAATACTCTTTCAATGTGCTTACAATCATCAGATTCAACACTTCGGAATTACAAAATCTTCTCCCACATGTCATGTGCAATAGCATATTTAAAAATTACAAATTCCCCAAATCTGTAAAGTGCAGCTTTGAGTGCAATTTTTATTAATATTCAAATACAAAAGTCACCATACAATATATTCATAATATAATCGAAAACATTCTGTTTTTCCAGTATTACTCATAAGTTTGTTGTACCAATGCAATGCTGCTGGAGTTATCTGGTTCATTGTTGTCTTGACATAATACTGATTTGTCCTGTATGGACCAACATAATGTTATATGATAGAAATGAAACAGATTTCAATATTTTCAATGCTGTGTGTAGTGCTTTACTGACTGATATGCTTGCCAACTGTTACTTGTCAAATATAATTGTCAGTTTTCACTCAATATCTCAAATAATCAGCTGGACCAAAGCAGGGGAAATGTCTTAAATTGTATAAATAAAGAACAAGCCATCTAGGCAAACAATATGAATACTCAAAATAAAAGATTACCTTAGCATCTGATGGTGTTTGGTTGTTCAAAATGGTGTTACATTCCTCAATATGGTTTTTGTAGAAAACATTTAAATAGATGTTATCTCCCATTCCAGAAAATCCATGGAACCTTAATATAGGCAGTTTTTTTTGTTGTAGTGATGATTTCTAATGATTTGTCTCTGATAGGACATCCTAAAACCAAGGCCTTCATCACTCATGGTGGGATTAATGGACTTTATGAAAGTATTTATCATGGTGTCCCAATGGTGGGCATTCCACTGTTTGGTGACCAGTCAGATAATCTGTTCCACATGAAAACTAAAGGAGCCGCTGCTATACTTGAATTCAACAAAATGGAGAGCAAAGACCTGAAGGACGCTCTCACCGAAGTTATTAACAATCCGTTGTGAGTTGATCTTGTATTTTCCTTAAACGCAGATGCTTTAAGATGGAGATTATTTTAAGGGTGCTCAGTGTAAACTTAAAAGTACTGTAACTCCCTCATGTTGAGGCAAATGAAATGACATTTCATAGCAACATTAAAAAATGCCTCGAGTAGAAAAAAACAGTGGTTTAAGGCTATAAACGTCCTTGAATATTATTTATGAAATTTGAATTTTAACCTCTTCAGCAATGCAGTAAATTTATTTAACCCCATTTTTAATTAGCAAGTTTTGACATTTTGTTGATTTTCTAAATGAAAATAAGTTAACACACCCTCTACAGAGAACACCTTTCTGCACATTTTAATGCATAATCACTCGTTATTTTCTGAATATAACATATAAACTTAAAATGTGGCCTGTGCAAAAGTAAAGACATTTAAATTTATTGCATTTTTTCCCCAATATGCCAACCTCAGTGAATAAGTAGAAATTGTGGAGTAACATTTGCGGATAAACATCCCATATTTAAGTTTGTTTTTTGCACTGGTCGCATTTAATGTTTTAATTGTATCACAATATGTTTAACTCAGCAAATAAACAAAAATTGTACATTAAAATGTGTTCTCTGTAGAGGATGTGTTGACTTATGTTCACTTAGAGAATCAACAAAACATGTAACTACAAAAGCGACGCCAAAACGTTCTCATAAACAGCATATAAATCTGATCCTGAGAGCTGAAATAACTTAATTAGTAAATATTCTTACAGCTCACCTTGGAGGCTTGTGTCACTTGTTTTTAAAGGAAGTGTTTCAACAGCATGTCTTTGAGATGCTACTGCTAATTTGTGCCTAGTTTAAGTGGCAGAGAATAATGTATATAATATATATTGTATATAATGTATAAAAAAAAACAGTTGCCACCAGTTGCTCAAAATTAAGTAGACCAAGCATGCACTTTAAATAGCTCCACCCATTTTTTACCTGATCCTCCTTCAAACGCACATGCATATGAGAGAAATGTGCATTTTGTGTTTTTCCACGCTGACCCATAAACTTAGTGTTCAGGATTGTGTTTTGTACATAACACCCTGTCTGAACGCATCTGATTTGCCCCTAAAACAGGCGCAAAAGCTTAATACCTCTCTGTCCACTTGACACACAGTTTACCTTAATTTCTTCTCTCAGGTACAAAGAGAGCATCATGAGGCTTTCCCGAATCCACCATGATCAGCCGATGAAGCCGCTGGACAAGGCTGTCTTCTGGATCGAGTTTGTGATGAACAACTGAGGGTGGCGGCCCATGACCTCACTTGGTACCAGTACCACTGCCTGGACGTCGCTGCCTTTTTGCTGTCCATAGTCGCTCTGGTCATGTTCATCTTTGTGAAATCGTGTGCTTGGCTCTTCCGTAAATGTTGCAGAAGGACCTCAGCAAAGAGCAAAAAAGAGTGAAGAACTGAATGAACATCACTGTGTTAATGACTACTGTGATATTTTCACATTGGTTTAAAGTCTGAATTGCTGTATTCTACTGTAAATGTACAGCATACATTCCTCAGGTTTTTTGCTATTTAATCCTAGATTCTCAGCAATTCCACGACACTATATTTGAACACGTTTTCTAAATCATTTTCACTGTTCTCGACTTCACTTAAAGGGATTTTTTTCCAAATCATCATCACCTGACTAATTACTACTGTTGTAGTGAAGACCAAGACTGGGATACATTGTGTCCAAGTCAAGACCAAGACTTTTAGTAATCCAGTCTGAGTTGTGGCAGAGACCTAGACCAAGACTAAGGCCAGATTTTTTTTTTTTCAAAATAAAAAATTCATATATACATAAATGAAATGAATTTGTAGTGTATTGTATTTTCATTATCATGATTAATACATAATGTTACATTTTATATTTTGTGAAATATAACTAAATAATATACAGCATAAAACATGATTAATTATTATTATATTATAGTCTTATGTTATAGACTTAGTCAAACTTTGCATTGTAACTGGAAGCAGTGGGGAGCTAATTCTATGCTCCTTTCTTCTCTACAACTTATTCAGAATCACCATCTAAAGTCAAATGAACATAAACTACATCCATTTTATCATTAAATGAAAACATTACATACAGTAATAATAATCTGTAACTACGACTGATGTAGGGAGAAGTCAGTAACATTACACAGACACATGAAATAATTAAAATAGTTATAAATAAAGCGGGAAATGGCCAGAGAGTATTAACAATTAATGATGCTCTATCAAAGGATTTGTAAACAATGCAATAAGCAGTGAATCTCAGCTCTCAGTTACATTATTCTTCTATTAAGGCTGGTAATATTTCCTGATAAGGAGTTCCACCTTAAATGCTGCCTGAATGCCTCAGTGGCCTGAGGCAGCAGAATGTAACTGCTGCACCATTTAAGGCAGAAAAAATATCCTACCTACAGTTTTATGTAGAGCTCTACCTGTAAATATGTGCTACGGTTGGACATTTTGACAAGGTAGCACAGTTCGCCAGAGCACCGGTTAGTGCTGACTCTGACACACCCGAGCGACGAGCTAAGTTAACAGTTACAAAACTGAAATGGAGGCATCAGACAACAATTTCCGAGCCGACCTCACCCCGAGACCGAGACAAGACCGAGTCCAAATGAGGTCGAGACCTAGTTTATGCAGTGGGTCTCATTTAGAGGACCGTTGCTTGGTAGAGCGCGTCCTTCGCAGCGTCCGTGAGGCAGAATTTGAGGAGTTTGATCAGTGAGCGAGAGGCGAGGAAGACAGTTATCTAGGTAAATAAAACTGAGAGCTTGTTAAAAAAACAAGCTGAAATGAAACGAATGAAACGAGACTTAACCCTATCCACAGCCCGCAGTATGTTTACACATGTGAACACGAAGCCTTACCATTTTTTTCATGTTTTCTCTGCTCCTAACTTCAAAATCACAACTGAGTAGTCGGACACTTTGATCTCCTAAATCACCTTATCAGGGAGTAAGTAATAATGTTAAACTGAGTCTGTACTGAATTAACATTAAAAACACAAAACTTTTGAAACATGAAGTTACAACACTATAGCAATGACATGCGCATGCTCAGTAGGAATAGGACACATTATTAGAACACAGGTGTTAACAGTAAATGGGTAAATTCGCCTTCTTTATGTCTTATAAGGTTAGATGACGCTTAGACAGCTGCCTATGAAGACAGCGGCTACTAAGAGAGCTCTCTGGGTATTGGGACACTCCATATGTATTTTATTAATATTATTTGTATGTATTCTAATGTAAGTGTTTTCCTAAGCAAATCATCTCTTACTGCCCAATTAAATAGCTTTCGATAGAGAATTTTCTTAGGTGGCTTAAACTTTTCCACAATACTTTATGTGAGTTAATCAGTTTTGGAAACAGGTCACAAGTGTGAAAATTGGGAAGTTTTCCTCACAAATGATGAATCACTCATTCATTTACTTAGTGATCACTGCAGCACTGTACATATGACAGTAGAGATCCTCAGATGGCCTATATCATCTTCATAGAGTTTGGTCTAGCTTTCAAGATCCCATCTGTATAAAGCCTGTTAGATGTTTATTTATTTTATTTTTAGAAAATAATCATTGAAACTCAACGAAGGCATATCTCACGTTTGTCAGACATGTCTCTGTACATTAGTGACTTTAGATCTGTATGTCATATGCATGTGTAGTAGTAACAGTAGTAGTTTATTGACTAAAAAAAATCCGTAAATGCACGTGCAGAATGCCTAAACTGCTAATATATATATATATATCCAAAATATATATATCGCTGTGAATGTTGTACGTTTTGAAACAGTAGCTGAACTTTTTAGACGGTCCCTCATCCCCTTTAGCGCCTGCTGTGGTGATACCGGCTGCTTTGATCAAATGTACTCGATGAAATGGAAAGATCGGGAACTTTGACAGAATATAATGGTTATAGTTTGTTCTCTGTTTCATCGCGACTTAGAAAATGCAATTTCAGAGATTTTAGGACGTTGTGAGCAAGAGGAGCGGCGAAACGCGGATATCCGCTGAATAAGAAACATCAGTCCGAGTTTACCGCTCCGCCCGCCCTCTTTGTTCCAGTTCAGTGTGTCCTAAACCTGAGTTCATTGATTCGGTTGTCAGGGCTGTGGCTGGACGGTGGAGCCAACAAGTAGTCGAGCTGTCAGTTACTTTACTACCATGATATACAGACATCTTCTCCCGTTGGTAGCTTTGATACTGAGCGGGTCTGAAATGACTCTCAGTGGTAACGTACTGGTGGTCCCCGGTGAATACAGTCACTGGTACAACATGCGCGTAATCGTGGATGAGCTGGTCGCTCGGAATCACAGTGTGACTGTTCTGGTCCACTCAGCGTCATCTTCGGTCAACTACACGGAAAAAGAGAACTTAAAATACATTATTTTTGAGATCAACATAGAAAAACAAGATGCAGTGAATATGTGGAAGAACTATATTAACTCTTCGATGAACCAGACCGTCATCAGGATTGAGACTTTGTTGTTGTTTTGGAACGTGATTTCTGAAATTGAGAGATATGGCAGATCAATATGTGACGGGATGCTGCTCAATCAAGAGCTCATAGCTTCACTCAGGGCATCACACTTTGATGTACTTCTATACGATCCTGTGACGCCATGCACTGATCTATTGGCAGAGATCCTCGACCTGCCCCGGGTGATGTCTTTAAGACTGCATTTTGCATACAGTATGGAGAGATTGTGCGGTCAGTTGCCAACACCACCGTCGTATGTGCCCGCTGCTGCCACCCAAGGACATCTCACTGACCACATGAACTTCATAGAGCGGGTGGAGAATGTGCTGTTGTATGTTGCTTTCACAGCGATATACAAACTGTCAATGATGTTCACGTTTGATAAGTATTACACCAACATAACAGGTAAGGCAGCACTAAGGCCTCTTTTCTTTTGTACCTAGGTTTTTTTTGAGCACCAACTGACACCTCAGTGCCCTCATCAGGATCAACTGTATGAATGACCTTGCATAACTTAAATCTCAGAAGGACAGAACACGTGTTTTTGTAGGCACTGACACAGTGTTGTTTTCCTGGAGAGATATTAAGTCTAGTCTTAGACTACACAGCATCATTGATGGGGATTATCTACTGAAAGAAAAATGTAGTCCAGGACTAGGCTTAATCCCTGTCCAGAAATCAACCCTTAATATACCAGCCTGTAGCATCGGCTGAGGTCCAGCTCCTGTGATTGGTAATGTCAGTTTTTATGTCAAAATTCAAAGTTTGAATTTCAGCATTGTTCGCTGCTATCTTCCAGTGTAATATGATTGATCTAGTATCACATCATCTTTGCTCCTTTACTTCATAGGCAAACCCACAACAATGTGTGAAACTTTGGGAAAAACAGACATCTGGTTAATCAGAAGTTACTGGGACTTTGAGTATCCAAGACCACTCCTGCCGAACTTCAAATTTGTCGGGGGGCTGCACTGCAAGCCTGCAAAGCCACTTCCAAAGGTAAGATCACCGTTATGGCTGTCAGGACGTCTTTTGAACATTTGCATGCTTGAGTGACACATTAAGAATTGACACAGAATGTTTAGTGCCTGACCCTAAACCTTACTACAGGTTTTATCTATCAGAGTTTATCTGCTGGTACTGCAGAAAGCAAGTAAGCAGTCTGGGACAGGATTGATTTTCTCCTTAGGATGTTCCTTTTTTGAAACAATTTATTTGTCACACTAACATTAATGTGAGCTGCCTCACCAACACTCTAGCCAGACGGCTAAGGCTTGGTCTGTGTGGCTGCAGCTGGATGTCACTATTCACTTCTGTTGCATTTAAATCAGCTTCCTGAGGAACACGATCATAGAACTAACATGTATCTGTCTTTGCTTTTTGGTTTTGTAGGAGATGGAGGAGTTTGTTCAGAGCTCAGGGGATGATGGCATTGTGGTGTTTTCCCTGGGCTCCATGGTGAAAAGCCTCACCAAAGAGAGAGCCAACATCATCGCTTCAGCACTCGGGCAGATCCCACAGAAGGTCTGAGATTACACTATGAAATGTTTATATCTGTAAATAGAAAATCAATATTCCAGTTGTCTGATGGTCTACAAGCCATCTTGACATGAGGCTGATTCATGTTGAATCCAGCTGGTGTTTATTCTCCATGAAAATTAGAAATAGTCAAACAAGCAACCCTGCAGATATTTGATATTTGATTTCACTGTAGTGTTCATTGTCTTGTTCATAAAATATCTGATTCTAGTTTGGTAGTGCACTCTACAAATACTATCCCCTTAAATATTGTAAGCAAAGTGCCATCCATAGCATATCCATAGAGTAGTTTAATCTTATATTCTTTATGGGGAAAAAAGAAGTTTTTGTGTTCATTTTTCAGAATTCTGTGTTTAATTACAGGTCTTGTGGCGGTATATGGGAGAGAAACCAGACACTCTTGCTCCAAACACAAGACTCTATGACTGGATTCCCCAGAATGACTTACTAGGTAAGGTACAGTTTTGTCATTTAAGTGTCTTTTAGTGGCCAGCCAACATGACAATGTTTTCAGAGATACCGATACTAATTTTAAAGGTGCACTATGCACGATTTTCTTTGGAATAAAGTGAAAAAAATTGAAAAAATTAGCATTACTAAGCAAAGAGGAAAATACACTCCAAAATATGGTGTGTGTGCTGCAGCGAGTTGCCCTGCAAAGTCTGAAATAATAATTTAAAAGTCAGAGGTCAGATTTCATGGGGGTTTTTTGAACCACATCATATGTCTTTACATATTAATGTCACACACAGGCTCAAAAAGAAGGTCTGGCTCAATGTTTAGGCCTCAAATACAAAATCAACATTACACTGATGAAGATATGATGATAATAGTAAATCATTCACTCACAACCTCAGAAAACACGTCCTTCTCCAAGCGTTGACTAAGTTCTCTTTGAACATTTTTTCGATGTAGCATCTGATGGTGTGTTTGGTTGTTCAGAATGGTGTTACATTCCTGAACGTGGTTTTTGTAGACACCATTTAAATAGATGTTATTGTCGATGCCAGCAAATCCATGGAACCTTAATATACACTGTTTTTTGGTCTTGTATATACTATAATAGTTTGTTGTAGTGATGATTTCTAATGATCTGTCTCTGATAGGACATCCTAAAACCAAGGCCTTCATCACTCATGGTGGGACTAATGGTCTTTATGAAGCTATTTATCATGGTGTCCCAGTGGTGGGTATTCCACTGTTTGGTGACCAGTCAGATAATCTGTTCCACATGAAAACCAAAGGAGCAGCTGTTTTGCTTGAATTCAACAAAATGGAGACCAAAGACCTGAAGGACGGTCTCATCGAAGTTATTAATAATCCGTCGTAAGTTGATCTTGTATTTTCCTTAAATGCCTTTAGTAGAAAAAACAGTGGTTTAAGGCTGTAAAAGTCCCTGAATACTATTTATGAACTTTTTATTTTGATCTCCTCAGCAATACAATATATATGTTTAACCCCGTTTTTGATTGGCAAACTTGTATGAAAAAATTTGGGCCATCCTGCTAAGCTGACATTTTGTTGATTTTCTAAATGAAAGTAAGTTAACACGTTCCTCTTTTTTTTGCACAGGCCACGTTTAATTTTTTTTACAGTATGTTAAACTCAGCAAATAAAGAGTAATTGTACTTGCCTGATGCTCCCACATTTTGCACGATTCCCCTTCAAATGCATATGCATATGAGAGAGAGGTGCATTGTGGGTTTTACCACACTCTGGCCCATAAACTGTGTGTTCAGGATTGTGTTTTGTACATAACACCCTGTCTGAACGCATCTGATTTGCCCCTAAAACTGGCACAAAAAGCTTAATACATCTCTGTTTACTTGACATACACAGTTTCACTTCATTTCTTCTGTCAGGTACAAAGAGAGCATCATGAGGCTTTCCCGAATCCACCATGATCAGCCGATGAAGCCGCTGGACCAGGCTGTCTTCTGGATCGAGTTTGTGATGAACAACAAGGGGGCCAAGCACCTGAGGGTGGCGGCCCATGACCTCACTTGGTACCAGTACCACTGCCTGGACGTCGCTGCCTTTTTGCTGTCCATAGTCGCTCTGGTCACGTTCATCTTTGTGAAAACGTGTGCTTGGTTCTTCCGTAAATGTTGCAGAAGGACCTCAGCAAAGAGCAAAAAAGAGTGAAGAACTGAATGAACATCACTGTGTTAATGACTACTGTGATATTTTCACATTGGTTTAAAGTCTGAAGTACTGTATTGTGCTGTAATTGTACAGCATACATTCCTCAGGTATTTAATCCAAGATTCTCAGCAAATCCATCACAGTGTGATCAAACGTTTTATAAATCTGCTCTTGAGAGCACTCAAAGGGATTTTATTCATAGCTTGTACAGTGTTTTGTTTTGAATAACATTAAATTTTGATTATGCAAATGTCAAATCAACTTATTTTTTTAAATGCAGTATGGCATTCTACTTATTTAATGTATTAGGTACAATATATAACTCATCCAGTGAAAGTGGCTGCTCTGTTTTATATGTTTTAATAGATGTACTGAATTGTAATGGAAATTTTGCTGCATAGTTGAAACTTGAATGCCGATAAACCTAAAAACTGACGAAAATGTAATATGACTGATGAAAAAGAATAATAAAGAAAATCTGTATGAATGGTTTGTCTCTTAACATTACAAGCACAATTAATCTGTAGCATTACAAGCAACCTGTCTGATGTGGACGTGTAGGTTTGGTGTCAGGAATTAAGCATAGTTTTGGACTACATTTTCCTTTCAATAGAGAATCCATTCAGAATGCTGTGTAATCCAGTAAATCATTATTGTCCTCACTCTCTCTTGGGTGGGTAGAATGGTCGTCCCTCTCCCCCACCACCCAGCACAATGCTGGCCAACACGAGCATCTGTTAGTTGATGTAACAAAATTGTCAGTTGGTGTTCTCTAAGCGCGCTGAGCCCTGTTAGTGGCCCAATTAAAAGATGTGGTGGTGCTAGGCCTGGTTGATATCTAAAAATATTTAACATGATATTTTCTATTTTCTATTATGATTTTAGTTTGTATTTTTAGGATTAATACATATTAATTAAATAAATACATTAAATATTATAATACTCAATAACTCAACATCTTTTGAAAACTATCTGTCCTTTTATTGGCTGTTGCTGTGTTCATGAACTCCTTCTGGTGCAGGTTCATTGCAACTTGTGTGGTAATAGCACTCCCTCCTGAAGAAACTTCAGACTGCAAGCAGTTTCCAAAACTGTGCTTATGTATGTTACCAAAAAAAAATAAAAACGGTCTTTTCCGACACCTAGTGGAGTCACTCTGGGGTTCAGCTATAGATGCGTTGATAATATTATAATTTCACAGTTATAATGTAGTATTATAATTTCATAGTTTGCAGAGTTTTAGAATTCAACTAAGCAGCAGGTCACTTAAGCTGGACAGAAAACACTGCAAATTTTACTCAGACACTAAGGTTGAGTCACACAGCAGAGATAGAGGGGAATTTACTCTAGCATTACCTAAAGACTTTTAAACGTCTAATGATAACCCTATGTTCTAACAGTAGAAGTGAATAAAACATTGTGTACATATTTTTTAATATTATTTGTTACCTCTTTCTGATCCTGTTTTTCCAGTTATAGGCAGGGCCAGAAAAAACAGAAACTTTTTCTCCCAGTTAACTTAGCTACTCCATGCACTTCAGCTAAGCTTAACATGAAGTAAAATAAGTAGAAGGTAAAGAGCCGTGGGTTAGGGAAAACTGGCATTACAGTGAGATAAATTACAGGCAGCATGTTAACAATCTCTCTCTATCTCTGCATTGCCAACAGGTCACTGTTGTACTTTACTTGTCTCAGAATGGATGCTAACTTTTACCCTCCTAGCTTGATAGCAATAAATTAGGACACCTAGCTATGAGGTGGAATTTGTGTAAAATTTGTGAAAAATTGGGTAAAGATCGACCACATGCTGCAGAAGTGGCAGAGATTAGGATGTAGGGCTGTCATGATAACAGTGCCAAGGTGACATGATTTTGAAATTGACTAGTTTAAACTGTACAGAGACGGCTGTCCAGTATGTGTACGTGCACTGAGTGAGTGTAATACAACTACTGAACTGACTTTACTACTGATGTTTCATTTTGGTTTTAACCATTAAAATCTCCTGTATATGACTGAACAAGTTACATGACTTCCAACATAAGGAAATCGCATTTTCTTTTATTTTCATACATTTGCCTCTATCTGACAAACCTAATTCACCCTCTGTTGTGTTCTGTACGCATATGACTGTGAAAGCTAACAACTGTAGAAAATAATTGTTGCCAGCTTAAAGGGGCAGTCTGGCCAAAATGAAAACTTTAGCCATTGCTTTGTCTATTGTGAAAATACATACTCACCTTCTGCAGCCAGGCCACAGTAGAGTCCAGAGTGAGATTTTCCTCTTTAAAGACTAGGAAAACCCTCTTCTGATGATATATCTTGAAGGTGGAAGAAAATTACAAAACTACAACTTTTGGGAGGGATTTTTTGTGCTGGAAGGCTAACGATACTGTTAGGACGCTAAACACCATGTCTGTATTTATTAGCTTCTACATCAGTAACATGCTGGGTACTATAGTGAGAGAACACTGATGGCTGGAAACACAAAAAGTATACAAAATCATTAATTCTTTCAAACTGATGAAGCTGATGGATAAAATACTGCACTGTAGAGTATTACATAAGACAAATAACATATTAAATGCTAGTTTTAGGTCTAAATTCACCTTTAAATATTGACAGCATTATGTATAGCAATGACTGCCAATGCGTAAAAGTAGGATTGTATTGAGTAAGGAGATATTTTTTGAGTTACGTTCTGAAAGAAGGAAGTTAAACTATTAGACTTATGTTGGAAATCACTTGAGGAAGTCACATTACTTGTTCAGTCATATACAGAAGATTTCTAGGGTTAAATCAAAAATGAGATGTCAGTAGTAAAGTTAGTGTGGTAGTTATATTGCACTCATTCTCAGCGGACATTCAATGCATATACACATACTGGACAGCCACACACATCTCTCTGCAGTTTAAACTAGTCAATTTCAAAATCATGTCACCTTGGCACTGTTATTATGACAGTGCTACGCATCAGGATTGATAGCATATATACATCACTAATGTAACCAGTAACATAATTTTCTCTGGGACTACTCCACTGTTTAAATCCTAGTCTCTGCCAGATTTGCAGCATGCGGTCGATTAGCACATTCATTTCTTTCCTTTTCTCTTTTTACCTACTTTTTCTTATAAATTAAATTCATGCAAATTCCACCCGATAGCTATGTGTCCTAATTCAATGCTAGCAAGCTGGGAGGGTAAAAGTTAGTATCCACTCTGATACAAGTGAAGTGCACTTAGGCCCGGGCGATAGGGTGATGTAATCAGATAGACAAGTACAAACATTACTCACACTACAAGTAATACAAGTAATACAAGCAACCTGATGGTGATGCAGAGATAGAGTGAGATTGTGAAGAAGATGTCTGTTAGTTATCTCTATGTAATGCCAGTTTTACATAACCAAAGCTCTTCACCTTCTACTTATTTTACTTCACATCAAGTTTAGCTGAAGTGCATGAAATGGAAAATAAATGCTGACACAATGTGACTAACTGCAGTAAAACAACTTGACTCTAACCAGGGGCCAGATTACAGAAACTTCCTATCTTTTAGTCTTAACTTAAGATCTGACAGGTCAAGATAAGATTTTTCACAAATTCATATTACAGAAGCAAATATTATCTTAATTTAAGAATCTTATCTTATCTTATAGCATCTTTTCTTATCTTAAGTTAGGAACTCTTAATTCCTCGATCAAAGTCGACCATCAACTGTCATGTTTGTTACCTAGCACCTGACCATGTCTGTTACCGAGCAACCTCTTTTGTCCGGCCCTGTCTATAGCCAGAAAAACAGGATAAGAAAAAAGGTAACAAATAATATTTAAAAATACATACACAATTCATTTTTACTGTTAAAACATAGGGTTATTATGAGGCCTTTTAAAGTCATTAGGCAATGCTAGAGTAAATTCCACTCTGTCGCCCCTGTGTGTGACTTAACCTTACTGTGTGAGTAAAATTTGCAGTATTTTCTGTACAGCTTAAGTGTCCTTGTGCTTTGCTGAATTATAAAAACTCTATATTATAAAAATACAATGTTTTAACTGTGAAATTATAGTTTTATTAAAGATTTTAATTAAAACAGTTGTACAAAAAAAAAACTAAAATTAGAATAGAAAGAAGGTCAAAGCTGCAGCAGAGTGCATGTATTCATTTTGTGAAAGCGATATAATTCATCAATAACCACAATTTTTAAATTAGAAAATATCATGCTGAATATTTTTAGATATTGACCAGGCCTAGCACCACCGCATCTTTTCAATTTACCTCTAATGCAGCTTAACATGCTTGGAGGAGAACACCAACTGCCAATTCTGTTACATGAGCTAATAGATTTCGCTGGGTGGTGGGGGAGAGGGAGGACCCTCTACCCACCCAGAGAGAGATGCTTTCCCGTCCATGGATGGCTGTTGCATCGCAAGGGATTTAACTCACGATTTCCTGACAGTAAGGCCATCAAGGTTAGACTACAAAACCTGATTTGACAATTGCTCAAATTTCTTTATAATTCTTCTACATCTACTATTCCTCTCATTTAAAAACTGATTTGTGGTCATGTTTTGTTCTGCTTTATCAGTTTTAAAGTTTCAACTATGCAGCAAAATCTCATTACAGTTCAGTACATCTATTAAAGTACATAAAACAGAGTAGACATGAATCAATAACTAACTTTAACAACTTCCTCAGTTTTAATGGATGGATATTTGTAGCAGTTTAAGCATTCTGCATGTGCATATAGAGAATTTTTATAAGCAATAAAGTGCTACTGAGCCACATTACTACGACGTACAGACATAAAATTACTTGTAGTGTACAGAGACACGTCTGACAAACATACTACAACCTTTAGTCTGCTGAGATGTGCCTTGGTTGAATTTTAATGAAATTTTTATAAACAATAAATTGCTACTGTGACTCATCCAAATGACGTACATACATAAAATCATTTATAGTGCACAGAGCCACGTCGGACAAACATACTACAACCTTTAGTCTAGTGAGATATGCCTTGGTTGAACTTAAATTTTTTTTCTTTGTAATGAATACCTACTGTGACCTACTCATATGACGTACAGATCTAAAATCACTTGCGTTGTACAGACACAGATCTGCCAAACATACTACAACATTTAGTTTGGTAAGATATGCCTTGATTGATATTTAATGATTTTTTATTACCTACTATAGTACCTACTACAGTGACACATCCGTATGATGTATAGATCTGAAATCACTTGCTTTGTACAGGCAGAGAGTTGGCAGACATGCTACAACCCGAGTCCAAGTCAAAACTGAGACCAGATTAAGATTTTTTCAGAAAAAAAAATGAAATATGTTTGTAGTTAATTGTACATTTATCATCATTACCTATATATATATATTATATTATGTGTCGCCTGAGTGAGGCACCAGAATGTAACTGCCGTACCATTTAAGGTGGAACGGGAAAATTCGAACAAGAAGCTGGCAAAAAAGAAGCTGACTTCTGCTTTGTGTGATTTAGGCTATCAAAACACACTACCTACAGTTTTATGTAGCGCTCTATCTGTAAATACGCGCTACGGTAGGACAATTCGTCGTTACTAACAGCTATAAATATTAAAAATAAAAATAAAGAAAGTTGTTTTTATTATTACTCTTTTTAAGCAGAGATTGAAACTTTCAGTTTCGTTTGTTGTCCTGCTCCGCTGCGTCTGTCTGTATCCTAGCAACGCGTCTGCGCGAGCGCATTAGTGACGCAGCTGCAGAGAGACGCAGAGCGGAGAAAAGCGCTGTTTATATTGTATATTCTCATTTTGTTACAACTCAGTCATGATTCAGATTCCAGTTGCCTCAGATGGAGGCACGGGACTCGGCTTTTCCCGACAACAATTCCACCTTACCCCGAGACCGAGACAAGACTGAGTCAAAATGAGGTCGAGACCGAGACTGCTAGTTCATGGTCTCGAGCAGGTTTGTGACGGACAATGCGACACTTACAGTCGTCAGAGCCTGGGGTCAGTACACAGATAAGCAGGGACAATGAAACAGAAAGAGGATCAAAACATGAGATATCACAGAACAAGAACAAGGGGCACGGCTAATAAATGCACTAGGGGAGCTAAAAGACCAAACACACAGGTATGCAGTACTGTCAGAAAGCCTTAGATACTGAAGCAAAAGGTTTAAAAGAATTTATCTTGGTTGTAAGCTTGATTTTCCTTGTGATAACGCCATATAACGCTAGAATAAATCCATTAATACAGTAAAATGTAACTAGAATTTCTTATATCTGAGAATGTAATTGAGATGTTGTGAGCTGGTTTAGAAGAACAAAGTTTGGATCCCGTGCATGGATTGCTGAGGGGTTGATTAGGCAAACCCAGTGTTGAATGCAGACCACAAGTAATACTGGGCCTCCACAAGGAGAGGTTTGTAAATGGCTAAGAGAGCACACTGGCATACATAAAATCACTATGTACTGTATTAATATTGTTTGTATTTATTCTAATGTTAGTGTTTTTTCTGCACAAATATTCACTTACTGCCCAGTTAAATAGCTTTCAAAATGTCCGCAATACTTTTTATGTGAGTTAATCAGTTTTGGAAACAGGTCACAAATGTGAGTAGTAATGGACTGGTGGAGTCAGAGTGGGCCGATCTCAAACATGAGAGTATATGATGAAGAGCAAAACAGAGGGCGACTTGAGGAGCTGGTCAGTGACGGAGGCCAGCTGAGCAGGACACTGGGACCCCTGGAGTAGCAGGCAACAGGGAAGCCAGTGGAGCGACACGTGGAGCTACCATTGGAGCTGCCCATGGACCTGGAAAGGAACAGCTGGGATGATGAGTTCATGACATCGTCAGGTGACATCTTCAACTGTCAACAGGGCTGCAGTGATGTCCTCAACTGCCGATAGTGTTGGAGTGTCATCCTCTGCTGCAGATGGGACTGCAGTCTCATGGAAGATAAAAGGCCTGGAGATCTTTCTCATCATATCTGGAGAACTTCAATGATAGAAAAGTAAATTCATGAGTAATTTCTAGTTTTCATCATTTGTGAACATTGAGACTATTAACTATAAATTGTTCACCACAACCTTTACAACTCTGCTTAGTTGAATTTGTTGAATGCAGATGTAGGTGTTAGTGCTAATTCAGCTGAGTAGGATCATAGGTTGTGGTGAAGAGTTCATATTTTATGGACAGAATGTGTTTGACCTTCAGATTGTGAAGTTTTCTCACAAATGATGAAATCACTCATTCATTTACGTCTTGATTACTGGAGCACTCTAGATACAATAGAAGAGATCCTCAGAAGGCCTATCATCTTCATAGACCTTGGTCAGGCTTTCAAGATCTCTTCTTAAAGTAGTCAAAAGAACTTAATGAACTGCGTAAACCGCATAATGCCTGTTAGATGTTTATCAGAGGAGTGTCTGTACATGACAAATGATTTTAAATCTGTAGGTCAAATGGATGGGTTGCAGTAGCAATTTATTTTTAGAAAAAAATCATTACAACTCAAACGAGGCGTATCTTACCAGACTAAAGGTTCTAGAATGCTTATCAGACGTATCTCCGTACATTACAAATGATTTTTAGATCTATATGTCCTACGGATGTCTCACAGTAGCACTTTCAGTAGGTTTCAAGCATATAGTTTCTAAGTAACACCAGCAGGTTCATTATCGCTGTGAATGTTTTACGTTTTTAAACAGTAGCCGCACTTTTCAGACGGTCCCTCACCCCTTCGCGCGTCTGCTGCAGTAATTCCGGCTACTTTGATCAGATGTACTCGGCCAAATGGAAACATCGAGAACTTTGACAGAATATAATGATTGTGGTTTGTTCTTCTGTTTCACCACAACTTATAAAATGTAATTTGAGGTATTTCAGGACGTTGTTTGTGAGCAAGAGGAGGGGCGAAACGCGGATATCCGCTAAATATTCAATATCAACCCAACGTTACCGAGCTCCGCCCCGCTCCCTTTGTCCCAGTTCAGTAACACCTAAACCAGAGTTCAGTGAGGTTTTCAGGGCTGTGTGAGCTGAACGGTGGAGCCAACAAGTAGTCGAGCTGTCAGTTACCTTACTACCATGATATACAGACATCTTCTCCCGTTGGTAGCTTTGATACTGAGCGGGTCTGAAATGACTCTCAGTGGTAACATACTGGTGGTCCCTGGTTATTACAGTCACTGGTACAACATGCGCGTAATCGTGGATGAGCTGGTCGCTCGGAATCACAGTGTAACTGTTCTGGTTAGCTCAGCGACACCTTCGTTTAACTACACGCAAAAGGAGAACTTCAAATACATTGTTTTTAAGGTCAGCTTGGAAAAAGAAGATTTTGAGACCATGTGGGAGAACTTGATTAACTTTTCGATGAGTAAGACCTTCGACATGGTTCAGGTTTTCTCGTTGTTTTGGAACATGATGTCTGAAATAGATAAACATGGCGTATCAGCATGTGAAGAAATGCTGCTCAATCAGGAGCTCATAGCTTCACTCAGGGAGTCACACTTTGATGTACTTCTATTTGATCCTGTGACGCCAGGCGCTGATCTGTTGGCAGAGATCCTCGACCTGCCCCGGGTGATGTCTTTTAGACTGCATTTTGCATACAGTATGGAGAGACTGTGCGGTCAGTTGCCAACACCACCGTCGTATGTGCCCGCTGCTGCCACCCAAGGACATCTCACTGACCACATGAACTTCATAGAGCGGGTAGAGAATGTGCTGTTGTATGTTGCTGTCACAGCGATATACAAAGTGTCAATGATGTTCACGTTTGATAAGTATTACACGAAAATAAGAGGTAAGGCAGCACCAAGGTCCTTTTTTGCACCCAAGTTTATTTATTTGTTTATTTTAACAGATGTCTGCACTGATTTAAACTTGAATTAATTCACATATTGTTAAATAGTCTTGAGAAACCATGAGCACCAACTTGGTCAGGCCCTATTTGTGCCAAGTCCTGAGGCACCTTTCTCACAGTCACCTTAAACAGCCCGTGATAATCATCTTCAAAGACTAGCACGATTAACATCACAATGGCTTCATAAATTGACCCTACAGTGTCAAGGTCTTAAGTGCTTATCTAGCAAGTTTTTTTATAGCCTCAATTTCCGTCTAAGAGCAGTATTTGGAAAAACTGATCAGCTTATCCAGTGCTGTGAAAAAGTATTTGCCCTTCACCCAATTTCTTCTGTTTTTGCTAATTTGTCACCTTTTAAATGTTTTAGATCATCCAACAAATTTCTAACATAAAATAAAGACAACATGCAGCTTTTAAATTATCATTGTATTTATTGAAAATTAAGATTTATTTAAAACCTATATCACCCATTTGAAAAAGTAACTCCCCACCTAAACCTAACTGCCCACGCTTCTTTGCACAATCGTTTTAATTTCGCTACACTGGATGGCTTTTGAGCACACACACTGCCTGTTTAAGGTCTTGCCCACAGTCCAAAGTCGGGACTTTGACCCAGCCACTCCAAAGCCAGATGTAACGTGACCCACATCTTCCAAAAAGTTCCACCTTTGACTCATCAGACTTTTGGCAAATGCAAGATAAGCCTTTGTGTCTTTTTTTGGTCAGTAGTCGTTTGCATCTTGCAACTCTCCCATTGATGCCATTTTTGCCCAGCGTCTTTCTTACTGTGGTATCGTTTACGTTGTCCTTAACTGAGGCAAGTGAGGCCTGAGGCCACTACTGTTCCAAGCTTTCTCCATTTGTGAATAATGGCTCTCAGTGTGGTCCAATTTGAATCTCTTTAGAACGAGGCATCACATACTGCCTTTTGAGACCAGCTAGCCTGCTTCACATTGCCAGACAGGTTCTGTTTTAAGTGATATTAAGGTTAAACAGGTCTGGCTGGATGTGGCTAATTAAATCGAATGCAGTAGTCAATTGAATTTGGTTAACTGTTTGATTTAGTAGCTAAGGGGGCAAATACTTTTTCACATAGGGGTAGGTAGGGCTGAACAGCATATTTTATTTCATAAATGAAATCATTATTTAAAAACAGCATTTTGTGTTGACTTGGTCTTTGTCTTATAATAAAAGTAGTTTGATGATCTGAAACATTCAAGTGTGATAAATATGCAAAAAACAGAAGAAACTGGGAAGGGGGCAAATACTTTTTCACAGCACTGTACTTATAAGCCTCAGTGGTTTTGCAAGTTAATGGACAGATTCGAGGCAATGCGAACCTGCGCCCACCCCGTCACTGGGATTCGGACTTTGATGTTGTTTTAGAACGTGAGTCTGAGAGTTATTTTTGAAGCAGCAGCTGAAGGAATTCTGCTTTTTACCCCAGTTGGTGTTTATTCGACTGTCTTTGGCATGCAGTATGGAGAGATTGTGCGGTCAGTTGCCAGCACCACTGTTGTACGTGCCCACTGTTGCCACCCAAAGGCATCTCACTGATCACATGAACTTCATAGAGCGGTTAGAGAATGTGCTGTTATATGTTGCTCACAATATTTAAACTGCAAATGATATTCGTGTTTGATAAGTATTACACCAGAGTTATGGGTAAGGGAGCACCAAAGCCTCCTTTAGTTTTTGTAATGTTTTACTTTGTGCTCGTAGCTCATATTAGGGCGGAAAAATTTTGAATTCAGCATCGCTCGCTGCTTTTTTTCCATTGTACTCGAAAATTAGGAGCAGAAAAAAATAGCGCCACTTTTTCTAATGTTTTATATGAAATATTAAAGTAATTATGCAGGAAACTGACCTAGTATCACATATTTGTGATTACTTTACTTCATAGGCAAACCCACAACAATGTGTGACACTTGGGGGAATGTGGACATCTGGTTAATCAGAACTTACTGGGACTTTGAGTATCCACGACCGTTACTGCCGAACTTCAAATTTGTCGGGGGGCTGCACTGCAAGCCTGCAAAGCCACTTCCAAAAGTAAGATCACCGTTATGGCAGTCAGGACGTTTTTTGAACATTGTCATGTTTGAGTTACACATTAAGAATTGACACAAAATTCGGAAAATGATTGAATGTACAAAGGTTAAGTGCCTGACCCTAAACCTTACTACAGGTTTTATCTATCAGTTTATCTGCTGGTACTGCAGAAAACAAGTAAGCAGTCTGGGACAAGATTGATTTTTTTTCCTCAGGAAACTCCTTTTCTAAAACAATTTATTTGTGCTGACAAACCTTAAAGCTAACATTAATGTGAGCTGCCTCAGCAACACTTCATCCAGCCAGCTAACTTAAGTAGCTTGTCAGCCAGTTGGCTACCTTCAGCCCAGCCTGAGGCTTGGTCTGTGGGGCTGCAGCTGGATGTCACTACTCCCTTATGTTGCATTTAATCAGCTTATTAAGGAACACGATCATAGAACTAACATGTATCTGTCTTTGCTTTTTGGTTTTGTAGGAGATGGAGGAGTTTGTTCAGAGCTCAGGAGATGATGGCATTGTGGTGTTTTCCCTGGGCTCCATAGTAAAGAAAATCCCCAAAGAGAGAGCCAACACCATCGCTTCAGCACTCGGGCAGATCCCACAAAAGGTCTGAGATTACTCTATGAAATGTTTATATCTGCAAAAAGAAAATCAATATTCCAGCCGTACAAGTTGTACAAGCCATCTTGATACAAGGCTGATTCATATTGAATTCGACTCGTGTTTATTCTCCTTAAAAAAAAATAGAAATAGACTAAACAAACAACCCTGCAGATATTTGATTTCATAGTATAGTGTTTGTTGTTCCATCCATAAAATATATGATTCTAGTTTGGTAGTGCACTCTACAAGTACTATGCACTTAAATATTGTAAGCAAAGTGCCATCCACATCACTTACATGTAGTAAAGTTTATTGATCTTATTTTCTTTATAAGAAAAAAAGTTTTTGTGTGATGGTTCATTAGCCTCACTAGTTTTCCCTTTTTATCATTTCTTCTGTGTTTAATTACAGGTCTTGTGGCGGTATATGGGAGAAAAACCAGACACTCTTGCTCCAAATACAAGACTCTATGACTGGATTCCCCAGAATGATTTACTAGGTAAGGTACAGTTTTGTCATTTAAGTGTGTTTTAGGGCCCAAACAATATGACAAGCTTGTCACAGATACCGAGGTGTGTCGCCCTGTGAAGCTTGAAATAATAATTTAAAAGTCAGAGGTGTCGGATTTCATGGGGGTCATATGCTGTGGGGGTCATATGTCTTCATGTATTAATGTCACACACATAGGCTTAAAAAAAGTCTCAGATGGAAAAAGAACACTATACTGATGAAGATGACAATAGCAGATAAATCACTGTAATCCTCAGAAGACGTCCCTGTCCAAAAATCGACTGAGTTCTCTTTGAAGGCTCTTTTAATGCGCTCACATTCATCAGATTCATCGCTTGGAAAAGGGGTCCAAAACAAAAACGACATTACAAAATTTTCTTCTGAATGTCACGTGCAGTGACACATTTACGAATTAAAAATCCCTAAAATCTACATAGTGCAGCTTTAAGTGCAATTATTCTTACTAAAATAAAAATAGTAAATAATTATGAGATCATTGAAGACATTCTGTTTTTCCAGTATTACTCAGTTACTAAGTTTGTTTTACCAATGCAGTGGTTGGTATAGTGTAATAGGTAACATCTCTGCCTTCTATGCTGTAGACTGGGGTTCAGTCCCCAGCCTGGGCAAGCACCCTACACTATACCGATAAGAGTCTTTGGGCGAGACTCCTAAAACTACCTTCGCCTACTGGTGTAAATTGATCAAAAATTGTAAGTCACTCTGGATAAGGGTGTCTGCCAAATGCCATGAATGTAAATGCAGTGCTACCAGTGTCAAGTTCACATGGCGTCATACTGATTTGTCCTATATCTTCCAAAATAATATTTTAAGATAGAAATGAAACAGATTCCAATATTTTCAATCAATCTTTAGTCCCCCCCAGCTGTCAGTTTTTATTCAGTATCTCAAATAACAGCTGGACCAAAGCAGGGGAAATATCTTTAGTAGTATAAATAAAGAAAATGCCATCTAAGCAAATAACATGAACTCTCAATGTTGAACTTTCAAAAGAAAAAGTTCTCTTAGCGTGGCGTGTTTGGTTGTTCAGAATGGTGTTACATTCCTGAATGTGGTTTTTGTACAAAACATTTAAATAGATGTTATTGTCGATGCCAGCAAATCCATGGAACCTTAATATACACTGTTTTTTGGTCTTGTATATACTATACCAGTTTGTTGAAGTGATGATTTATAATGATCTGTCTCTGACAGGACATCCTAAAACCAAGGCCTTCATCACTCATGGTGGGACTAATGGAATTTATGAAGCTATTTATCATGGTGTCCCAATGGTGGGCATTCCACTGTTTGGTGACCAGTCAGATAATCTGTTCCACATGAAAACTAAAGGAGCAGCTGTTTTGCTTGAATTCAACAAAATGGAGACCAAAGACCTGAAGGACGCTCTCACCGAAGTTATTAATAATCCGTCGTAAGTTGTGCTTGTATTTTCCTTAAATGCAGATGCTTTAAGATGGAGATTATTTTAAGGGTGCTCAGTGTAACAGTACTGTAACTTAACAGTACTGTAACTTCTTCATGTTGAGGCAAATGAAATGATATCCCATGGCAAAAATTTAAAAATGCCTTTAGTAGAAAAAACAGTGGTTTAAGGCTATAAAAGTCCCTGAATACTATTTATGAAGTCTTTATTTTAATCTTTGCAGCGAAGTGGCAGAGAAAAATGTGTAAAAAAGAGCCACCACTAGTTGCTCAAAATTGAGTAGACCAAGCAGAGTAACCAGGTTCACATTCAATAGCTCCACCCATTCAACACCTGATCTCACATTTTGCGTGATTCTCCTTCAAATGCATATGCATATGAGAGAGAGGCACATTTTGTGTTTTTCCACACTCTGGCCCATAAACTGAATGTTCAGGATTGTGTTTTGTACATAACACCCTGTCTGAATGCCTCTGATTTGCCCCTAAAACTGGCACAAAAAGCTTAATACCTCTCTGTTCACTTGACATACAGTTTCACTTCATTTCTTCTGTCAGGTACAAAGAGAGCATCATGAGGCTTTCCCGAATCCACCATGATCAGCCGATGAAGCCGCTGGACCAGGCTGTCTTCTGGATCGAGTTTGTGATGCGCAACAAGGGGGCCAAGCACCTGAGGGTGGCGGCCCATGACCTCACTTGGTACCAGTACCACTGCCTGGACGTCGCTGCCTTTTTGCTGTCCATAGTCGCTCTGGTCACGTTCATCTTTGTGAAATCGTGTGCTTGGCTCTTCCGTAAATGTTGCAGAAGGACCTCAGCAAAGAGCAAAAAGGAGTGAATAACTGAATGAACATCACTGTGTTAATGACTACTGTGATATTTTCACGAGTTTAAAGTATGAAGTGCTGTATTGTACTGTAAATGTACAGCATAATTTTCATACATTGTTTTTGCAATTCCACAACAGTGTAGTGAAACACGTTTTATAAATCTGCTCTTGAGAGCACTCAAAGGGATTTTATTCATAGCTTGTACAGTGTTTCGTTTTGAATAACATTTACAATTACATTTACAATTACATTAACAATTTTGATTATGCAAATGTGAAATCAAACTTATTCAGTATGGCATTCCACTTACAATATATAACTCATCCAGTGAAAGTGTCTGCTCCGTTGTATATATTTTAATAGATGTACTGAATTGTAAAGTGATTTTGCTGCATAGTTGAATCTTGAATGCCATTAAACCTAAAAACTGACAAAACAGAAGAAAATATGACCACAAATCAGTTTTTAAATGGGAGAAATAGTAGAAATAGAAGGATCATGAAGAAATGTAAGTGACTAATATAACTAAAAATGTAGTATGACTAATGAAAAAGAATAATAAAGAAAATCTGTATGAATGGTTTGTCTTTTAACATTACAAGCACAATTAATCTGTAGTATTACAAGCAACCTGTCTGATGTGGACGTGCAGGTTTGGTGTCAGGAATTAAGCATAGTTTTTGACTACATTTTCCTTTCAATAGAGAATTTCCATTCAGAATGCTGTGTAATCCAGTAAATCATTATTGTCCTCACTCACTCTTGGGTGGGTAGAATGGTCTTCCCTCTCTCCCTCCACCCAGCACAATGCAGGCCAACACGGGCATCTGTTAGCTGATGTAACAAAATTGGCAGTTGGTATTCTCCGATGAGCGTGTTGAGCTCCGTTAGTGGCAGAATTAAAAGATGTGGTGGAGCTAGGCCTGGTTGATATCTAAAAATATTTAGCATGATGGTTTTTTCAATTAAACATTGTAGTTGTTGATTATATCGACCCCCCACCCACCAAAACAGTGGTTTCTAAAATCGTGCCTATGTATATTACATTTAAAAAAATATATATATTTCCTTCATTACTGTGGAGTCACAGTGTTCGACTATAGTTGCCTTTGGTAGTATTATGATTTCACAGTTATAGTGCAGCATTTTAATTTCATAGTTTGCAGAGTTTTCATAATTTAACTAAGCACCAGGCCACTTAAGCTGTACAGAAAATACTGCAAATTTTACTCAGACAATAAGGTTGAGTTACACACAGCAGAGATAGTGTGGAATTTACTCTAGTGTTGCCTAATGACTTTTAAAGGTCTTATAATAACCTTATGTTTTAACAATAAAAATGAATAAAACATTGTGTGCATATTTTTAAATATTATTTGTTACCGTTTTCTTATCCTGTTTTTCCAGCTATAGACAGGGCCGGACAAAGGAGGAGAGAATGTTTTTCTCCAGGTTAGTTTGTTTTACTTGTTTTACTGCAGTTAGTCACACTGAAGCAAGCTGAAGCTCCAAACTGTCAGCGTTTATTTTTGGCTTCATGCACTTCAGATAAACTTGATGTGAAGTAAAACAAGTAGAAGGTAAAGAGCCGTGGGTTAGGTAAATTGGGCAATACAGAGAGATAAATTACAGGCAGCATGTTAGCAATCTCTCTCTATCTCTGCTTTGCTAACAGGTCACTTGTATTACTTGTATTATTTGTACAGTGAGTAATGTTTGTATTTGTATATCTGATTACATCGCCCTATTATCCAGGCCTAATTGCACTTTACTTATCTCAGAGTGGATACTAACTTTTACCCTCCTAGCTTGCTAGTGTTGATTTATAACACTAAGTTTTAACTACGAAATTATAGTTATATTAGAGATTTTAATTAAAACGGTTGTCCAAAAAAAAATCTAATAAGAATAGAAAGAAGGTCAAAGCTGCAGCAGAGTGCATGTATTCGCTTTGTGGAGGGGGGTCAATATAATTGATTGATAACCACGAATTTTTTAATTAGAAAACATCACGCTAAATGTTTTTAGATATCGACCAGGCCTAGCACCACCACATCTTTAATTTACCTCTAACACAGCTTAACACGCTTGGAGGAGAACACCAACTGACAATTTTGTTACATCACCTAACAGATTCCCGTGTTGGCCAGCATTGTGCTGGGTGGTGGGTGGAGAGGGACGACCATTCTACCCACTCGGTAGAGAGTGAGGACAATTATTATTTACTGGATTACACAGCATTCTGAATGGAAGTTCTCTATTGAAAGGAAAATGTAGAGAGAGATGCTTTCCTGGATGGCTGTGGCATCGCTAGGGATTTAACTCGTGATCTCCTGACAGTAAGGCCATCGCTTAGACGGTTAGACTACAAAACCTGATTAGACAACTGCTCAAATTTCTGTATAATTCTTCTACATCTACTATTCCTCTCATTTAAAAACTGATTTGTGGTCATGTTTTGTTCTACTTTATCAGTTTTTAGGTTTGTCGTCAGTCAAGTTTCAACAATGCATTAAAAATCACATTACAGTTCAGCACATCTATTAAAATACATAAAACAGAGCAGACACAAATCAATAACTAACTTTAACAACTTCCTCAGTTTTAACAAATGGATATTTTTAGCAGTTTAGGCATTCTGCATGTGCATGTAGCAATTTTTATAAGCAATAAAGTGCTACTGTGTCACGTTACTACAACGTACAGACATAAAATTACTTGTAGGGCACAGAGATATGTCTGACAAACATACTACAACCTTAAGTCTGGTGAGTTATACCTTGGTTGAATTTTAATGAACTTTTATAAGCAATAATGCTTATGTGACTCATCCAAATTACGTACATATGTGAAATCATTTATAGTGCACAGAGCCACGTCAGACAAACATACTACAACCTTTAGTCTAGTGAGATATGCCTTGGTTGAATTTAATTTTTTTTTCTTTGTAATAAATACCTACTGTGACTTAACCATATGACATACAGATCTAAAATCACTTGCGTTGTACAGACACAGATCTGCCAAATATACTACAACCTTCAGTTTGGTAAGATATGCCTTGGTTGATTTTTAATGATTTTTAAAAAAATAAATAAATTACTACTGTGAAACATCTGTATGCTGTACAGATCTACACTCACTTATAAAGTACAGAGACACATCTGATACACATGCTACAACCTTTAGTTTGGTAAGATATTCCTAGGTTGAATTTTAATAAATTTTCATATGTGATAAATTCCTACTGTGACACATTCATATGATATATAGATCTAAAATCACTTATAATGTACAGAGACATGACTGATGAATATACTACAATCTTCAGTTTGGTAGGATATGTCTTGGTTGAATTTTAATTACTTTTTCTTATTAATATATATCGTCTCAAATGACATACAGATCTAAAATCACTTGTAGTGTACAGACACCCGTCTGACAAACATATTACAACCTTGGGTTTAGTAGGATACACCTTGATTAATTCAAATTCAACCAAAGCATTTTTTTTTTTCAAACTAAAACTTTAAAGGAAGGTCTCAATACACAATAAGTGATTTTAGATCTGTTTGCCAAAAGGGTTTGTCACAGAAACATAACAACCAATGGTTGTTGTAAATATGTTGCAGTCAAGACTGCTAGGTCTGAGTCCAAGTCAAAAGTGAGACCAGATTAAGATTTTTTTTTCAGAAAAAAAAAGAAATTTGTTTGTAATTAATTGTACATTTATTATTATTATGTATACATTATATTATATTATATTATATTATATTATATTATATTATATTATATTATATTACAACCCTTTCCCAAAAAAGTTGGGACGCTCTGCAGAATATGAATAAAAATAGAATGCAATGAAATGCAAATCATGTAAACCATATTTTTTAAAGGAAAACAGTACAAAGACAATGTTTCAAATGCTAAAACTGAGAAACTTTATTGTTTTTTGAAAAATATATGCCCATTTTGAATTTGATGCCAGGAACACAGCAACACGTTCCAAAAAAGTGGGACAGGGCATGTTTACCTCTGTTTCATCACCTCTCCTTTTAACAACACTCTGTAAGCGTTTGGGGACTGAAGAGACCAACTGCTGTAGTTTTGAAACTGAAATGTTTTCCCATTCTTCTTTAATAAAGGCGTTCAGCTGCTCAACAGTTCGGGGTCTCCTTGGTCATATTTTTTTCATTACATAATGCGCCAAATGTTATCGGTGGGTGACAGGTCTGGACTGCAGGCAGGCCAATTTAGCACCAGGACTCTCTATGTTGTAATACATGCAGAATGTGGTTTAGCATTGTCTTGCTGACATAAGCAAGGACACAGCATCCATGATTCCCAAAAAGAAATTCAAATGTTGATTCGTCAGACCACAGGACACTTTTCAACTTTCCCTCAGGCCATTTTAAATGAACTCGGGCCCAGAGAAGGTGGCAGCATTTCTGGATCCTGTTTATGTACAGTTTCTGTTTTGCGTTTTAGAGTTTTGATAGGTATTTGTGGATGCAGTGGCAAACTGTTTCCACAGACAGTGGTTTTTAGAAGTGTTTCTGAGCCCATGCAGTGATTTCCACTACAG
This sequence comes from Colossoma macropomum, assembly GCF_904425465.1. Taxonomy (NCBI): domain Eukaryota; kingdom Metazoa; phylum Chordata; class Actinopteri; order Characiformes; family Serrasalmidae; genus Colossoma; species Colossoma macropomum. The sequence continues at coordinate 22,346,241 of NW_023494794.1, forward strand.
AATCATGTCTGTTTTTAATGCAGTGCTGCCTGAGGGCCCAAAGATCATGGTTTTTGGCCTTATCGCTTGCACACAGAGATTTCTCCAGATTCTCTGAATCTTTTAACGTTATTATGTACTGTAGATGATGAAAAGCAACAGTTCTTTGCTATTTTATGTTGAAAAACGTTATTCTTTATTCTTAATTCTTAATTGTTGCACTATTTGATCGTGCAATCTTTCACAGAGTGGTGAACCCCTCCTCATGAGCTAAACTGTGCAAATAACTGTTGTTACTAACAGTTATAAATATAAAAAACTGAAACAAACGATTACTTACCATGTCACACAAGCACAGCAGGTGACAGAATAAAGAAAGTTGTCTTTTTTACTCCTTTTAAACAGAGATTGAAACTTTAAGTTTTGTTTGTTGTCCTGCACCGTGGCTTCTGTCTGTATCCTAGCAACGTGTCTGCATGAGCGTATTAGTGACACAGCTAAAGAGCAACGTAGAGTGGAGAGTTTAGTACACAGAGAAAGCACTGTTTAAATTGTTTATCCTGGTTTTGATAAAGTTCAATAATGATTCAGCTTCCAGTTACCCCAGATAGGGGCACCGGACTCGGCTGGCCTCGACTACAATTTCTGAGTTCACCTTACCCCAAACACAGAAACAAAACCGAGTCCAAATGAGGTCGAGACCGAGACCACTAGTTTACGGTCTCAAGCAGGTTTGTGAGGGACAATCCAGTCATCAGAGCCTGGGGACAATACACAGAGAAGCAGGGACAATGAAACATGAGATATCACACAACAAGAACAAGGGACATGGCTTATAAACATGCTAGGGGAGCTGAAAGACCAAACACACAGGTTATTCTATGTTCCTTTCTTCTCTAAAACTTATTCAGAATCACCACCTAAAGTTAAATGAACATAAACTACGTCCATTTTTATAATTAAATGAAAAGACAGTATTAATAATATTCTAGTAACATTACATGGACACATAAAATAATGAAAAAAGTAGGAAATAGCCAGGTGAATTACAATTAATGATGTTCCGTCAGCAGAATTGTAAACAATCCAATAAGCAGTGAATTTCAGCTCTCAGTGACACTATTATTCTATTAATGCTGGTAATATTTTCTGATAATGAGTTCCACCTTAAATGCTGCCTGAATGCCTCAGTGGCCTGAGGCACCAGAATGCAACCGCTGCACCCTTTAAGGTGGGACGTTTGAAAATGGTGGAAAATTTGAACAAGATGGAGAATAAGAAGCTTTGTGTGATTTAAGCTATTAAAATATCCTACCTACAATTTTATGTAGAGCTCTACATGTAAATATGTGCCACAGTTGGACATTTTGGCCAGGTAGCACAATTCGCCAGAACACCAGTGATGAGTGTTACACAGCCGAGCGATGAGCTACTAAGTTAACAGTTATAAATATAAAAACTGAAGTAAACGATTACTTACAGTGTCATACGAGCACAACAGGTGACAGAATAGACAGAAAAGACAGTTGTCTTTGTTAGTCCTTTTAAACAGATTGAAATTTTCAGTTTGGTTTGCTTTCCTGCTCCCGCTGCGTCTGCGCATGCGTATCAGTGACGCAACTGAAGACTGTTATCACATAACTTTAGCCTGCTATGGTTAGCTAGTTACCTAGCTGCCCAACAAGTTTGGGTTTGTTAGGTGACTAATATTTCAAGCTAATTTAGGTGGTTAAAATTGTCCCTTTATAGGCAACCCGTGTGTTGTTTAAGAACAAGTGTGTATGTATAGTGTAATTAGTGTTCAGCTACATTTTTAGGTTAAATGCTGTTAGTGTAGCTAGCTAGGTAAAGTTAGCTAACGCTACATCTACTTATTTGGCTCTACTGAACATTACCTCTAATATTTAACATAGAATTTGCTTTTGTGTTTTGTTCTTTGTGAGCTTTATTTTATGTAGTGAATTTAACGTTAGCTAACTAGAGATGCCGGTTTCTTTTATTTGCATATAAAGTGGCTTGGGCGATAGCTAAACTCTGAGGTAATGTTAGCTACCTAGCTAGGTAGCTTGAATCGCTATGGCTCTGTCCTAAAACGCTCGCTGTCATGCTAAATAGAGCTTTCGTTAGTATAGTGTATATCTCTCAGTGTGGTGGGGTGTGGTTTTGAACACAGCCTATGTTTCATTTGTGCTTTGATGAATTTATTAGTTATTTTGGATTAATGTAGTTAGTTAGTTTTATTCAGCTAACTAATGTAACCATAGCTTTGTCATTTTACCACAGCTAATGCTGCCTTCAAGTCCTGTCGGAATGATCAGATTTACGAGATAAATGCACATGAACGCCACCACAATGTCATATTTACTAGTTGGAAACTTGGATTTTTCAATGTGTCCTGAGTTTCTGAATTGAGGGCGTGCGACAAAAAAGTAATGATAGCCACTGATAACTGATAAACTGACTCTATTTCAGTTATTTATCACCCACAACCTTAACACTGCAGGATAAAGCCATCCAAACATGGAAATACAGATGTAAGCGCTCATTATGTGATACATCTAACTGCATAAAACATTACTCTGCTCACAAGCATCTACAGCTCTTTACTTTGTTGCAGTAACACAAAATAGACAGACTCTTTTTGGTGACAGAAAAACTAAAGGAAACCAAAAACATTATTTTGCAGTGCATCTATCTTATTTCCAACCAAAATCACTTGAACACAAATCAAGTCGTATTTACGACCTCCGAAGTTGTAAGAAGGAACTTCTGGGAAGGACTTGAAGGCAGCATAATTTCCTATGAAGTGGTACAAAGAGGTGTAGGCACATTTTGTCTTTTCTCATTCTCTTATTCGGGACGGTGGAGATTGTGATTGCAGTGTCTGAGATTTTTAAAATGCAGAGTTAAAGAAGAAAAACATCTCACAAGTGAAAGGAGCATTTTACAGTATAAATAAATGTAGCGGCATTATGCTTGTAGTGAACTATGTTGCCTGACACAGCTGACACAGCTGCCTAAAAACAATAGAAACGATCGGTTAAAATAGAAGTTAGGACACTGTTGGGGTTTATCCTAAAGTTAGGATGGTATTTAGGAGATTTAGTCTAGTTAGTTTGGATGTTTCTGTAATACTGTTTTCTTATCTGGAGTTAATGATAAGATTATGAACTGAATTCTGCAATTCAGTCCTACTGAAGTTATCATGGTGACTAAACAGATCAGATTTCAGTTTATGTAATAAGGCCCCAGATCTATAAGTCTGCATAATGTTGATGTCAACAAGGTGTGGGCTTTAAGGAGGACTGCAGGGCTCAGCGCAGCCTTTGGGACTGGTTTTATATCCTTACCCTCACGGTCTTAAAGAGTGCTCACACACTTTTGATAAATTTGAAAAAATGTCACTTTAGTGTGTACTTAAGCAGGACTGCAAAGTGTCGATGTTGGGATAGGCCGTTGGTGTTTGTCCATCAGACGACAACCTCAAGGCAAACCTCTGGCAAATATACAACAACTACTGATGTCAAACCAGTTGTCATAAATTCAGTTCATACTAACTGACTTATTGGAGCGATTTGGACTGATTAGTTAGTAATTCTAGCTTTTCTGCAGTTCCTCTAATATGAACCATCTCTGCTGAAAAAAAAACTGCACATACCAGCGTGCATTCCAATCTGGTGCTGGTTTAACTGTTCACCCAGCAAGGTCATGCTACTTGACCGCCATACCAGCATCCAAAACACAATTATACTGGTTTTGTTGGCGATCAGCATAACAGCTTCCATTGCTGCTGACCAGCTTACCAGCATCCAAAAACACAACATGTGCTGATTTTGCAGGTGACCCCCAGACAGCGAGCATGTATCGGTCCACTGGCTTGATAAGGTCAGCACCCACTGCTGGTCCACCCTCAGGCCACCCAGATTTTTGGCCTGCATACAAGCTCTAACTAGTTTTTAATCTCCTCAAACAGATTTTAAATGCACGCAGCCTTTTAAAAAAGAAAAAAAAAATGACTAGGCCTGATATAAAATGATTTTATATAAAATGTTGTTGCTGACATTGTGCTACTTTAAAATGATTTACTTTTAAATTATCATTACTTTAAATTATTTACTAAACTAATTTACAAAGTTTAACTAAAGAAAGGAAGGAAGGAAAAATAAGTAAATTGGACTGTGAGTGGATGAGCAATGATAAGTGGACTTTTGTCTAATAACACCAGTGGGCCGCCCAGAAAACACTGAGCAAAACACCAGTGGACCACCTGCTTTGCCATTATTGGGCCAACAGTGGTCCACTATCCTCCTACTATCAGGGCAGCTATATGGTTTATGCTGTTTTTTCTAGCAGGGAATAAAGAGCTGCCTATGAAGGCGTACACATTCTAGACACATTCAGGTTTGCTTATTTCAGGACACTGTAGACAACGTTTTAGTGAAAATATGTGCACTAGCTATTCGTTTGGTTTTAGGTGTTTTGATTATTGACCAGCAGATGTCAGTGTGTAGTGTGCAGTGTTTCATGCATAAGGTAATTTGAAGTGACTGCTTTAACTGGTTTAACACTTCAGAAAGTTTCTCCACTTTAAAAAGGAATTCCTTTTTGTCAAAACGTGTCTATAAAGGAAACGTACTAATAACCATTTCACGTAATAACTTTCTGTGGGGGAGTTGGACGTTGGGTTCCTATCACCACCACTGTGAACGATTCTGACTCGGTAAGTTTCTCTAAAACAGAGCATTTCACACCAAACCACTCTCATTTAATTGTGCAGAAGTTTGCCTGGAAATCCATTGTGACCACACACAGTTTTGTTTTCAAGCCTGAACCAAGTTGTTTATAAGCTCAAGCGATAAACTACTTCAAAATACTTCATATTTAAAAACCATTCACACTGGGTTTCAGGTAGCAAACTACAACATCTTTTATACATGTTGAGAAAACCAGAGACCTTGTAGAGAGGAGAATTACCACTCTGCAATGTATTCTGGGTTTCTCAAACGCTAGAGCGCTCCTGAGCGAGTCCAAAATCAATGGGTTATGATGGTACGTTCGAGCAATATCATAGTTTATAAATGCTGAAACATTTTTAATTTTTAAACTCGAGTTATAGGAGTTTAAAACGACGCCTCATGTACGTCAGTGACGTCTGTGAGTGCGAACAGCCATTGAGCTGCTCCGCTCGCCAATCAATCAGCACTCAGTAGCAGTGACATTAGTGTCCTGCTGCCCAAAACCTGTTTGCTGTAGAAAAATGGAAACATACAGGTAAGTTTTCTTTGCTATTTTAGTGAAATACATCCTTCTACTTTCTACAATTAAAGGAAAGTTCTAGGCAAGTGATTAGAAACTATTTCAACTTTTAGTTTTTAGCCATTGAGCTCCATTTACTCCCATTCTTTTAGGAGTTGCTCGAGGGCTCCCTCTAGCAATCTGCAGTCCTGTTTTTTATATAACAGAGGAAATAAGAAGAGATCAGGCTCCTCATAAACAGGCTCTGATACAACTTCATCACTTCACTCTGCTAGCCTGCTGGTTAACATGCTAAAGGCTAGCAAAAAATTAAATAAATAAAGGCAATTCATCACTGTTAATAGCCAAATAAAGCAATAATTCACAGAATTGATGTTCGCTATGATCAAACTTTAATTAAAAAAAAAGCATTACAAAGTTTGCATGGCTAGCTATTGCTCCATGATGCCAACATAGCTGTGGTTAGGTATGATTACAGTTGAAAAAAATTAAAAACTTTGAATTCCATGCTTATCTAAGCTGTTTTTTCTCATTGACCAACATACCAGCTTTCAAAACACATGTCAGTTTTGGTGGTGTCTGACTACATCAGTCCATGCTGATTTTTCTAGCAGGTTAGTGCTTTACACTGGTCTTAAAATACTGGCTTATGTCCACAAACAGTGCATAATATGTCTAACAAAGAGCCACTGGGGATTATTTATAAAAAATACATTATTAGTCACAGGAGTACATACTATTCTTCAGCTTCAAATGAATTAAAATATTTGATGATGGACCGGTGAGCGTTGCTTTGTTGTTTCATGCAAAAATAGATTTACTTGTATTATTTATTTAATATTTGTATTCTGTTTTGTCTGCACCAATTATTCCAAGATTTATTACCAGTGAAAACTAAATTGGTACATATAAAACTTTCTATATTTACATGAAATAATTCAATCTGCACACAATTGAATTTTCTCTATCAATCTGAACATGTCACAGTTGATCTTTAATTATAAAACTTGAGTTACCATGGGGTAAAATCTAATTCACACCAGTAAAAACTGCTCCTCCCATGATTTTAGCCATGAATTCTTTATAGTAGTAACTGAGTTCTTACAAGCTCAAAAAGAACTCCTTCCAGTAAAAGTTGAATTTTAAATTGATTTCTGTGTCAAATTTCGTGCTTCCACTAATACTAATTTCTGACATCAGGAAATTGTGGATTAAAAGGTGAAACTGCTTGCCATATCTCCACCTTCTCATCCTTTTTCTCCTCCTCTTCCTCCTCCTCTTTCTCCTTCTTTCTTTCATAGTTTACAAAACACTGAACCAGGAAGTTTCTCAGTTCAGAGAAAATGAAACTGATCTCAGACTGCTGCTCTCTCTCTCTCTCTCTCTCTCTCTCTCTCCCCCTCTTAGTCTGAACATTCAGGAAAATGGCAGAAGCCAGTATTTCAGGAGATCAGGACCGGTTCATCTGTCCAGTCTGTCTACATCTGCCGAATGATCCAGTGACCGTTCCCTGTGGACACAGTTTCTGTATGGTGTGCATTAATGGCTGCTGGGATCAGGAGGATCAGAGGGGGGTCTACAGCTGCCCCCAGTGCAGAGAGACTTTCACTCCAAGGCCTGTTCTACGCAGAAACTACTTCATAGCTGAAATGTTGGAGAAACTGAAGAAGATAGAAGGTCAAGCTACTTCTCCTGCTGGACCTGGAGATGTGGAGTGTGATTTCTGCACTGGGAGAAAACTCAAAGCTGTCAAATCCTGTGTGATGTGTCTGGCCTCCTTTTGTGAAGATCATCTTAAACCTCACTATGAAGTTCCTGGTTTGAAAAAGCACAAGCTGGTCAAGGCATCCAATCAGCTACAAGAGAAGATCTGCTCTCAACACGACAAACTGATCGAGATCTACTGCCGCACCGACCAGAGCTGTATCTGCTATTTGTGTACGATGCATGAACACAAAGGTCACGATACAGTTGCAGCTGTAGCAGAAAGAATACAGAAACAGGTGAGAGCTAACTCGGTTCTTGCTGATTATGATGCTGGACTGGAATGTAAGAGTAATAAGTCAAAAAAATGAACTTTTATTGATCAGAACTAGGTATCTTTCTGAAGCCACTTATAAATTCTAAAGGCCACTGCAAATCCAGCAGCATCCCACTATTCAGCATAGATGTACGCTGCCACTCTGCGACTTCCAGCACTGTTCAGTTTCTCTGAGCAACACATTATACTACTCAGCATTTTACTATTACTACTTCACATTAAACCCAGACTGAGACCACAAAAAGTGTTTAAGGTTAAAAGTATATAAAACTTTACATTTTATTTAACAAAACTTTACATTTTATTTAATATTAGTTATTACCTTTTTCTGTGAACACTGGCCGTAGATGAGGATCGAAGGAACTGTCTCTCCAGGTTGGAGTTTACTTAGCCGCTCTATGCTAATATCCAGTCAGCGAGTCACTTTGAGGGGAGCTGAAGATCCAAAGCACGTCGGCATTCATTTTCGATTCCATTCACACAAAGCAAATTAAGGGGAATCCATGCAGTAAAGCTAGCATTAGAATGTGCAGCAGGGAGAAACAACACAGGAAGTTTCTTAACAAACCTCTCTCCCTCCTTCTCCCCATCCTTCTCAGAAACTAATCACTGGTCTGCGAGCCTCCACACTTCTTAAATGTGAAAATGTATTTTTCAAGCTGTATAATGGTAAAGCAGTCCTCTCAAATTGTCTCTTAGTTCTTTTACCAAAATGGCAATTATCGCTTTTTACTGCCATTGGGTTACTTGTCCATCATCGACAATGTCCAGTTACATTGCCTTATCACCCAGGCCTAGCAATGAAATGTTACTTTTTTCTCTACGGTGGATGATGTGCCAAGATGTTGACTTGCCAAGGTAACTTTTAAAACTGAAAAATACCTTTTCATGGTTTCTTACTCTTTTCTTCCACTTCATTGTTAGCTGAGCTAGAGAAACAACTGCACTAAGTTACTTTAGGCACTTCCTTGACATCATGCCCTTGTCAACAGCAGGACAACAGCAGGCTTCATAGCAGGACACTAGCATAAAAATGACAGTAACATAATATACAGTAAGTTAGTATATTGTCTCTTGTTACAGCGCTTTGATTAGTACATAGGTAATGTTTATTTTTCTCCCTGATTAAGCAAAACTAACAAAAAAATGCAAATAATCTTTTTCACAGAATACAATTTAGTCTCAAATGCAATCAAAAAATATCTCACTGTACAGGCCTGACCATAGCAGATCACATGTGGCTTGAAATTTACACCAAGAAAGGCAGCTAGTCTATAGTCTATAGGGTAAACTGAGAAATGATAATTGTCTGTTACCTAACCTTTATTCATCTCATACTGATAAATCTGCGTTATGTTGAAAGTCTTAATAGATGTTATAGATGCATTTTGTACTGTATACTGGCATTAAGAGTTACAAGTTCAAGGCTTATTTTGTTATTGAAAATCCAAAGGAATCTTGACCGTATAATAAAAATTGTATTTAGCATGAAAATATATGTGTTGCTCCTAGTATAATGAGTCGTTACATAAATGTGTCATCACTTAGCACTGAACAAGTCGAACGAGTCAAACTAGCCAACAATTTTTTTTGACCAGCCAACACCCATCTTACAGGATTTTACAGTACAGTGTTATTTAACAAAATAAAGGTTGTGCAAGAGGGTTCTTTGAACCAATGCCATAGAAGAACCATTTTTGGTTCCCTAAAGAACCTTTCAGTGGATGGATCTTTAAAGTTTAAAGAATGCATACATGATGTAGTTAAAGGTTTGCCCTAGAACAGGAGTGTACATGATCTATTGTTTGAAGATTGAGACCATTTCAGTAAACAAATGGAATCAGGTAGCTCCAGAATATTTGGAATGAAAAACCTCCAGCCACACCAGCCCTTTCCGCAAAAGAACAGATACTCCTGCCCTAGAACAAGACCACCCTTTTTTAATACCCTTTATTTTTGCTTTGCTTACATAGCAGTGTTACCTGTCTTTAGAGCAACAGAGTAAAATTTTACTCTTTAGCAGAGGCGTCAAGTAGCCTAAAAGTAAAAGCAAAAGTACCTTTCCTAAAGCAATTTGAGGAGAAGCACAAAAGTAGCAGTTTAGGGTTTTTCTATCCATCTTTTCACGTTTTTCACATGAACACTGTAAGATCATGGCAAAAATATTGTTTATTACTGTTTTAGTGAAGTTAAAGAAAGTGTGCTTGGTCTTTAAGTTATTGTTTTATGTTGCATTAAATGTCTCTGAGTCATCCTGGGATAACGTTCAGTTTGTAGCTGTCACTACAGCCAAGTAAAGAACAAATGCGGTAAGAACAGAAATTTTACGAGCATAAACCTCTCAAGAAAGTGCAGAGCTCTTAATGTTTTTCTTGATGTTTATTGTTGAAATTTGTCCCCAAGCAGCTGAACATCACTGCTTGCTGCTAACAGGCTCTCTGGTTTACACTTCAAATTCTTTTTATAACTAGACATATTCTGCCCTCCCTAGAGAATGCTGAGCACGTCAACAGAAAGCTATCTGGCTACGCGGCAATAATAAAAGACAGAGTTCAAGTTCAAGCCGTTAAAGAAGTAATTATTGGAATACAGCAACTTACAAAGTATATATCACTTGCATACCTGTTATGAGTGTAAATTGTCTACATTAGCTTACAACATACAAGGTCTAACATGAATGGTAGCGCAGCAGTGGTAGCGCTGCATTAAAGCAGCAGCAGCACCTCCCCCAGGTCGCTCCCTGCTATCACAGAATATTATGAATTTTGAGACAGAATGGCACAGTTGGATAATGAAGAATAAATCAGAATAAACTATAGATGATCTGAACTAGTAATGTACATTTATTTGGGAAGGGGGGTTAAATAATATTTAGGTGGGCTAAAGCCCACTAAAACTGGCCTAGCAACACCCCTGGCCACAATGGATGATCATTTGTAAGTACTTTGTTTAATGTTACTGCTATGCTGTGCTTGGCTACCTTTGTGCTTCAAACAGGTCATGTTCATACGCTTCTAATCTCTAAATCAACATAACAGTCCTTCCCACATTCATCTCCAAAATGCTGACAGTATCACAGCTGGCTGGGCTCCATGAACTCATACTTCTGCTACCAGAGTGATAAGAAGCTCTTAGATGCACTGGAAACTGTAGCTAGGTGTTTGCGACTTTGTTATAAACCCCTTATTTTTACTTATTAAACTGAAATTCTGACTGGTTAATGTTAAAATGTAATTTTGAATAAGTTAGATATTTTGTGAGGTCACTGACTTTGTGTTTTTGGTTTATTTATTCATAAAACTTTAATATTGGAACTGAACTTGAACATCTTTTTGGGTGGGCCACTGATAAATGTGGGTGGACAGTACCACTGGTTACCGTTAAGTAACTCTTTTTAACTAGTTTATATGCTATATTCTCTGTACTTGGACTATATTTTTCCCTCATTAGATTAGGCTGATCAGTTCAGCAGAGAGCTAATATCAAATTATCAGTGTTGAACAATAGCAGAACTTACCACCATTCTGTCTTTGCTTCTCTGAAGGCTTTAATGTTATCAGTCTTCACCAAGTCAGTGAAACAGAGTATTATTTTATGGGTATGTTTAGCAAGAATCAAATTATATTTGTATTAAATACTAAATTATGTTTTATATATTAACATGTTTAAAAATATTTGTTCATATTAAATTCACATATGTAGTGCTAATATGGAAACAGATCAGATTTGAGCATGGCATAATGAACAACTATATTAATATTTGAGATGGAATTGTAAAAAATTCTATATTCCTAAAATTAAATAAAACGTTGTGTGCCAAAGCCCAATACCTCCCCCTATCACCCCCCACCCCCACACACCCCTTAAAGTCCCCAACCTGCCAAAATGGTGAGAGTTGGCAAACCAGCTTGAGTACATGGAACTGAGTAAATAGAAGTAGTTACTACCAACCTCTGTGTATCTGCTACAAACAACATATTTAAAAGATACTATATGCAGTATAATGTGTTTCTCCTCAGACTGAGCTAAATGAGCTACAGAGAGGGTTTCAGCAGAGACTCCAGGAGAAGGAGAAGAAGCTGCAGGAGCTAAAGGAAGCTGTGAACACTATTAAGGTGAGTCGTGAGCAGAGAGCTGCAGATCTGTGAGATTACAGAACTTGTGTTCTGTAATGTTCAACAAAGTGCTCAATAATGTCACATCACATCTGAAAGCACTAACTTCACACACTTAAAATGCATGAAAAGTCATCAATCAGTACTGTGAAAAAGTCAGAGGCTACCTCTAATTTATTTTATTTCCATTCAAGTACATTCAGTACTTTAATACATTAAGTTTATTTTTCAGTTTCAGGGGAAAAAAAGACAGAAAACATATTTAAGAGAAAATTACACACACATTTTCTAAGCTGCTTATCCTTCTGGGTTGCAGGGGGAGCTGGAGCCAAGTTGTACGTCAGTACGGCTGGGTGCTTCCCAACAGATTGTGCCATCTTAAATGTTGTATAATTAAAAAAATATATATTGCGTTAGTGTGCATAACCTACTTAAATTAAGTTGTTGTTGTTATCGTAAATGAGTGCAATGTACCTTAACAATTAAATCTTTCAAATATAGCTGATTTTAATGGAAGTGTATTAGTGCTGCAGTAGAGAAGAGCAGGTGTTATTAAACATCAGAAAAGCACTGCTGTATAGCTGTAAGTAAAGCACGTTTCATATGCTTGATCCTCATCTGTCTCTTTCAGCAACAGTCTCTGTAGCACAGGGGCAGCAGAAATCGCACCCTAGGCTCATCTGAGGAGCTTGCATTATGAGTTTTACGTCTTGTTGAAGTCTTTTTAGCTGATTGAGTTGTAGTTGAATGTCCTTTAAAGTCAAAGCCTATGATTTTTATACTCACTGTACAAAAACACTTGGTCCAACTGACATGTCCCTAGTGTGCCCTTAAGCATAACCACAAACTGCAGGTGTGGACTTTGGGACAGGTCAAGAGTTTGGTTCTCTTAGAGTTGGGTTGGAGCAAAAAACTGGCTGAGGTTCCAGAGGGTGTGTTAAGAAACAGTGATCTTCAGTCACAGTAAGAGAGTGATAGCTGATCTTTAAATGGACCCCTCCCCCTCTCTTTCTCTCTGTGTGTCCTAACAGCGCTCTGCTCAGGCAGCACTGGAGGACAATGAGAAGATCTTCCTTGAGTTGATCCGCTCCATCGAGAAGAAGCGCTCTGAGGTAACGGAGCTGATCAGAGCTCAGGAGAAGGCTGAACTGAGTAAAACTAATGAACTGCTGAAGATCCTGGAGCAGGAGATCGCTGATCTAAAGAGGAGAGACACTGAGGTGGAGCAGCTTTCACAAACTGAGGATCACATCCGTTTCCTCCAGGTAACTGTCACTCATCTGATGTGGTCAGATATACATTACAGTGCCTTGCAAACATTTTCAACCGACTAAAAAGTCATCCGATTCGTCTGGATTACAAATGACACTTACACAGATTGTTCCAGCCAGTATTTTTATTGCAAATTATTCATTATTATTATTCATTATTCATTATTATTCATTCAATATTGAAAACAACCAACCAATCAGACTTCAACACTCATAGTATCCAAAGCGTCATGTCTGAATGTCATTCTGTAAATATCTTGCTGAAATGTAAAATGTAAAATGTAAATTGGATCAGTTTTATTTCAACAGTTGACAATGCTTTGCACTAAATTGTTATTCAGTTATTTTTGTTGATTTGAACCTGGAATGATTGACTTTGCCATTAGTCTAAATTTTTGTTGGATATCACACCTTTAGTTGTGTTTGATTATTGGTTACATTTAAACTCACTTTTTGGTGACTTTTTTGTATATTTGCAGCTTTTCAATTGTAAGTTTCTTTCTGGCTCATGATTAAATGCAGTGTCTTGTTCACACTATCAGTTGGGCTTGTTTGGCGTGTCAGGTAGAGACAACAAACACTCTGACAATCGTGCTTTGAAAGTAGCTAAAAAGTAATGCACTACTTTACAAAAAGTAGCTAAAAAGTAGCAACTACTTTTTCTGGAAAAGTAGCTAAATTGTAGCTAGCTACACATTTTGGGAAAGTAGCTACAAAGTAGCTAACTACTAATTTTTCAGTAGCTATCCCAACCCTGGCTGTAATATGTGAAGATGTGTCTCTGACTTTCTAATTGCACCCACTGATGTCATTAACACACAAAATTAAATATGACCGGTCAAACTTTTTTCAGGTAATCATTTTTGTCACAGAATGTTTTCTTACATAAAACCTATATCACTTTAAATTAATTAACTCTGAGGGTAGGTCTTTTAAAATAAAATATGAAACAGTACAAAGTATCAGTGTCAAGAGAAATCCAGACAAATCTGATATGGGGTTGAATACTTTCCAAGGCACTTTATAGTCTATTTTTTACTCTTGTTTACCTTTATTTCTATTCATTTTGTGTTTTTTTTTTCTCTGTGTAGAGTTTCCAGACTCTCTGTGTCTCTGCTGGATCAAAGAAATTTCCATTTTCCCAATTTTTCTCTGACTTGAGAAGTAACCTAGAGAAATTGAAAGCATTCACTGAACAGGGTAAGAGCAGCTTCCTGCTGAGAAACATAAGGATGGAAGTCTTCATCACTGACAGACTAAAGAAAATCATAATAAAGCGCACAACATTTAATCAAAGAGTGAGAGTGAGAGGGTCACCATTTAGGGGGAGTGGGGTGATAGAGGCACCATAAGTGTTTCATTCATTAATTGGCTTATATATCATTTTGTATTTTAGGTCCACTTACAGCATTTGAGTAGGGTTTATGTACCACAGTCAGCCTTAATTTATTTGTACATGACCATTTTCCAATAGCTCTTTTAGGGATGCATCAATACCAATTTTATCAGACTGAGTACTACTACATGTTTTTATTACTTGCCGATACCAGTTACGATACCATACTGAGTAAACTACTTAGAACTAAGCACTTATTAATGCGTAAATGAGCGCAATGTTCTTTAACAGATAAATTGTTAAAATGTAGCTGATTTTAAATGAAGTGCATTAGCTAGCTATGCTACATTAGTTAGCTTGGATGGAGTAGCGCTGCAGCGGAGAAGAGTGGGTTTAGTCCACAGAAAAGCGCTTTGGTACAGCTATAAGTAAAGTACGTTTCATAGTTTTGGTTCTCATCTGTCTCTTTCAGCAGCAGCACAGTGACAGCAGGAATTACATCTGAGGCTAACATGTGAGGAGCTCATGCTTCCAGTTTTACTTCTGAAGTCTTTTTGGCTGATCGGCTGGTTGAGCTGGAGCTGAATGTCTTCTAAAGCCAGACATACACTGTGATTTTAGAAATTTTGTTCTATTCAGTCAAGCGGAGTAAAGTCAGCATATACGGACTTTGGTTCTGCAGATGTCTCCAGAATTTTTTGCTTCAGTTTAGCTAGCCTACATGCCTCCAACCATATGGGGAAATGTTTGTATGTGTTTAAATACGGGCTAAAATTGCTTAGTGTATGTCTGGTGGGAATCTGCCAAGGCGGAATATTTAAAGTGACCGAGAATTTGTGTCCGACCTCCACAGCAGTAGCAACACTACTCTGTGTGAACAGAGCCTCGTCCACACAGCCTGAGTTGTTTGTCTATTAGCATGGTAGCGTTCACGCAGTTTACGCTACATGTTGTCGGGTGGAATCAGATGTTAGTATTGGTGCATTTTTTATGAGTATGAATTTGAGCAAAATAACATGATATCAGACTGATACCCGATACCAGTATTGGTACTGATGCATCCATTCTCTCTCTATCCCCTACTGTGCCTTTAGGACTGATGTAAGTAGATACAACAGAGCTGACTGGCTACCTGTATTGTGCCTTATTCAAAAAGCATTCCATGTTGAAACATTCCTTACAACTTCAGTGTGAATAAGTGGGGTATATTCAGAAAGAAGATAACTTTGTTGACATTTCCTCGTTCCTTAAAGCTAATAGCATATTGACCAGCAATGGCATGAGTTCATCATTCTACATATTCCAGTACGCTATTGAAGTAAAAACAAAACCATTACAAGATTATGCACACAAGAACATGGGTTAACATAAACCCAACAACCATGCAACACTTCCTTATAAAACTTGCACTCTTTGCAAGGATATTGATGAAGATGAAATCAGTTAAAGTTGGACAGCTAATTAGTTAGCTCCAACAGTCAGAATTATGATCAGCTGTAAGGTTAAAAAGAGTTAATTTTTTTAAAAATCAGAAATTTGGTGTGAAATGGGCCCTTTAAATAATTATTAAAGGCAGTGCCAACAGTAATGCATCTTGCATTCTGTCAGTGGTTTAGCCTGATCACCGTAAGAATGGGAGTTTCATTTTTCAATTCAAATGCCACCACAAACCTAAATCGGGCTTTCAAAAATGCCAGAACAGATGAAAAAAGATGTGCAAAATGTAAATAAAAACAGAACACAACGACATGCAAATCATTTAAACCCTATATTTAATTGAAAATAGTACAAACACAACAAACAATACCAAATGTTAAAACTGTGAAATTGTATTGTTTTTTTGAGCTTATTATGCCCATTTTTTCAATTTGATGCCAGCAACACAATTTAAAAATGTTAGGACAGGGGTAACAAAAAACTGGTTAAGTTATGTAATGCTAAAATAAACATCTGGTGGAACATCTCACAACTAATTAGGTTAATTGGCAACAGCTCAGTACAATGACTGGTTATAAAAAGAGCATCCCAGAGAGGCTGAGTCTTTCAGAAGTTAAGATAGGGAGGGGGTTCACTACTCTGTGAAAAACTGCATGGGCAAATAGTTCAACAAGTCAAGAATAATGTTTCTCAATGTAAGACAGCAAAGAACTTGGGGAGTTCATCACCAGAGAATCCGGAGAAACCAGCCAATGCTGGCTGGCCATGATCTTTGGGCACTCAGATGGTGGAAGTCACTTCTGCAGTAGAAGTCACTGCATGGGCTCAGGAACACTTCCAAAAACCACTGTCTGTGAAAACAACACTGCATCCACAAATGAAAGTTAAAACTCTACCATGCAAAGAAGAAAACACATATAAACAGGATGCAGAAACGCTGCCGCCTTCTCTGGGCCTGAGCTAATTTAAGATGGACTAAAACGAAGTGGAAAAGCCCTGTAGTCCCACAAATCAAAATTTCAAAACTTGCAGAACTACAGCAGTCGATCTCTTCAGTTCCCAAACACTTACACAGTTAAAAGAAGAAGTGATGCAGCACAGTGGTAAACGTGCCCCTGTCCTAACCTTTTGTAAACATGATGGCATCAAATTCAAAATGGGCATATGTCATTTTCAAAGAACAATAAAATTTCTCAGTTTCAACATTTAATATGTTGTTTTTGTATTATTTTCACTTAAATATAAGGGTTTAAATCCCTGTGATGCAGAAGGATAAGCAGCTTAGAAAATGTGTGTGTGTGTGTTTGTAGGGTTTAAATGATTTGCACATCTTTGCATTCTTTTTTTTTTTATAACATTTTACACAGTGTTCTGTCTTTTTTGGAACTGGGGTTATATCAAAATATGCTGGAGCTGTTAACAGAAAGAAAGCTGATGCTGTAGCAACTGTAGTGGTAAAGTGATGTAATGGAGCTGTGAAAACTAAACCATTCATGTTTTACTGCAGATTTACAGTGTTTTCAGGATTTGTCGCTCATAAATTAGTAGTGCAACATACCTTCTGTTTTTGTGTTGAAGAAATTTGAATGCTCATTCTGCGTGGGCAGTCATACCACTGCCACTGCTTTGCTGTAGATCTTCTGCCTTCTTCTTTCTTTTTGGGTGGAGAATGTGAGCCTAATTCACTCATTTTGACCTTTTTTGTTTCAGCTGCTGCGTTTCGAAATTTACCATCAGAGCCAAAGACCAGAATACAATTTCTGCAGTGTATGTACAAAACACACATGCACACACACATAAAGATGATCTTGTCAAACATTTAACGGCTCAGACTCACAAAGTTAGGGAGGAAGAACTGGTGCTGACAATAGCCGATTGATGATTGCCTTTTGACAGTTCACCATCAGCTCACGTCTCCTGTGAAATCAGCGCAAAGACTACAGCTGAAATAAAACTTAAAATGTGGGCCTTTAATGCGACAGTGTGAAAGGGAACAACATAGTAATGTATAAAACCTTAAAAACCGAAACATACAAAGTAAAGAATATGCAAGTTTAAGTTACAACCTTGTTTCCGAACTTAAAAACTTTTCCTCAATTTGAAAGTGAAATGCTTACATGTTCACGGCCTATTGTATCGTATTTTTTTCTGTTTCAGAATGTGCCAAATGTTGTCAATGGGTGACCGGACTGGAATGCAGACAGGCCAGTTTAGCATTCAGACTCTTTTACCACAGAGCCATGCTGTTGTAATACATGCAGAACGTGGTTTGGTATTTTCTTGCTGAAATAAGCAAGAGCCTTCCCTGAAAAAGACGTTGTCTGGACGGCAGCATATGATGCCAAAACCTGTATACATCATTCAGCATTAATGGTGTCTTCACAGATTTGCAAGTCACCAATGCACTAATGCTCTACTATACCAACAAAAATACTGGCTTTTGAACTGTGTACAGATAACAAGCTGGCTGGTCCCTCTCCTCTTTAGCCCGGAGGATTTGTCATCCATGATTTCCAAAAAATAATTTCAAATTTTGATTTATTGTTCCACTTTGCCTCATTTGTGGATGTAGCGATAAACTGAGTTCAGAGACAGTGGTTATCAGACGTTTTCCTGAGCCCATGCAGTGATTTCCTCTACAGAATCTTGTCTGTTTTTAATGCAGTGCTGCCTGAGGGCCCAAAGATCATGGCCAGCCAGTATTGGTTTCCGGTCTTGTCCCTTGCATACAGAGATTTCTCTGGATTCCCTGGATCTTTTAATGATATTATGTACCATAGATGATGAAAAGCAAAAGTTCTTTGCTTGTTTACTTTGAGAAACGTTATTCCTGGATTGTTGCACTATTTGCTCTTCAGTCTTTCACAGAGTGGTGAACCCCTCCTCATCTTTACTTCTGAATGTCTCAGCTTCTCTGGGATGCTCTTTTTATACCCAATCATGTTACTGACCTCTTGCTAATTAGCCTAATTAGTTGTGAGCTGTTTATTTTAGCATTACGTAACTTTACCAGTCTTTTATTGCCCCTGTCCTAACGTTATTAAAATG
This sequence comes from Colossoma macropomum, assembly GCF_904425465.1. Classification (NCBI taxonomy): domain Eukaryota; kingdom Metazoa; phylum Chordata; class Actinopteri; order Characiformes; family Serrasalmidae; genus Colossoma; species Colossoma macropomum. Next base: position 22,364,724 of record NW_023494794.1, read on the forward strand.
TGTTACTGGCGACAAATTCAAAATGGGCATAAAGGTTTTGAAAATAATTACATTTCTCAGTTTAAACATTTGGTATGTTGTCTTTGAACTATTTTCAGTTAAATAAGGAGTTTAAGTGATTTGCACATTTTTCATTTACATTCTTCACAGTGTCCCAACTTTTTTGGAAATGGGGTTGTAAACCCTGTGTGTAAAAGTGAAGCTAAACCACTGATGTTTGGATAAAAAGTCTGTTTAATAGTGAATATTTTGTAAATCAAACAGTGAAACAACATGCATGGTTGGTGCAGGTTTACAACTATATCACGTGAAAGTTCATGAAAATAAGTGTCTTATGCTTTATATGTTAGTGTGTTATCAGAGCACTCTGTGTTTATTTGTAACAATATTAAATATTTTCTTGTGAAGAATATGACTTTCAAATACTGCTTGTTTAAAAATTTAGACATTTGAATATTGTTAAAAATAGTTAAAATGGCCTCCCCTGGTGATAAAACATCCGTATTGCCGTTGAAAAATGAGGCTACTCTTTGTGCCCTTTGTACTCTTTCGTTTCTCTCATGCTTAAAATGCTGGTTAGAGCAATGGTTCAGCACACCGCCCAAGCTACAAATGATAGTCGGTCATCGATGCTCACCGCTGACCCGACAGTGTTCGTTGGTAGACGCTAGATAAACTGTAAAATATAAAATATAGAAATGATTAAGGTGTGAAAGTATGTCAGTACAAATGTATTTCTCAGGATTTATAATGTTTGTTATTTATTAAATGTTTTATGGATAAAAAAACAAATTTCTTTTCTTTTTTTTTAGGCTGGCATCAGCTGACTCTGGATCCCAACACAGTATATCATTCCCTCGGCCTGTCTATGGACAACAGAAAGGTGTGGTGGAGAGGGGGATTATACCGTCACTCTGAGCATCCGGAGAGATTTGATTCCACACCTCAGGTGTTGTGTAAGGAGAGTCTGAGTGGACGCTGTTACTGGGAAGTCGAGTTGAACGGAGGGGAATTGGGAGTGTTAATATCAGTCTCATATAAAGGAATCAAAAGGAGAGGACGGGGTAACGAGTGTGTGTTTGGATATAATGATCAGTCCTGGAGTCTGTGGTGTCCTTCCTCTCCGTCTCTCCAACACAATAACGTTAAGACTCTAATCTCAGGTCAGTCACCCTCCAGAATAGGAGTGTATGTGGATCACAGTGCAGGAATTCTGTCCTTCTACAGCGTCTCTGACACAATGACCCTCCTACACACCGTCCACACCACATTCACTCAGCCTCTCTATGCTGGGTTCTGGGTTTATCTGGGATCATCAGTTAACCTGTGTGACCCAGCCAAATAAAGAGCAAAACAGGATCATTACAGCTCTGACATTTTCATTCATTTTTATGTTTATTTAATTGTAGTTTCCACCAGTTTAGATTCAGGTGAGGGAGGATTACACTTTGCCATAACCAGGCTGCAGTAGACAAAAACCTCAAATCGTGAAAGAATTCTTTGATTGGAAGTTGAAACTGGCGATGTTTGTCCATGACTCGCTCCATAGCAGCTGTTTTAGTACTCACAAAACTGTCATGGACAATGTCCGTAAAAGCTGTATTTGATAAGCATTAAGCAAATAAACAATTCATATAATTCATATATTATCATAAATCAATTGGAGCTGTATTTGGTAAAGCAGATTCTTATTTTTTAAATAATTTGAGTGACTCTTCTTAATTATGTTTATTTTATTAAAACAAATTATAAAACATTCCATTTTGTCAATATCAAACAATCATAAAACTATAAATGTTTTAAAAGTTAAGAGAATATTGAAACTGGTAACACTGATTTCACTGATCGTTGATTTGTCCTTCAGATCCATTTATCTAAATTTTACTGGACATTTTATACTATTTATGCTCCCACAGCTTGAATGTAATATATTGTCTTCTTTTGTTTTGAAGAACGAAAATCGCCTGTCACATTTGAGAGTTCAGTAAAACAAAAAAACAATGGGCTTTAACTGCTCACCAAGTGGCCATTATGGACAGGGGCACGGACACTTCCTGCTCTAAAATGCAGGGGTGTGGCTAAAAAATAAGGCTGACATGAAGACATGAGACTTTTTATTTTAAAAAATTAAACAAAAATGCAATTAATTTTTTTTTTAGGATGATTTTCAGAAGTGTAAATGTAGGGTTTGGGTCAGACACCTCCCAAAAGAAAGCACCCTATAAATGATGATTTTGTATATATTTAGCTTATTACTATCTCTAATAAAGCCTTAGGTTTAAATAGATCAGAACATAATCCTTGTAAATATCTAAGCTCTTTTTTACTGTGGGAGCGCAGTTTGAACTCATTCAGATGTATACATGTCATTTTCCAAAATGTCGATTTTTGTGTCCCTAGATATATTACACTTGAAAAACATTTTAGGGTTACGATTTACTTATATTTCAAAACAAATCAATGTTATTGTAATAATAACACCTTCTTGAGCCTCAATTTATCAATATTGTTTTTTAAATCAATTATCTAGAATTCCAAGCACCACAGAAGTGCGCGTCCTCATGTGTAAAGGGTGAGCATCATGTGTAAAGGGTGAGGCCATATTTTGAGGTAAAAAAACATGTTTTTTGCAGTTTTAACTGCAGTAATCTATACATGACTATAAAATCTATGATTTAAATGACATGAAGAAAACAAATAAATATCATAAAATATATAATGAAAGTTGTCGTTCCCAGGAATTGTGTCACTGGTGTTACTGTGTCACAAAAAATCTCTTATTTTGAAGTAAAAATCACACTGATGACATCACTTGATTCTTTTGACCTATTTTCTGAGGATCTATGAAGAAAAGCTCATGGTGAGTCCACTGTGTCTTTCAGTTATCAGAGATTTTCTCATTTAGCTCATAATTTCATATGAAGCTTTTAGTTGAAGTCACTGGTGTGACCTACTTTATTCTTAGGTAATTGTGAAAAGATAGAATACAAATGGATTAAAACATATTTTAGTGGATATAGCATGACTGACAACATGTGGTTTGATGTTCTGTAGCAGTTATTTTGTAAAATGCATTTTTCTATGAAAATGTCTCTGGTGTTACCTTTCTTATGTGTAACACCAAAGAGGATTGGTAACACTAGTGACGCCTATGGACAGATAAAAAAGTGGACGTTTCTGTAGAATGACCCATATATATACATATATACATATATACATATATATATATATATATATATATATATATATACTTGTCTTAATTAAATCTCTTTTTCCTTGTAAACTCTAAAGAAGTGAACCAAAGCAACAAAATGCTACGTGGCACAAATGAAGTATGTGTGAAAGTAACACAATAAGTATTGATTTTACATACGGCAAAGTCTTCATTTTACCATTTCCAAACCTGGGTATTATTTATAATTATCACTCAATACCTGCTTTATGTAATTAGCATTGCTGATAGAATGTAATAAATCCATGTGTTGGCTGGAGGCGTCTAGGAGAAATCTAGAACCAAACTTTCTTCTTTAGACTAGCTCAAAAGATTTTAAGTACTTTTTAGAAAATATATTTTTTTGCATTTATTATGTTTATTTGCATTTGTTCTATTGATATGGTGCTTTTAAAAACACACTGCCGTTTTAACAATGTGCTTTGCACAGTAGTGTGTGTTTTAATAATTAGCTTTAAAACACATGGTCTGACAATTTTTTTAAATTTTTTATAAATTTTTTTTATTTTTTATAAATGCATTTAGAGATTATTTACACTGATAACACTGATTTCACTGATTTCACTGATCGCTGATTTGCCCTTCAGATCCAGAAGAACTTCTAATGGAATATTTGTAGGCTAATGTTCAATCTAGTCAAACTCTATTACTGCTTCCAAATGTAATAAATTGTTCTCTTTTACTTTAAAAAACTTAAATCAACAGTAATATTGAGTATAATTTGAGAAATTTGTAAAATAACATTACTTTGTTGTGTCCCTAACTGTAAGTCAGTCCTGTTACTGGAAGTGTATCAGTCTGTTTAAAAAAATCCACACAGTTCTAAAACTCGGACATGACATCATTAGATCTGATGAAAAAGATGGTTTAATGTGAACAACCTGTATTTTTATCAGACGTTTTGCTTGTAATGAATAGGGTTGTTAAGCCAAACACATCAGCTCTCTTATATATAATATATATTATATACAAACCTAAATGCTGTTACCATCAACTTGGTTACCAACGATTAGCTAAAGGGGAATTCCACCATTTTTTTCAAAATTTCTGCATAATTACATGGTTAAAATGTAAAGTCACTCAGACTGGTTTCATGTGAAATACAGAGTTAGAATTGTTCACAATGGTGGTGATGTCCACCTCTAAAAGCTCCCGCACAGGAAGTTATTACTTGTGAAATGGTTATGAATACACTGCCTGATGTCTAAAACATTGTTTTATGACAGTTTTGAGAAGATTTTGGCCTTACACTCTATCCATGGTGGAGGGATACATGTAGGGTGTTGTGAGGCAAAATAGTCCCAGAAGAAAACTTATTATTTCAGATTTTCCACTATTTTACCTTCATCTACATTCCATATAAAACTCGTGTAGGTTCACTGGTGGTTTTGATAGTAAATAAAATGTCAATATTTGTGTTGTAGTCATGGTGACCCCTGGTTTCTATCACTACCACTGTAAAGAAATCTGAACTATTTTACACCAAACCACTGTGAAGAACTCTGATTACATCTCAGAACTGAATTGTGCTGGAATGTTGAAAAATTGGTGGAACTCCCCTTTACCAGGGCTGGTGATCTTAAAAGTGTTTGGAAGGTTTGGGGCCATTGTCTACTTTTTAAAGAATGACCCATGTATTGTGCAGAGGGCGTTTCTTTTTATTTGTCTTCTGGGGCGCATTTTACAGATGATTAAACTTTCACATTTACCAATGCTCTGTGTATCTGTATATGTACTGGACAGCACTTTTCGTTAGACTTTTTGATTGGATCAAATTTACACACACACACACACACACACACACACACACACACACACACACACATACACACACCTATATATACATAAAACTTTGGTCTGATCAATATGGTCCAAGGCATCTTTCACACCAGCTTTTTGGATTCAGACCAAACTGAGAAATCCAAAGCACCATAAGATAATACAATAAAATCATAAATGCCCAAAGTGAGGCCAATAAGGGGGCTTGATTTGGCCCAGCAGTTATCCTAATCCCAACCCCCCTAACCCAGTGACAGAACAAACTTATGTTAATAATATATATAACGTTATAATTTCTCATGTTCTTAAAAACTTGTATTTTCGAAGTATTTTGGTAACAAAATATAGAGTAATGTTATAAAATACAATTTAAAAAAAGCTCGATTTGAAACCCACCTCCCTGATCACAGTAGGTGACCAGCTGGGTAATTTCTGTCCCCCAGGTAGTTCAGTATGTGTGTGCGTGTCTCTTTAAGAAAAACGCGTGTCGTGTACGGGCTCGTTCCTGTGACTGAATCCTCGCGCCTGATTGGCTGAGTCGTTACCCGTATGTACGTGCGCGCTCCTCTGTTTGGGCTCGCGATGGGGAGTTCGATTCTGTTTACTGAACCGATTCTTTCGAACTTTCCGAATCGAATATAAGAATCGACAGTCCAATTCAAGCGATTCATTTTCGATCCCATGATTAGTCGGATCTCAGTGGCGATGTTAAAAAATCTACACAGCACACAAATTGAATACTAAATAACATTAAACATATTTTGTAGGAGACACGTTCATAAATGTTTCATATGATGCTAATAATCTGAAGGTTTCAAACAATGTGTTGAAAACTGTGAAAAATGTAAAAATGTTTTATATTAAAAATTGCGATGAACGGAACTGGGGATTCCACGATAGTGGTGAAGGCTGTGCAGCTTCGAGAATGAACGTAAAGTAAAATGAATACCCAGAATGCCTCATAATTGAAAAGCAGCAACCATATCTTACTAATCACATTGCTATTCATAGTAACTCTTGGACAAGAAATGACTATAAAATAGATAATTACAGTTTACAAAATAGATAATTACAGTTTACAAAATAAATAAATAAATGTACAAAAATACATATTGCATTACTGGCAGTCTGCAGCAAATTATTATAAGGTTGCTCATCGTCATCACTGCTATTTCTATAGCTCCTTTCCATGCTTTGCATTCAAGGTTCTTAATACTCTACAGTGTGGTTCTTTATATTATGGGTTTTTGCAAACAACTTCGATTCATTTGGGACCTGCGAATCGGCTCGAATGATTCACTAAAATGAGTTGAATGACACGAGCGATTCGTTCCCGTCGCCAGTGTGTGTCACCTTGCTGAAGCTGCGGCGGAGGACCGGAGAAACAGCAGAGCCATGGCGGCCCCGGCGGACACAGCCAAGCCCAAAACATCCCCTAAGTCTATAAAGTTCCTGTTCGGCGGCCTGGCTGGGTAGGTACCGGAGAAATGAGGTTTAGCGGAGCTTTAGCTGGCTGACCAGCAGCGGGAGTTTAGCTAGCCCTGCAGCCGGGGAAGGTGAACCTTCAGCGTGTAAGAGGGTCACAGCTCTCCTGCTGGGGAGTCTGACCTCCACACCAAAGCAGTTAGCATTTAAACGCAGCTGTAAGCTCTGGATGTTGTTGGGGCTTTCATGTAAGTGTTGTTTTGTAGTTTTGATGCCCTAGCTAGGCTAGCTTTGAGGGCTAGCTGGCCCCGACTAGCCCAGGCATGCGTGTCAATCTGAGCTGCTGCAGCAAATGTCAAAGATGCTAAGAATGGCCTGCTCCCCAAAACGCACAGATAATAGTACACTCTGTGCCCCGTGGAGCAGGAAAGCTATGTCTTTAAATGCAGAACACGCGGGCCTTCTTTGCCCCACTAAGTTAAAGGGGAATTCCACCATTTTTTCAAAATTCCTGCAGTGGCTGAGATGTAAACAGTCATTCAGAGTAGTTTGGTGTGAAAGGGTTAAGATTGCTTTACAGTGGTGCTGATAGGAACCAGGGGTCGCCATGACTACAACACAAATATAGACATTTTGTTTAGTATCCATAGTATAGTATTTTTGAGCCACTCACTCGAAGCCCAGATTTCCACACTGAAGCTCTTATTTTTGACATATTGTGAGAAGAACCTTTTCACTGATAAGGACAATTATGCTTGTATGAGTTGACGGTAGAAAAGAAAGACAACATCCATCAACAAGATGGTTGAACACAATCAGAGGAATCATAAAGACCCAAACAGAAGACCGGACAATACCCGTATGGTCACCAAGAGGTGGAATCCAGTTGACTGCACATAATAATAGAAATAATAATAATAGTAATAGTAGTAATTATTATTATTACAATAATAATAACATTAAAAGTATTGGAGTTGGAATATACTTGGCTGCACATAATAATAGTACTACTACTGCTACTACTAATAATAATAATAACAGCAGTAGTATTGCACTGTCCAGCTGACTGCTGGTACAAAGAGAATGCCGAGTCTGTGGTGAGATAAGACGGTCTGTGATGTTCACTTTTGCACCATTAGGACTCAGTGGTATTGATTTTACTGTGTGTTTGTGTATTTTGGAGGTTTTGCAGTGAGTATTTGTTCTGCGCTCCCCATTACATCTGGCAAAACACATAAAACCAAAGGCCGAATCTACTTCAAACAGAACAAGGTTGAAGAGGAGGTCCACCACCATTTTTTTTCCAAATTCCATCATAATTAAGTGTTTGAGATGTAAACAGAGTGATTCAGAGTGGTTTGGTGTGAAATGGTTCAGATGTCTTTACAGTGGTGGTGATAGGAACCAGGGGTCACCATGACTTCAACACAAATATACACATTTTATTTACTATACAAAACCACCAGTGTGTTGTATAGTAAATAAAATAGTGAAAATCTCCAAGTGTCAAAATAATATGAAAGGAATTCATTCTCTCTCTCCCTCTCTCTCCCTCTCTCTCTCTCTCTCTCTCTCTCTCCCCCTCCCCCTCCCTCCCAGTATGGGTGCTACAGTCTTTGTCCAGCCGTTGGACCTGGTCAAGAACAGGATGCAGCTGAGCGGTCAGGGTTCAAGGGCTCGGGAGTATAAGACTAGCCTGCACGCTGTGGTCAGCATCCTCCGCAACGAGGGGATCCGGGGCATCTACACCGGGTGAGGGGGGTGAAATACTTTTAAACAGATGCTTTAATCGAGTGCTGTCCGCAACAGTTTGGTGACTATTAGGGGTGCAATAAATAATAATAAAAATTCATAATGTAATTTGATGATGTACGGTGGTGTCTGGAAACTTGCCTCACAGTATATGTTTTCATTTTCAGTTTATTAGAGCATTTATGTAAACTTTATAAAAGTCTAATGCTTTTACCGAAGGGTGTGCTTTAGTGTTGCAATCTACAAATATATTAGCCCTAAGTTAACACGTTAGCCACAACTTTACATGCACAATACAGCACAATACAGCACAATATGCTTCAATACAGTTCAGTACAATTTCATACAGTTCGATACAGAACAGTACAGAGTTATATTTCTAGTGTTTTGTGATGCATTTAACTGAATCAACTGATTTTGGAACGTTAGAATCAATTATAACAGTGATCATTTACTCTTTCTCTCTCTCCCTTTCCCTCTCCTTTCTCTCACTCTGACTCTCGTATTTTCTTTCACTTCTGTTTTTTTGCCTTCTCCCTCTCTCTTCGCATTTTTTGCTTCTCTTGTTTCTGTTTGTCTTTTTTGCTCTCTTTCTCTCTCTCTCTTGCTCTCTGTCTCTCCTCCAACTATTTCCTCTTTTTTCTCTCTCTAACTCTCCTCCAACTGTCTCCTCTTCCCTTTTTCTCTCTTACTCTTTTACTCTCTCTCTTCCAACTATCTCCCCTCTCTCTCTCCCAACTGTCCTCTTCCTTTTCTCTCTCTTACTTTCTTTTACTTTCTCTCTTTCTCCCCAACTATGTCCTTTTCCCCTTTTCTCTCTTACTCTCTTTTATTCTCTCTGTGTGTGTCTCTCTCTCTCTCCCCAACTGTCTCCTCTTCCCTTTTTCTCCCTCTCTCTTACTCTCTCTCTATTTCTCTCTCTCTCTCTTTCTCATTCACTCTCTCCCTCTTTTCTCCCCCTCTGCCAACTGTCTCCTCTTCCTTTTCTCTTTCTCTCTTACTCTTTCACTCTCTTTTTCTTTTGTCTTGTGTTTTTCTTTCTATCTCTCTCTCTCTTTTTCTACATTTCGTCTTGTTTTCTCTCTCTTCCTGCAGCCTTTCAGCCGGTCTCCTCAGACAGGCCACCTACACTACCACTCGTTTGGGTATTTACACAGTCCTATTCGAGAAAATGACCAAAGCGGACGGAACCCCGCCGAATTTCTTCATGAAAGCCGTGATCGGAATGACAGCCGGAGCGACCGGAGCTTTCGTGGGAACCCCGGCCGAGGTGGCGCTGATCCGGATGACCTCGGACGGACGGTGAGTTGGTGTCTTGATCTGGGATCAGCCCGGCCGCTGCTGATGAAGACACATTCAGCAGAATGCAGTATAAAAACTGAAGGCTGCTGAAATCGTTCATCTTTAAAGTAATGTTTCACTGAAAACTCATATTCATTCTCTCCCTTTATTTAGTTTCGTGACTGAGCTTATTTAGTTTCGAGGCTGGTGTAATTAGTAATCCATGCTTTGTTAGCTAAATTAGCCTCAAAGCTCCTGCACTAAACCAACAGAAGCAAAGTTCAGACACCAAACATGCCTTGGCTCGTTACGTTGGCATAATTTTTAATTGAATCATGAGGTGGCGATGGAAAAACGTCCCATTTTGTCGTGTTATTGTTGTGTGAAGTGTTATTTTTCAATTTTTCTTCTCTCTCTCTCTCTCTCTCTATCTCTCTCTCTCTCTCTCAGTCTGCCCCCAGACCAGAGGAGAGGTTATAAAAACGTCTTCAATGCCCTCTTCAGAATCACCAGGGAGGAGGGAGTCACAACTCTGTGGAGGGTGAGTATGTGTTAGTTAAATAGTCAGTGAGTTACAGTTACTGTGGATTCCCCATTAAAAATCGTGTTTAATGCGTCTGGTTAACAGAGCAAGATCGTTTTAGTGTTGATGAGAGTCTGTAGGTCAGCCATCGTCTCTCTATTAGCTGTATAATGAACACAGCGTGTTAATATTTATCAGAATCGAGCTAACAAGCATTTACTGTTTCTCAGAGGCCGATCTGTAAGGTTTTACAGGGGCTGGAAAAGAGAAACAGTGGCAGGGTTGTGTAATTATTATATTTTCCCATGTTATATTGTAGTTTAGGCTGCATGATTAATCATTTTTTTTAGATATCACGTTAAACACATCATTAAGGGCTGCAATGACAATAATTTAAGTTACATAATGTGCACAGTATTATTATTATTATGAGTTATTATTTCGGCAGGAATTTGATAGGGCTGCACCTAATGATTACTTGTCATGCCAAATATTAAATTGCTTTTGTTGTTACTTTTGTTTTTATCTGCTAAATCGAAAGTATGATTGAATAAAAAAAAAATGGCTTTTAATTGTTTAATAAAGTTCCCAAATAGCTAATAAAATATGTTACTTCATTTCTCATTTACTTGGTATTTTAATTTTTCAGTTTACAGTGACAGCTGTTTTATCATTGGTTAAAAGTTTCTGCATTAATGGTTTAAGGGTAATGTATGCAACATTGCTGTCCCGAAAACATTCTAAAACATTTTTAACATCGTCCTGTGCTTTGGTGTTATCCTCCACGGGACACATGATATAATACACTGTAAAACGGCAGTATAAAAGACTAAAGAATGTCAGTTGAATGGATTACACGCTTCAGATGTCCATGTTTCAGTCAGACATGTCAAGTTCAGAGTCTTGAACTGTAAGTATTTAGGGAGTACAGAGTTTCGAAATTGCAGCCTTTACAGCCAAACAGTGCAATGTTTATCGAGTACGGATGTGGCAAGTCCCAAACGACTATTTCTTAGCTATATTTACACTGTTGGGCTGCAGGATCCAGTACTTAAATTCCTACGTAGTGCACTATGTAAGGAGCAGGGAGTGATTTGAGATTCAGCCCCAGCACAAGAAGAGGAGAGCTGTTAGAATGGTGTTATTTAGGTCTCATGGTGGCAATCTGGTGACCAAAAAGCACTTATGTGATATATTGCATATATTGCATTTATTACCAAGAATGAGAGAGTATGTTGGCTAGTTGTAGTTGACTGTACCAGGTAGAAAAGACCACATGACTGAGGTTATCACAAGCTCTGGAATAAAGAGTGTTTGACCAGATTAAAAGCCTTCAGCACTCCCGTTTTCACTGAGGGTGGTTAAAAATATGTTGTTTCCTCTGCTTTCCAAGTTCAACACTTTAATACAGCTTGATATGAAAATAATTATCAATGACTGTATTTTATTTTAATTTTATTAAAAAGAAAAATAAATCAATAGAATATTTGCAGTGCAAGTAACAACAAAACCTGCATTTTTTTACTTATTAAGGTGAGAAGTTTTATTCAATAGAGTTTAAAAAATAACAAAAATAAAATAAAATGCTAAAATATTTTAGTTATTTTATCCTGGCTTGATTTGTCGTTTGTTATTTTGTTGGTTTATTCAGATTTGATAATTTTTTTATTTTTATTTTTTTTCTCCTTAATTTTTATTATTATTATTATTATTAATTTTTTTTCTTTGATATGTCTTTGTCAAAGCTTTTGGTATGTTTTTACAGTCTTTTACTTTTCTGCATAATCTGAGCTACTTTGTAAATGAGTGTCACCCTCAGGGTACTCTGCGTTTAAATTAGGATTGATTGATTGATTGATTGATTGATTGATGTCTACAGCCCCAGTATATGAGTGTATCATAGGCATGCTGTTATTGCGAAATTCTGACCATTCTACATGAACTGTTCCCTTTTCGTGTTTCCTGATTCACAGGGTTGTATACCCACTATGGCCCGTGCAGTAGTAGTGAACGCAGCACAGCTGGCTTCATATTCTCAATCCAAACAAGCTCTTATGGAAACTGGTGAGTTTCTTCACAGCCTTATCGTTCTTACTTACACCTACACCTTATCTCGTCAGTCCCTGAAGGCTGCAAGTGCTGCACCTTAACCCTTCAGAAAGATTAGGAAAGACAATAATCTGATAAATGTACAGAAAAATATGCTGAGCAATATTTTCAGTGCTTCTTTGAACAAAGTTGAACTTGTAAGAACTTTCTGATCTGTAGGATTGAACTCTCATTTTTTAACCTGCAGCGAATTACCAGGTTGTTGTTGTTGTTGTCATCTGAGTTGTAAAAGGTGTTACGTGGCCATTTTTATGAGAGGTTATTGATTTAAATGCCTTTCTTTATTTCGAAGTAGTAAGCAGGCTAAGCCAAACAGAAAAATGTGACCCTGAATGCTAATCTGCTGTAATAGTAGTGTTGTAATTGGATATTAGCTGTAATAGACTTATGGCAGTGAATGGCCTCATGTGGGTGCAATGCTGCAGTTTGTGACACAATACCAGTTGTACTGAAGACTGTGCATGTTTGTGTTTACAGGGTATTTCTCAGATAACATCTTACTTCATTTCTGTGCCAGTATGATCAGTGGGTTAGTGACCACTGCAGCCTCCATGCCAGTAGACATCGCCAAAACCAGGTAAAGCCTGCATTCATCTCTTCAAAGATCCAGACCTGTGCTTTGGTTTATTGATCTTATCATTAGGGATTTGTGTTTTGGCTCATTTTGATTTCCGAGTATCTGTAAAGGCCTTTGCACACAGAGCAGTAAATTAATTCACATGTATAACTGAAGATCTTGCACACCAAACACTTGTACGGTGAAAATGCAACGCTCTTTTATTCACCGTCTATCTGTTTTTTTGCAAACGCTTTCACCAATCACAGTTGTCCGTAGTGTTGACATGGCGATAACCAAGATGACAAGTTGGCTGTGTCTCAATGAAAAGAACTTTTTTGCAAATGTCATAAGGATCAGAATCTCCAAAAGCAGCTCAGACTGGGCTACAGACATGTGGAAGCACTCAGTTCCAGCTCCTAAATGATGCAGTAAAGCCCCTGTGCTATTTTCATTTGTCCAAAATAAAAAGTAGCCCAGGGTCACTATTCGCTTCTTCTGTAAGGAGTGAAGGAGATCTTATGTGCACTTTTGTGCCATTTGTTTTGTGCTCCATCTCCTGTGGAGCTGCATCTCTACAGTCAGCTCAGACTGAGTTACAGAGAGCAGAGATGTGAGTGACAGAACTCATGTTTCAGCTTCTGAATGAGGCAGAGAATCACAGTGGAAACACACCTGTTTTGTGAGAGGCAAATGACCTTTTGATAGATATTCTGTCTTTTTTCACAACACGAACAAGAAGGTTAATTTCCCCAAAAATTGGGTAATGTCCAGTGTGTGTAGTTTTGATGCGAAAAAATATAGCATTTTTGTGTTGTTTATTCACTTTATCACTTTTGGTGCGAAACTGCCTTAAAGGAGAATTCCACCCTTTTTTTTTTTTAAATTGTACATAATTAAAGGGTTGAGATGCAAATGAAGTCATTCAGATTGGTTTGGTGTGAAATGCTCTGTTCTAGAGAAACTTACCAAGTCAGAACTGTTCACAGTGGTGGTGATAGGAACCAGACGTCCACCTCTAAAAGCTCCCTCACATAAAGTTTTAGACATATTCTGCCTGATATCCGACACACTGTTTCATAATAGTTTTATGATAAAGTTTTAGCTAAAAATGTGTTTTAACCCATTTCATTTTATACATAATGCGTAATATGCAGGGTGCTGTGAGGCAAAATAGTCCCCAAAGAAAACATATTATTTTAGATTTTGCACTATTTTACCATCATCAACATTCCATATAAAACTCAGAAGACACGTATAGGTTCACTGGTGGTTTTGGACAGTAAATAAGTGCTAAATTTGTGTTGTAGTCATGGTGACCCCTGGTTCCTATCACCACCACTGTAAAGACATCTGAACCCTTTCAGACCAAATCACTCTGTTTACATCTCAAACACTAAATTATTCAGAAATTTAGAATTTTGCATTCCCACTTTAAGGTTTACTCGCACCAGCGCAACACACACGAACACACCACCACCACGTCAGTGTCACTGCAGTGCTGAGAATGATCCACCACCCAAATAATACCTGCTCTGTGGTGGTCCTGTAGGGGTCCTGACCATCTGTAATTGTAGAACTACAAAGTGCTCCTATATGGTCAGTGGAGCTGATAAAATGGACACTGAGTGTAGACATATTGCATTAAAAGGCTAATGTTTTCCACACAGTGTCCAGTGCAGGCAGCTGTTCGCTATTGCTGACTAGAACTTAGCGGAAAAACAAAACTTTGTTTCCCGTCTGAATTATGAAATCACTGCATGGGGGCGCACATACATGGATGTGCGGATAGCCAATGTAACTGACTGAGTCCCATGAGTTGTGTCTAGCTTTGTGTGCAAACACTGAGCCTCTGGAGTTGAGACTAACTGCACACTGACTCATTAGGTGTTGACTGTGTTGTGTACAGAGCCTGAACTCATGTTTGCGTCTTTCTGTCCATTTCAGGATTCAAAACATGAGAATGATTGACGGCAAGCCAGAGTACAAGAACGGACTCGTGAGTAGATTTGTAGAACCATGTGAAGGAAATGGTAGCAATCACAAAGGAGCTCTGAAAAAGACTCTCACCTGTTTTACTTTTGCCATTTCTCACATTTTTAAATGTCCTGCTTGTAGCCTGTATAGGATGACAGTGCAATTTCATTATCTGTGTCAGCAAGTGCTAAATATAGATGACTGATTCCTTTTATGTTCATGTATTTTATCTAACGCATTTTTGTCTAACACGAATATAACTAAAAATATTGCTGGTGTTGGAAGAAAACCTTGTATTTCCATTTTTGTTGTTTTTCAGTTTTTGGCATAATTTGATTTAATTTGTTGCCCTTTACATTGTCTGTAAATTTCAAGAATGGGCCAATAGAAACAACCCAAAATGTCTTGGAAAAAAGTCTTGATCTGAAGATAACTATCGTGAGATCACAAGATAATTAAGTTAAAAGTAAAGTACGTTTTTTTCTTTTCCTCTAAAGTTACCGTTTTGGAGATACGAAGTTTTGTTCCGACAGCAGCGATATAAAGAATCTGCACTGTAGACTGTGTATTATACTGTGTGTAGACTGTGTATTATCGTACTACTATCTACTACTATAATTATTATTAGAGCAATATCTTTAAAACAATACTATATATGCTACTAGTACTACATTGTAATAGCTACCTTCACTTTTTTAATCTCATTAATGACTACCTTAGTTTACATCACATGTAAATAATATAACTTATTATATAACTTAATCAGGCAAGTCAGATACATATTTCATATCTTGCTAGCCAGGTGATCAACAAACTTAATTCTCTTTCTCCAGGATGTGCTGGTGAAAGTGGTGAGAAACGAAGGTTTCTTCAGCCTGTGGAAAGGTTTTACTCCGTATTACGCTCGGCTCGGCCCACACACAGTGCTCACCTTCATCTTCCTCGAGCAGATGAACAAGTTCTACAGGATCTACTTCCTGGATTCATAGGTTACCATGGAAACCCTCTCACGCTGGGCCGGTGGAGGTCTGGACCAGGTCCAGAGGGGTCAGTTTGCGCATGATTACCGTCTGACTGTGCCAGCCAGCATCACATGACTCGTCCGTGAAAGTGTTCTTTCATAGCAACTGTTGCTAGGTTTGACTAGCTTCACTGAGAACTGGTAAAAAATCCCTTTCAGCCAAATAATAAAAAAAATTCAATCATTTGCTCTTTTATAGAGATTTTTTATGGTATACAATTTAAATTTTGACTTTATTTGTCTCCATTATTGAAGTCTGAAGAGGCCATGAGCTGTGGCTATAATTTTCTGGGTTGTTATCTTGAGATCACAGCTTAATTGTGTTGTGATCTCAAGACAACAACTTAATTGTAATAATAATCAAGTCATGATCTCAAGATCACAAGATAATCGAGTCAAGATATTAAGATCATATCGTTATCTTAAGATCACAAGATAATTAAATCATGATCTCAGGATAACAACTTTTATCTCGAGATCACCAGGTAAATAATGGTCTCAGGATAAATTTATCGTGTGATCACAGGATAATTAAGTCTTGATCTGAAGATAACTATCGTGAGATCACAAGATAATTAAGTCATGATCTCAAGATCTCAACTTTTATCTCAAGATCAAAGGATAATTAAGTCATGATCTCAAGATCACAACTTATATCTCAAGATCGCAGAATAATTAAGTCATGATGTCAAGATAACATTGTTAAGTCATGATAATTAAGTCATGATCTCAAGATCACAAGACAAAATAAAACTTGATTACACAACAAAAAACTACCCCATCTATCTAAATCCTTCACTCACATACAAAATAAATATCTTCTTGCAATTAATTTCAGCTCTAAATTTACTAATTTTGGTAACAAGTTGAGCGCTGTGTGCTACGCTTTTGCATTCGGTTGAATGGGAGGATTTTTCCAGCCTGCTGTAAAGCCTCTCCAACCTCTTCACAGCAGCTGAGAAAGTGGGCGGAGCTTTATAGATCAATCGATGTGAACTTGTGTCACCATTGCCTGTGTGTGCTGGCGGGCGCAGTTTCAGATAAAGTGCTGGACTAAATCCCAGCATCTGCGCTGACCCTCAGGGACTCCGGTCCCGTCCGTCTGCTACATTTGGCAAACTGGCAGACGTTTGGACTCTGATAGAAAACAAAAACACACAAAACACAAACAAAACTCAACCGACTGACGCACTGACCAGCAGACTGGACCCGATGTACCCGACCCCTGATGGCCACCACTGATCATTACATGCTTACTTACAGATTAGTTGAGTGATTTGTTTTTTTTTTCCTTCTAAAAACTTAGGCAGATTCAGACAGTAAACATTTACATTAAACCCAAGAGCAAACAAAAGTATCGCTCCACCTCTCTCTCTCTCTCTCTCTCTCTCTCTCTCTCTCTCTCTCTCTCTCTCGCTCTCTCTCTCTCTCTTTTTCCCTCCTTCTCTCCATCTGTTACTGACATTAACTCAAGCACACGTGGTTTTGTGCTGCGTTCACTGCCGACTTCAGGTTGGAGAACACAAGAGATTGTCTTTCTAAGTCGTTCCGCTCCAAATCATGTGATACAGTGTGGTCCACTGTATCTATAATAACTGAGCTCGCTGTGTGATGAGCTCGTTCATCTCCTCTACTTTTTGTTGAAGATTGTAACTGTTTGGAATCGTGTGAAGCTGTTTTAACTTTTAATTCAGTTTCTTGACCTCAGGGTAAAATGATGAGGTCATCAATGCTAGTAAATGAAATTTACTTGTAAGAATGAATTCTAATGTGAGATTTCAGTTTATGGTGTTTTCCTGGTTTGCTTTAATGGGATGAGATGTTTTTTTTCACTAGTGCAAATTCTAAATTTGAAAACATTAATTCAGTTAGTTCAGAAGTAGAAGCTAAATATGTCATTATTACATGTTCGTTTTCTCAGTAGTCAAAAACAGAACTTATTAGAACTAAAATACAGTTCATGCTAGTAACATTTGAACATTGACATTAAATTTTTCTTAATCCTTTTCAATTTCAGTCGTACTAATAACATTTTTACTTGATCAAATTGAGAACATGATATAAGTAAACTGTAGATCTGAAGCAGAGACGTTCCGTACTGAATGTGGGACTCCAAGCACAAATTAAAAGCTAATTAATAGAGTGTATTACATATTATTGTTATGATTATTGATCCATAAGAAGCACGGATTTTATTATCAGCCATGACATTAATGACAGTAATAACTGTGAAAATGATAAAACGGTTCACATAAAATACTGTACTTTCATTAAAAACAGTTTCGCTGCATTTTGAGTGACGTCTTAAAAACTAGAGTTTTTAATTCTTACCTCACATTTACTGTACACTTAAAGGTTTTCCAAGGGTTCTTTACTAAAGTGAATGGTTCTATATAGAATCATGAACACTCAAAGAACCCCATGATTAAAGGGTTCTTTGCATAGTGAAAGGGTTATTCAGATTGATGGATAATGTGCTGAAGATGATGCTATATAGAACCTTTATGGAAAGAGTCCTATATGACACCAGAAAGGGTTCTACTGTTACTACGATATCAAGTTTGTAACAATAAAAGTACACTTTTTGGTGCTATATAGAACCACATACAACAGTTTGTCCATCAGGAGAACACTTTTTACCACGCAAAGACCCTTTTAATCATGCAAAGGGTTCTTTGAGTGTTCATATAGTTCCATGGGGTTCCACAGGGTATATAGCACCAAAAAGGGTTCTTCTATTATTACGATGTCAAGCTTGTAACAATGAAAGAACCCTTTTTAGTGCTATATGGAACCCTTTTCAAAAATGTGCTATATAGAACCATATACAACAGATTGCATAGTAAAATGGGTTCTCCTGATGGACAGTCTGTTGTATATGGTTCTATATCGCGCTAAAAAGTGTCCTCCTATTCTTACAAGCTTGATATCGTAAGAATAGAAGAACACTTTTTGGTGCTATATAGAACCATATACACCCTATGGAACTGTATAGAACCATATTCTTCTCAAAGAACAAAGACCCCTGTAATCATGAAAAGGTTTCTTTGAGTGTTCATGGTTCTATATGGAACCATTTTCTTTACTAAAGAACCCTTGAAGAACCATCTTTTTAAGTGTGTGCTTTGGTTTGATGGTGTTATTGGCATTGAATTTCCATCTTAGCGTTATTCCTCCATTCCTGTGGGATTCACTGACAGATAATACACAGTTAGATGTTCTGTGGTCATCAACTCTTTTGACTTTGACGGAGGTTCGTACAGTGGAGAGGTCTTCTGATAGTGTTTTCTCAGTTTAGCTGCTCGGTGAATAGAATTAGTGTTTTTTTTTCTCCTAATCAGTTTTTTTTTTTGATGAAGAGCTGGTTCAGAGTAAGTGTACAACTCCCACCCGTACAGTGATATCTGTAGCTCTCATGATGTAAAAGAGAGGATTAAATCTTTTTTCTGCCTGCGTGTTGGTGTTTTTTTTCTTTATTATTTGACATTGTTCATTGAACTTGTGTAAACTGGTGCTGCAGATTATTAAAACCGGTGAACAGTAAACTTTCTATTTGTTTCACTGTGGAAATGTCGCTACAATTGAGTTTCACCTCCGACAGACTGGACAAACACGATTTATTTTGTTTATTTGTAAACAACAATCCTAACATCTCACGTAATAGCTTTTGGACATTTGTGTGCCTTATTTTCTAAATATGTGCCGTACGGGAATATAATGTATTTTTCCAATACATTTTGTTTCATTTCATCACTAAAACACACTTCCAGCTTTACACACAGCACATTATGCTTTGAAAAATGGATATATTTTTCATATCTTCTATGCTCAGTCTGAGGTGCGGGAGTAAGATGCCCTCTTGTGGCAGTAGTTTTTTCTTAACCTCCTGTAGGTTAACATATTGTGTGTTTACAAATGGGTGGAGACTTAGGCCCAATCCCATTTCTTTTTTTTACCCCTACCCCTTGTTTTCGAGTGTCACCATGCCCCTTGGAACTGAGTTACAAGGGGTATTGGTTAAAATCTTCCCTACGAAATGGGACCCTCCAATAAAAAAGAACATTACTTCATTAACAGCTACCAGCGCTTCTCTGTAGGCGACCCTGCCAGTCTGCAGTGATAGCAGAGGAGGGTAAAGGTCAGCAACCTCGCTACTGGGCTTTAGTTGCATTTGGGGCATCGTTTGCTTTTAAAGAGGAGGATACAGCGATTATTTATTATCGCCCACGTCTAATTCTTCAGTGATAAAAAGCTGAAGTCAGCTATTCGCCAGCTTCTCTTTTGAATTTTTTCCAGTCCACCTTAAATGGTGCTGCAGGTTTGATGCCTGAGGCTCCAGATTGTAACTGCTGGTTGAATGGGAATGCTTTCTAGTTATATATATATATATATATATATATATATATATATATATATATATATATATATATATATAGTTCTTCAAGGGTTCTATAGTAAAGGAAATGGTTCTGTTTACAACCATGAGTTCGGTATAGAATCATTTAATTTCATTCTTCTTTGCATGGTGAAATTGTTCTTGATGGAGAATGTGTTGTACATGGTTCTATACAGAACATTTATTTTTGTTGCAAGCCTGACATCATCACAATAGCAGAACCCTTTTTGCTGCTACACAGAACCATATACAACACATTCTCCATCAGTCTGTAAAGAACCATTTAAGCATGAAATGATTCTATACAGAACTTGTGGTTCTGTATAGATCCATTGCCTTTACTAAAGAACCCTTGAAGAATCATCTTTTTTAAGAGTGTAGGGGTCTTTGTTGTCCACTAGGGGCGGTATGGGGTTCTGCTCTGCAGTCGGTCTGCAGTGTTATTGTAGGAGAAGGCGCAGAAGAAGAGTGTTCAGCATGGCGGACCTGCTAGGCTCCATTCTCAGCTCCATGGAGAAGCCTCCAACAGTCGGCGATCAGGAGAGCCGGCGGAAGGCCAGAGGTACAAACACTGTAACAGCTTTATTCGGGTCGAAACAAACCGAGAAACACTCTGAACCGATTCCCCAAACCCGGATTAACCCCGAGTTTACACTGCAGCTCAGTGCTAATGCTAACTCTGCGCTGAAAATCCCCATTTTTAGTCTCGTTTTAGGCTTCAGTTTGGTTTTGAATGTGAATTTGCGAGGGTCGATGTTTGTTATTGTTGTTTACCTCGCTGCCCTCTGCGGCGCTCGCTCTTAAAATAAATAAATAATGATAAAATAATAAACCATCCAATCGTAACCCGAGAAATTGTTTCGGGTCGCTGACGTCAGCGCCGTACTCGATTCTGATTCGCTGTTGCGGGAGCCGCGGGCGGCGCTCATTGGATCAGGTCTCAAGTCACTATCTGCAAACCGATATTGTAACATAATCATGATTAATATTTTATGCATTTAAAAATAGTAAATGTGTTGTAATATAATTACTATTATATTTTATTTTTAATTTTTAAATACAATTATTAAAACATTAAAAAGTAAATAAAATATTGTCTTTTAATATGTATTATTACTTAATACATTAAAAAGTAGTTAGTAAAGCAAGATAATAATAATTATTAAGATTTAATACATTATTTAGTGGTTAATTCATATGCTCGTCTGGCAGCTGTAGTTTATGACAACTTTAACTGATAAATTCAAGAGCGGTAAACATCCATCAAATTATAGTCTGATCATTTTCCATCTTCACTAAAATGAAGCTAGTTTAATGTCCTGGAGTTGGTTCTGTAAGTGCGTCCCACTTTGACCTTTTGGGTTCGCTTTAACAGAGCAGCAGGCCCGTCTGAAGAAGATGCAGGAGGAGGAGAAGAGGAAGAAAGCAGAGTTCAGGAAAAAGGTCTTGGTTCTTTCATTATAATCACATTAATCAGTCTGACATTTTTAGCTTAGCCCCGATTTCTGTTTGTTAAAAGGGGATTCCACTGATTTTTCAGAATTTCTGAGTATTTCAGTGTTTGAGATGTAAACAGAGTGATTCGGAGTGGTTTAGTATGAAATGGTTCAGATTTCTTTACAGGGGTGGTGATAGGAACCAGAGGTCACACAAATACGGCGATTTTATTTACTATCCAAAACCACCAGTGACCCTGCTTGTGTCTTCTGGATTTTTATATAATGTTCATAATGGTACAGTAATAAATATAAGTTTTTTGGGGGGACTATTTCGCCTCACAACATCCTGCATGTATCTCTCCACCACACATTTATCTTAAAACTACTGTAAAACAATGTCTCAGGCATCAGGCAGTGAATTCATAACCATTTCATGTAATAACTTTCTGTGAGGGAGCTTTTAGAGGTGGACGTCTGGTTCCTATCACCACCACTGAACAATTCTGACTCTGTAAGTTTCTTTAGAACTGAGCTTTTCACACTAAACCACTCTGGATGACTCTGTTTATGTCTTATCCATTTAATTATGTAGAAATTTGGAAAAATCAGTGGAAATCCCCTTTGATACTGAACTTTATTAGTATATTCAGTTGTATATTGTTTTTTCCCTTTTTACTTTTGTGACGTTCTTGTGCTTCCTGTGCATATTAATGTTGTTGTTGTTGTTGTTGTTGTTGTTGTTGTTATTATTATTATTATTCATGTACAGCATTTTCTGTCATGTAAAAGAGAGTCTAACAGGCATTCTCTCTGTTTTTAAGAGCTGAGAGTTTTCCTAGAAAGCATCCTATTGCTGGTGTTTATTCTTTTTCCTCCTCTCTGCTGTGTGTTTGTCAGATGGAGAAGGAGGTGAATGATTTTATTCAGGACAGCGCTCTGCAGAAGAAGAAATACGAACCAATGGGGAAGATAGAGAGGAGCATCCTGTACGTGAAGATACACAAAATGCATCTAGACAGACCACACAGCAGTTTGCACAGCACCTACTGCCTTTACCACCCTTAATGTGTACTGACAGATGGCCTGTGTCAGTGTACTCAGTCCATTTATAACAATAAGACTGACCTACCTTGGAAAATAAATGCTCTAAAAAACTAATTAGGCCTAAAATAAATCTGATTGGAAACATTCAGACTTCACTTCTACCACATTTTTTTTGTTCTGCTGTAAATGTCCATAAATGGCAACTCAAAAATTAGAGAAATGTGGAATTTGGTTTGGCCAAACTTTTGCATACGACTGCATACAATACTGAAGCAAAACGTTGTGTCTCAATTTTTGTAGGTTTTTTCCTCCCTACATAATTAATAAAAACACAGAGTGCTATTTACATTGTGTCAAAACATCTTGATGAACGGAACAATAGAAATGATCCTAGGTGCAGTGTGTAAGATTTAGGGGAGGGTCTATTAAAAAAAAAATTGAATATAGTAAACAAAACCATGTTTTCATTAGTGTATAATAACCTGTAATTCCGAATCGTTGTGTTTTTGTTAGCTCAGAATGAGCCCTTCATATCTACATAGAGAGCAGCCCCTCCTACAACAGAGGCTGCTATGTTGCGCTGCCATGTTTCTGCCGTGTTTTTACACTGAAGCAGCAGCTTGAATTTGGTGACGCCGTAGCTTCAGTTGGGAGACGTAGAAAGAAGAATCAGTGATTGGTGCTGGTGCTGTCTGGCCGTTCTGTGTTGTGAGAAGTTTGAGAACCCAAATTTTGACAAATGGAGGATCATATTTATTATTTGGAACAAGAAAAAGCAAGGGAGGGTGAATCCTCTCTGTCAAAGAAGAGAAAACAAGAAGAAGCAGAAAACGTGACAGCCTCCGTTGGTTCTACTACACGCTTGGGAAAGGAGGGGTGAGGTGATTCAATTGGTTGCAATCTGCAAAATCATCGCTGGATGCCACTAAATCTTACACATTGCGCCTTTAACTTGTGTTGAAAATGAGTTTTTCCTTCATAGTAACCTCTCCACTTTGTTGGGGATGGAGTGTAGTGTAAGTATGTATATGTGTAAGTCCTGTATTCACTGTTTATGCTCTTCTCTCTCAGGCATGATGTGGCTGAGGTGGCAGGGCTGACGTCGTTTTCGTTCGGAGAAGATGAAGAGAGCAGATACGTCATGCTCTTCAAGAAGGTCAGCAGTTATGGGAGCTTCGAAAACCTTGACATGTTACCATGGAAACCACATGGCTTTTAGCCAATTTACTGATAGTTTAGAGTTCTTCGTGGTTTATCTTCTCCCACCGTGTTTGTTCCTGTGCGTGTGTATAAAGGAATTTGCCCCGTCGGATGAGGAACTGGAGGCGTATCGAAGAGGAGAGGAGTGGGACGTGGCGAAAGCCGAGGAGAGACGCAAGCTGAAGGTGAAAAACACAGCACTAAAACTTATAAACTTTACGGAAGGAACTGCATACATTACATGCACATATGGCCAATATTTAGTTGTGATTTCATATTAGTTGTTTCATAATTTCATTACTTACACATCACTTTGCAAAGGTCATGTGTCATTATTATTAATTATTATTATTATTGTTGTTGTTGTTGTTATCATGACGTTCTATAAGTATAATATTTTCCTGGAACTGTGCCTGTGTACACACATACATAAAAGCGTACATACACCCTTGGTCAAATTGCAGGTTTGTATTGATTTTCTAAGTGTAAATAAGTGAACACATCCTCTACAGAGGTACACTTCTGCACATTTTAATACACAATTATTGTTTATTTACTAAATTTAACATACTGGGGGGGAATAAATAATAAAATAATCTTTCCAATATATTAAACTCAGCAAAAGTAGAAATTGTGCACAAAAATGTACAGAAAAATGGCTTATTTAAGTGAGTTCTTTGTAGAGGATGTGTTAACTTATTTACACTTAGAAAATAAATAAAACGTGGAATTCAACTGGGGTGTTTTTGTTTATGATTTTCATGTATATACACACCTCCAAAAGAGTAGAATGAGAAGCAAAAACCTTTTAAAACACGCACCCACTGGAGGCCAACTGCGCTTACGGCTGTGGTGCGACTTCACGTGCTAACACAAACAAAATCATGTAGCCACCAGCCCTAAACCCTATCTTAACGTGGGGGTTCAATGAAAAAAAAGTTTATCCAGGCTCCAATGCAGCAACCAACACAGCTGATCAGCGAACGTATTGCCTGGACGACACTACAGGGATTTAGGACGGAAATGTTGAATACAACCTTCTTTTTGTGCCAGTGTCTTTCCTATTGGTCGTGCAGTTTTACATGCAGTGATCTCATTCCTGTTCTGCTGTGTCGTATCTCAGGAACAGGCCGCACTGGAGGAGGAAGCCACAAGTCAAACTCAGAAGAGACCCCCGTCCCCCAGCTCCAACTACAGAGACAAATACAGCCACCTGATCGGCACATCTGCTGCTAAAGATGCTGCACACACACTGGAGGCTAACCGTGCTTACGGCTGCGGTACGACTTCACACACTAAAACGAAATCATGTAGGCTCTCCCCCCAACACAGCTGATCAGCAAACGTATCGCCTGGCCCACACTACAGGGTTTTAAGATGGAAATATAGAATATGACCTTCTTTTTGAGCCACTGTGTATGATGTTAATATATAAAAACTCCCAATCTGATGCCTCTGACTATTAAATGATTATTGCAAGCTTTACAGGGCGACTCGCAGCACTGCACACTCCCCATATTTTAGCCTGTTGTTACTCTCCTGCTTTAGTAAGGATGCTTCAACCAAAACAGTGCAGCTTTAACCTCAATAAACCAAAAGACAATATTTGACCTACTTTCTTTGTCCATTTCTTACATGTTTCTGATCTCTTCTTACCTGTACAGTCCCTGTGGCCAACAAGAGGGACACGCGCTCCATCGAGGAGGCCATGAACGAGATTAGAGCCAAAAAACGACTGAAGAAGGGAGAAGAGGACGTGGGGGCGGGCGGCAGCGGCTTATGAGGACGAAAAAGAGTGGGTGTGCGTGTTTGTGTGTGTGTGTGGGGCTTAGAGACAGGGTCTGTATTCATACTGCTAAAGAAGTGTTCCTGTACAGTATTGTACTCTATAGCAATATTTAACATGTACTGATGCCCGTTAGGGCCAATGGGATGTGCTGTAAGTGAATTTTAATATGTGAGAGAATCTATACAAGCACTGTTTAACCATCTCTCTGGACTTGACCGCGTCAACTGTTTTCTCTCCCTTCATATCATTTGTCTTAAAGTGGTAGTTTGGTGAAAATGAAGCTTGCTTCTTTAGTTTTAGCAATGAAGCTATGAGGCTAATATAGCTAACAAGACATGGAAGCTTATATCCCACCAATTAGCATCGTTCAGATTCCTCAGAACTTTTAAGTTAGAGGTTTGAAAACTGACAAAAATACAGGGCATGGACAAAAACAGTAGCAACCAGTTTGATGCCAGAATTTAGTCCATGTTTATAGATAACAGAGTATCATACAGTGCCAGAAACCACACGATCAAATCTATTGGAGATTATTTACCACCTCTGCATGGTTTGAGGCAAGTTTGGACAATGCTGTTTAACTGGTGGGGTAAAGCTTCCATTACTGTTATTGGCCTCCAGTGCAAAACTAAAGGAGCAAGTGTTTTGGCTGTTTTGCTAGTTTTTGCCAAACTATCGCTTTAAAGCTATGATTTTAGTGCACAAATGATAAGTTTTTATTTTTCAGGTACATGTTGCCTCTTTAAGACAGCTGGTGTGTCTAACTGTAAGTGTACTGTCATCGTTTTTGTGACTGTAGTGACCTCTAGTGGTTGCATTGAGGCACAACAGCAAATAACTTTTAAAGGGATACTTCAGTCATTGCTGTTTTATTCACTGTTAGCCATGTAAGATTTGTTTGACTGGACTATCCCTTTAAACGTATGTTTTTATCAGCCTGTAATCCCGTTTTGTCCTGTTGCGTCCACGTCTCTGGAATGATTGTGTGCAGTCGATGCATATTGAAGTGTTAACGTACAATTTGCATACTTTTAATGTTCCCTCGAGTCAACCTGTGTTCCTCAAACACTAAGAGATTTTTTTGAGCCATTTAGCACCTGAAAGGTGAAAGAGGTAAATGCTTTGATCAGATCTAGTCCAGTGAGGGTTTTTACTGATAAGAAAACTGGTCTGGTGTTCTAGAAAAGAGCAGACGGCAGGGAGTCTGCAGTTTATCAGTGATGAAGCCTTGTAATGCCTTGGCTTAAAAGAGTCTAAAGCCTAAATGAATCAGTATCATCAGTGTCGTTAATAATCACCCTGTTAATCGACTGCTCCTCTAGAGTCGTCTTGCACATTTTACATGTTTATCTGAGGATAATAATGTCTTCTGAATAGTTGTTTCTTTAAGACTGGCTTATGTGTTGGTTTGCTTTTATGGTTTAAATAAACAAAGATAAATGTTGGTGAAATATGTGTGTGATTGTTTTTGTGTTTCTACAATTACAGACTGTAGTCCATCTGTTTCTCTGCATACTTTGCTACCCTGTTCTTCAACGGTCATGTGGGGGACATGACCACCACAGAGCACGTATTATTTGGGTGATGGGTCATTCTCAGCACTGACATGGTGGTGGTGTGTTAGTGTGTGTTGCGCTGGTATGAGTGGATCAGACACAGCAGTGCTGCTGGAGCTTTTCAACACCTCACTGTCGCTGCTGGACTGAGAACCAAAAACATCCAGCCAACAGCATCCTGTGGGCAGCGTCCTGTGACCACTGATGAAGGACTAGAGGATGACCAACACAAACTGTGCAGCAGCAGATGAGCTGTCGTCTATGACTTCACATCTACAGGGCGGACCAACAAGGTAGGAGTTGTTAATAGAGTGAACAGTGAGTGGACACAGTGTTTAAAAACTCCAGCAGCACTGCTGTGTCTGATCCACTCGTTCAAGCGCAACACACACTAACACACCACTACCAGGTCAGTGTCTCTGCAGTGCTGAAAGTGATCCAACCCCCAAATAATACCTGGTCTGTGAGGGTCCATGGGGCTCCTGACCACTGAAGAACAGGGTAAAAGGGGACTTACAAAGTATGCAGAGAAACAGATGGACTACAGTCTGTAAAGTGCTCCTATACGGACAGTGGAGCTGAAAAAAAGGACAATGAGTGTAGAAACAAGGAGGTGGTTTTAATGATACATGCATATAGATTAGATGTGTGATATATGGGGCATATTCATTACTATATATATCCTTAAATATATATAATACATTCAGGGCATGTCATTATTACATATAGGGACCTACAGGTGTGTGTGTGTGTGCATGTGCGTGCATTTAGTCAGTGAGTTACACATTCACTGTAGGTTCCCTATAAAACTCCTGTTTAATTCTCAGTTTAAAGTGTCTGGTTAACAGACCCAAAATGTGTTAGCGTTAATGAGTGCCTCTAGGTCAGCCATTGTCTTTCTATTAGCTGTGTAATGACCAAAAACGTTAATGTTTAATAGAATCAAGCTGACAAACACTGATTCTTTTAGATTTACTTCCCTGTTTAGTCTAGTGTAATATTGCGTTACTCTGATGGTGTTTGTGCATGTCTGCCTGTGTGATGTGGACGTATGTATGTATGGCCCGGCATCCTGATACTCTGTGCCAGGGGTGCACAACTCAAGTCCTGGAGGGCTGATGTCCAGCAGAGTTTGATGATTTACCTGCTCAAACCCACCTGATTACACTCATCTGTTAATTGCCAGATTTAGTGGGTGTGTTTGAGAAGGGGAAGTACCAAACTGTGCTGGACCCTCTAGGACCGGAGTTGTGCACCCCTGCTCTATGCAGACAGACCTGTATGTGTCTGTTGGGCTTGTTCTATTACACAAAAGTGTCCGGAACTACAGAGCAGAATTTCAGGACTTTTATTGAGGTCTACAAAGCAGCCGTGGTCCACTCTCCCACAACTGCTGGCTACCTCACTTGCAGTGTTATTCCCTCCGCTGTCCAGTGGGCACTCTTCTGCTCACAGCAGAAAACCTCTTCACTTGAGGGATCCTGCTCAGCCTCCGCCATGTCCTCTCCTTTCTCAAGCGTCTTCGGGCCCTTGGCAAGCGCCGGTGTGCGAGGAGAGGCTGTAGCCGTCGCCCGGCCCTTGCACTGGGCCGGCGGATGAGGTCAGGGTTCTGTAAGAGAGGTCTGCGCTGGAGTCTGTTCCCCACCAACTGGTTACGCCTCCTTGTTGGGACGTTCCCTGATTCCCGGACATGTCTGGGCCTTCTGCGGCCTAGAGGCCGCTGTGTTCTGCGTACTTGCTCGCTGCGTGCTCTTTGTGCACGCGTCAGGACCATTTTGGGGTCTGTGTGTGTGGGTTGAGTTGGTGGTTTCAGCACTCACAGTAAACTGAGTGGCCCCTTTCACGTGATTAGAACACTTTGGTTTGTCCATTGTAATGTCATCATTTCCAATTGACAGTATTCCAGTGACGTCACAATTGTGCTGCCGCCATTTTGGAAGGCAACATCAGGTTCATTCTGCAGCGCTGCAGCCGTTTGTAATGAGATAATAAAGTCATAACAGATCCAGCAAAGGCAGTAAAACACGTTTAATCCCATTTTTAAAGCATATTAATGCATATATTTGAGTATATTGCTTTGACTTTATTTGATTTGTTGCTGTAGTGATAACAAATGAAAGCTGAGATTTCTCGCTGTGTTACTAGTGCTCCATCCTAAACTGCATACTAGCTCACTAAATAGTGTGTAAGAATAGTGCTTATACTATTAGAGAGTGCACTCATTAGTGTATTAGGTGAAGTACAGAAGTGTGTGGTTTGGGATGCAGGGTTAGATCAGCCAGTGAGGCCCGTTCAACAGCTGCTCTGCTGTGAAAGTTTGAGGAATTTGTTGATTAAGGATCATTTATTGAGGTAAATTAATGCATTTACTGAGTTAAGCTGATGCTGGCTTTGTATTCGCCAACTTTCGTAATTCATTCTACGTTTAAGGTGCCTCAGTGTAACTGCAGCACTATTTAAGGTGTAATGGAAAATTCAGATGAGAAGCTAGTGAATAAGAAGCTGACTTAAGCTGTATGTTTGTGTATGAGTTTACTATTTAAGAGCTTTGGAGGCTACATTTATTCGTTTTTGTAAAATCTCACAGATTGGAATTTTCTGAACTTTGGAGATGTGCAGGTTAAACGGATCCAGTCCACCAGTCTAGCTAATCTTGTAGCGTTTTTCTGGAGATGCATCTAAAGTGTCCGCATGTCTTTTCATGTTTTTAATGGCCATTCTGGTCTATTTTACTTGTTTTTTATCCACCTGCAGGGCTGTATCTGCAGTAATGGTGAGGAGACAAGCTCTATCAGAGCACAGAGTTACAGCTCACCTACCAACATGGCGCAATCCAGTACTATGAATTTGGCTGTGGTATTTTAGGTGACATTTGCTAGACTAGACTCTAAATATGTAACAGCAGGTGTTTAAATACAGAAAACTGAACTGCACATTGACTAAATGAGAAATTTGAGAAGCAAGTAGAATGTGAACTATACAGGTAGAAATATTTCAGCAGTTTCCTTCAGTAGTAGCAGGACAATATAACTATTTATCGTCATCATGATAAATTACCTCACAACATGTCACAGTATGCTTTTCTGATCATATTGTGGATATAATCAGTACTGAAAAAACACTTTCCAAGTGCATGTTTGCTTATACACACACTCACATTATCTAAGCCGCTTATCCTCCTGGGTCGCAAGGGTGCTGGAGCCTATCCCAGCAGTCACTGGGCAGAATGCAGGAAACACCCTGGACAGGTCGCCAGTCCATCACAGGGCTGTTTGCTTACAAAGAGAGTGTAGTTCATTAGTCCTGTTTAATTGAGTTTAGTGCAGTGCAGTAAGTAATTTGGACGTTGAATACTAATCATTGTGTTCATAGTTTTTTAAGCTATTTTTTAAATGCAGCACAGCTAGGACTTTTCCAACTCATCAGATATCAGAAATCTATATCGTGATATATAATGTATCGTAAAAACTTCTTGAAGTATTGCAACATTACTTTTTTTGCCATATCGCCCAACTCTAGTAGCAGATAACACTGACTAGCCAAACACCATGCTATTTGAAAGTTATCTTAAAAGAAGAAGAAAACATGAAATAATCAGTATACAACTCAGTTAGAAAGGTAGTCTAAATCTGACGGTGTTTTACAAAGCATGATTTCTCAGTTAGCCAGATAACTTAAGCCAAAAGATGAGAATTGAAGTTCCAGGACCTCATATCCATAGTTATGATCCGCGAAATATCGCGAGAACTGCCTGTTCAGCGTACACACAACTCTCGCGAGAACAGCGTATCCATTGCTTTGCTTTCACTCGGCCTTGTTTTGGAAGCGTAAACACGGCTGAGCAAGAAGAAGGAGCCAGAAAACGTCGCTTTCTCTGACTAACGAGCCATGACATGCACATAACCTGCGGTGTTTGGAGTCAGTACGTTCGGAAAGAAATCGTTGTCGCTTGTGTTGAAACGCTCCCGTGAGGAATAAACGACATTGGTTTTGTCCTTTTGGGCTTTTTGGGCTTTTTGGGCTTTTTGGGCGAGAAGGTTTAGCGGCTCGGTTGCTAACCTGACTACAAATCTGCATAAACGTTAACTGAACATTTGAACCGTAAGTACACTCACAAACTAACAGAAACTATGCTTGTAAATGTCTCTTTTGGTGCTATGAAAGAAATTTAGTGATCTTAAGTGCCTTTTGAATGTTACACTGCTGTTTTGGTGGTGTAGTGGTGCTTTACTATTGTCAAAACAGTAACTAGTTAGTTAACCAAGTTACCTAAAGCTTCTTAATCGTCAGCTTCTTGTTCGAAGTTTCCCGTTCCACCTTAAATGGTGCAGCAGTTACGTGTACACAACTCCTATAATTGTAACTGCAGCACCTTTTAAGGTAGAACGGGAAATTGGAATGAGTAGCTGGCTTCAGCTCCGGGTTATCTGAGATATTTCAGGTAAGTTAACTTAAAATGTGGGACAAACACTTTAAGGTGACTCACTTTTAAGGTGGCTGTTTAGGGTGTGTTCAATTGTGTAATATTGTATATATTCATGTAAGTTCCAGTGCTGAAAATGTAGGCTAAGTCGTTCAGCAGTTGGGATTGCTGTTACACAACAAGCAGAAATCCCCACTTTCCCAATGCAGTCACATTTTGAAGCATGAGATTTGGTCTCTTTTGGGTTGTTTTGTGAGCTGCCTGTGTTGGATTTAATGAAATGTCGCCTACAAGAAGCAAGAGATTTCTGTACATTTGTATTTCCTAACTGTAGGTTGAACCAAGCTCCTTCAGCTTGCCTGGGAGTAGTTGAGATTGTAGGATGCTCCCTCTTTTTCGGTGATTTCCATACAGGAAGGGTCTGTTTTCTTTCCTTTTCTTTTCTTTCGCAACCTCAGAAGACACTTTGATTAAAAAACATCACATGGCTGAACCGCACTGACTGTTAGCCCAGGGCCGCCGAATCCACAAAAGGCAGAAACTAATCTCATCTGTTGGACGGCCTCCAGAGCACTGTAGGTTTTCTGTGTATGTGGATGAAAAAGGCTGTCGTTTAAGGGAAAAATCCCAGAGGAGAGCTGATTGTACATGTGGAGCTGTATTTATTGTAATAACTCTGTTTACCTAGCAAGTTTTTCATGTACAGCTCAGTACGCTGTTCACGTGATCATATATAGGGGAAAATGGTAATAGAAGGCAAATAGTGACAGAGAATATGAAGAATGATATTTTTCTTATCTTTCCCTTTTTATATGCATAAGTGCTCTATGCTTCGATGTGTGGTGTGAAACTTCACGCTTGCATTTATCTCAGTTACGCAGACACTTTGTAAAGTGCTTTCTCGCTGAATCCATCTTTTTATGAATGAAAAACGCTGATGAGACTTTCAACGTGGCAAAACCTTTACAACTCTTAAGCTGAAGAGGAAGAAGGAATGGCTCCATTATGTAGTTGCGTTCATTTTTTAGTTCAAAGACTTTATACTGGACTTTTTAAGGTGGAGCGGGAAATTTAGCTAGCTAGCTACTGAGACATCGGTATACTGTTAAGGAATTTCTTTGTGCTTATGAAGAAAAGGACCATAATACACTGAAAGCACATTAAACTAAGATAAAAGAATGGTTATAGTATTTTTTTTTAACAGAGAAAATACTTACATTTGTGGGTTTCTTTGGTCGCTTACACAGCCATCTTGCCGGTTTTTATTTTTTTCCTCAACACTCCATTTGGAGTGTGCCTCTGAAAAACCTTCGTTTGGAGGGTCATGTAGCCCTAACACTTCACTAAGTCAGGGGTGTCAAACTCAATCACTAAAAGGGCCATATTAAAAGATCTCAACAAGTCTGTAGGCTGGAGAATAAAGATGTTTTTATTTCATTTTTAGTCAGAGCTCACATTACGTTGCAGTGTATGCTGGGTACTATAATGCAGCGCATTGTGAAAAGAGCTAATATTAATAGCAAAGTAAAATATTTTTGCGGGCCGGGTAGGATTGCGTCGTGGGCCTGATCTAGCCTGAAGGCCTTGTGTTTGAGACATGGAGGCTAAGTGGTAGGGGCGACGGGAGAAATGGGATTGGGCCTAAGTTTGTAATGCTCTCGGGTTTAGAAATCTGCTAAGATTTTAGAAATCGTGCAGTGTACACCCAGCCCTAGGGAAGGGTACATTGTAGAAATTACAAATCACGGAAGAATTCTTTGATCGTGGGCAAATATCAGTGGTCTTTGAATGTGTTATGTGTGTTTGGGTTGGGTGACCCTGCATACACCATGCATGTAAAACACAGTGATCCGAAACAATAATAATAAAATGAACAGAAGAAAATAAATCTTATTAAAATGCTGTGGTATCTAAGTCTTAAAATACATTCCTGGTAAGTATCTGAAGGAAGTGAAAAGAAGTTCCTTTAGAAGTTCCTTCTTAATGTGAAGCTTCTCTGTGACTCTGCTCATGTCGATCTAGACATAAATGCAGAAGCTGGTCTCAGATGAGCATTATTGTTCCATTGCTTTGAGCCGTCCAGTTTTGGACTTGGTCTTTTAAATACTGAAGGATGACTGGACTCTGGATGAGCAGGAGCTTCTCTGACGGTTTGCTGAATCACTCAGCACTGTTTCATTTCTCTAAAGTCTTATGACTCAGGAAGCAGGTGCTAGTCTCTTGGTCGATGTCTTTATAATGGGCCAACAGCTCCCACATAGCACTGCGCTACAGGCTCAGAAGATGACTATTGTAATTGAACCATTACATTATATGGAGGTGCTTCAAACTTTAAAAAAGGTTCTTGTACATCTTGTTTACAGACATAATTCTGTAAAACTGTACAAGATCCACAAATCCACTTGAACCATGCTAGGTCCGTCATTTGATTCTTTGAGAAACCAGTAGCGGTTCTTAATTGGAATGGAGCCTTTATTTTTAAGAGTTAACTCTGATGGTATTGTGATATTCCAAAGCCCTGGTGTGACTGTGGGAGTGGCTCATATTTTGTCAAGGGCAGTGAGATAATTGCTGTTTGCTTTACTGCACCGAACAACAGGAAATGAGCCACAAAGCATTTTTGAGAGATATCTTAAAGCAATAGTACAGCAAAAAAATACACATTTTTCCCTCTGTGCTCCAAATGCAGGTAAACATTCAAATATGTTTGTTATCTGAATTTTGCTTCTTTAGATTCAGCCCTGGACCTACGAGGCTAATGTGGCTAACAAGGTATAAAATATATACCTCACTTATTCCTCAAGAGTTCTTGAGTAAAGAAAATGGTTCTGTAAAGAACTTTGAAAATGAAATAACCATTTGCATGATTAAAGGGTTCTTTGCCCAACTGAACGTCTCCTCATTCAGCGAGGGGAGCTGGTCTTTTATGAATGGAAATAACTTTAGGCTCATTGATTGTATTTGAGGTGAAACAGTGAGGGTAAGTTTTGATCTTTGGACAACAGTTGCTTTACCACTAAAGGAACTGAGCTCATCAGATGCAAATCTTGAGGCTCTTTGTTTGTCACATGGGTGACTGTGAGCTGTCAGTATGTAGGAGGTAACGTCCAGCTTGCGACATCTGTTCTGTAAGACAAAGGCCAAACTGTAAATATAGAATTACTTGAACTAAAACAAACATAGACTTTCAGATATTCCAGAATACTGTATTACAAATAGTTAAACTAGGGATTATAATACGAACAAAAAATCCTTTAAGTATGAACATAAATTGCAATGTTCAGTAAAGCCTGCCCAGATATCACAATGAGTGAGTTTACATGCACTCAATAATCCAATCATAATTGGATTTCTGCAGTTATCTGGTTATTCAAATGGTCATGTAATACCATTCTCTGATCGAGAAATTTGATTAAAAAGTCTGATAAAAAGAGCTGGACTTTAACTC
The DNA here is from genome assembly GCF_904425465.1 of Colossoma macropomum. Taxonomy (NCBI): domain Eukaryota; kingdom Metazoa; phylum Chordata; class Actinopteri; order Characiformes; family Serrasalmidae; genus Colossoma; species Colossoma macropomum. The sequence goes on from NW_023494794.1 coordinate 22,399,674, forward strand.
AATAATCAGATTTCTCAGTGCATGTAAACTCACTCTGATTTCTTTCACATTTCTCAGTCTGTGCATGTGCAAGAACAGATGGCAGTACCAGATATAAGCAAGCAGCGATGCCAGGAGAAAGCAGCGAAACAGTTTTGGAGCGGCCCTGAAACCAAACACAAAATGAAGGATTTCAATATTTTTCATGTTCTAGATGATGTAGGTTCATATTTTTCAGGTAAAGCAGCACAATGTTTTGTAAAAAAAAGCCGCGGCATGAAGTTTGAGTTTTTTACGTTACGTTTACGTCACGTCTTCTTCTGTGAGTTTATTGGCTGTTTGCAATGCAGAAATCCGATTACTGCCTGACTTATGTAGACTTGTAGTTTCCCCATTATCTGATTACTTAAGAGCCTATAAACGTCTGATTTTCTGTAGTTATCAGGTTATTAAGTGCATGTAAACGCACTCATAGACGATATGAAAAGTGATAAATTGTTAATAATAGTGTGCCTCTGACTGGATGTAATGCAAGTACAGATGTTATGGGTAAACATAAATGTAACTAACCTCTCCTAAGAAAATAATATTACAAAAAAATAACATTACAAAAGCGTCATTTACTATTGTTCAAAAGAAATGAAAAACAGCTACTTGCATCAGAACTGCAACAGATTTTTTGTGCACTGAGAGGCTGAGAAACAGTCAACATTACCTCAACAGGTTTTTTATAAGGGCCAAAGAAACAAATGAATATATTAAGACTGGGCAGTATGACAATATATATCATTATCGTGATAAATTATGTTACTTTGCAAGACAACATGCTTGTCTGAACATACTGTGGTTATCGCAACTGAATGAACACTGACCAACTGCATGCTTCATTATACAGAGAGCAAAATTAGTCCTGTTTAGTGCAACACAGGATGCCAGATATTGAATCATCAGATGATTTCAGTCGTCAAATGATATCAAATGAAATGATAATGATCAAAAATAATTATTATTTTTACAGGTTTTGATATGTTTTAAAATTTGGCACTAATGGTTCTGGTCAAACTGATCAGATGTCTGAAAAAAATAAATATCGTAATGTCGTATATCATGAATATACGAAGTATCAAAATTTTGTTTTTGTGGTATTGCCCACCTCTGAAATATATATTTGTTTTTTACATAGGCACACAAAAATGAATACCTTTTTTTATGCGTTTATTTATTTTTGCTTAGTTTTTAAATATGATTGTTGTGACAGTAGAAACTGTCCGAAAGTGTTTTTACAGACTTTCTTACAGACTTGAGTTTCTGTGCATGGGTGTTTTGGAATTAAGTGCGTACCTGCACCATCCAAGACATATTCAAGGTCTATAAAAAGAACACTTTTCAAAAAGGTTCTGTATAGAACCATCTACAGAACATTCTCCATCAGTCTGTTAAAACAAAAATAAAAAAAGATGAACTTGAACCTTTCCTATGAATCAGCAGCGGCTAGTCCTATATTCTCCTACACTCTTAAAAAAGATGGTTCTTTAAGGTTTATTTAGTAAAATTATACTATTAAGAATCATAAACACTCAAAGGACTCCTTTGCATGATTGAAGGGTTCTTTGCATCATGAAAGGGCTGTAAATGATTCTGTATAGAAACCTTTTTGAAAAGGGTTCTATATAGTATGCAAAAGAGTTCTTCTATTGGTACGATGTCAAGCTTGTAACAGTAGAACCCTTTTTGGTGCTATATAGAACCCTTTTCAAAAATCTACCAACTACAGATAATTCTCTATCAAAACATATTCAAGGAATATTAAATATTAAGATGTTTACATTCATTGGAACTTTTATATTTATTTATTAAACTGCATTATTTGTAAATAGAATTACTGCTGTCCACAGCATGCAATACCACCATGTGCAATACCATAGCTGCTATATTCTTCTATATTTGCCCTTTTTAGTTTTCTTTTTTATAATTTTGAATTATATAGTCTTTCCTTTTAATGTTTTGCATGTATTTCAGCTTATATTTCTGTTTTATTCCTAGTTTAATGTATTTTTGTTAATGTACTGTTAGGATCGCTGCCCTGTTTCATTGTACTCAATGAAACTCTATTGCAATGACAATAAAGTAATTCATCTTTAGCTGAACAGTTATTCGTCCCCAGCGAGGGAGAGCGGGGTTCAGTGCCAGCACAGAGAGGTACTCATTAGGCTTCTAATGGTTTGTGTTTGAACCGTGAACAATCAGAGAACCCTTTGCATGATTAGATGGTTCCTTGTGACATTAATTGTTCTTCAGATTGGTGGAGAATGTGTGGTAAATGGTTCTAAATGGAACCATTTTTAAAAGGAATCTGTTAGCACCAAAAAGGGTTCTTCCATTGTTACAAGCTTGACATTGTAACTGTAAAAGAACACTTTGGGGTGCTATATAGAACCCTTTTCAAAAATGCTCTGTACAGAACTATCTGCTGCACTCTCTATCAATCTGAAGAACCCATTCATGATGTAAAGGCACTACACAAAAAATGTAAAGAACCTTTTGTCATGCAAAGGGTTCTTGGAGTGTTGATGGTTCTATAGAGAACCTTTTTTCTTTACTAAAGAACCCTTGAAGAACCATCTTTTTTTGTGTAATGTAGGAGAATTTAAGACTAGTTGCTGCCGATTCATAGAAAAGGTTCAAGCTAATCTTTTTTAACTGATTAATGGGGACAGTTCTAATTCATATCTTATCATTTTTGGCCTTTAATATCTAATTAATTCTAATACCTAATAATAGCCTTTACTTTCCTTTCTGTCCTTGAATCTGTTATCTGCTTTGTGTTTCTCTCTGTGTTTATCTGTGTGTCTGTCGTTGGCAGTTTCTGTGGTTGGCTGTCGTAACAGAGTCCTTCCTGCTGGACTGGTTTGAGGGAACAGAGCCCAGAGTTACCTCCCGAAGACTGACCTAGCTGAGGCTTGGTCCCAATGGTTGTTGCATTAGCTGGCGTCCAGCCCTTCCTGTATTGTTTACAGCGCTTAAAAACAATAAGATACAGTATTTAGCCATCTGACGTGCATACACTCTGTGCAAACATGCAAATACCTCTTTGTCAGAGCTTCCTGAATGTAAATCTTGGGGCTTGTGCTAGAAAATGGTGGCTGTTTTGTTTTAAAATGGTTCAGGTTATTTCAAGCATTTGTAGTTGCTTAGGGTCAGGGCTAGACTGGTACATTGCTTTGTCAATAAAATCAGTTGACATTTACCCATTCATGTCCCAAAACTCTGTTTAATATGATAAAATAATTTTTTTCATTTTGCTTTGCAATTCATAGTAAACTCATGTAGGGGTATCACAATACCACAGTTTTGATTTCAGTACTAAGTGTAGGATCACAATACTAAACAATTGTTTGGCAAAAAAATAAAATAAAAACACTCGTTACTGTCTGAAAACCAAATGTTTACTGGATTGAAACAGAAAAATGTTTACATTTTTACAGCTTAACCCTCTGGGGTCAACGAACGTGAAATTAGATGTTTCTCGATGTTTCTGTTAATATCTTTGTGATAATCCAGCACAGAAATACGGTTCAAACATTACCTGTATCTGTTGAGTCGCCCTGTACATTCCGTCTTATCATGAGATCATACTTGACTCACACCCGGAGTTAGAAGCCTGTGAAGAGGGGCTGAGATACACGTCATCTGCCTCTCACCGTGTGGAACTGTTGGATTTCTGTGTCCGTCTACATTTTGTGTGAAACTGACCAATGGATGCTCAGTAAATCACTAAGGACATGAGTAAAGCTGTGTTTTCACAAAAGACATTAAGAATTTTCAAAACTTTTCAGCTGTAGAGTCGATTATCTCTTTACACAGTGCCCCAGTTCAAATGGGGCCTCGTTATAGAGAGAGTCGAGTTTGTTCTGAACATTTTGTTACATAACATGGGTATCATGTTGAATGCAAGGGCTTTTAAAGGCGAGTTTAAGAATATATGAATCAAGAAAATGCCCTCAGACCCCAGAGGGTTAATTAACGTGTCGTTTTTTCTTTCTTTAGCAATACACAAAAATGTTGAAAGTAAGTATATTGATTTATGTTTTCAAATTACAGTGTTAAAAAAGTATTAAAGTATCTATGTTCTCTGCATCTCTAGTCCCATGTGACCAGAACTCAAGATGTCATATAATAAGTGAGGAAAAACTCACAATTAGAAGCTTTTCTGATATTTCTGAACATTTAATAGGTAACGTTACATGAATTTATGAGCGTCAGCAGAAATTTGGCTCATAAAGGTGAAAAGTTTTTTTATTTATAATTAGTTCATATCAAACTGGCAGTTATACACAATATGGCAGAAGTATATGGACACCCCTCCTAATTACCAAGTTCAGGCATTTTCACACTCATTGCTAACAGATGTAAAAAATCATACGCTCTTTATAGACCGACGCTAACAGTAGAATGGGTCATACTGAAGAGCTCAGTGAGTTTAAATGTGGCGCTTTCATAATTAGTGATCTGCCCTGGTCTTGGCACATAATACAGAATGCAGCTGATGTGTGTGCATATATCAAGCATTTAACAATGGCTTTGAATGCAGCTCAGCTAGTCAGCTTTTAGATCTGTGAGTTTCTGTTGTACAGTTGATATTTTGATGGGTCTGATTTCAGTTTTGGTGGTGAACAATTAACTGTTAACTAGTGATGGTTGGTTATAAATTAATTTTTTTTTTTTACCATATAAAATTATATATACACTCATATACAAATGTTCTTTAAGGGTTCTTGAGAATGGTTGGAGAATGAGGCTCATTGTCTTTACTTAAGAAGAAATTTCTTCTTATAAGCCACTTCTTAAAAGTGCAGTTTTGATGAAGATTCTGACATTCACAAATGTTTTCTTATTTGGGATTTGTTCTTAGGTAAGAACAGAATCTACACACGTTTAAAAGCACAAAGGTGAGAACTGTTCTGCAGTTTGAGAACACGACATAGAATCTGACACAGACTTTTTTTTTTTAGGACTTTTCTCAAGAACACATTTGAATGAATGAATGGATGAGTGAACCTTTAGCAAACTGTGTTTGAACACATTGGAATTAGACCTTCGCATTTAACCCATCTGTGCAGTGAAACACCCACATACATGCACACTAGTGAACACACACACACACACTAGGGGGCAGTGAGCAGACTTGCCCAAAGCGGTGGGCAGCCCTATCCACGACTCCCAGGGAGCAGTTGGGGGTTAGTTGCCTTGCTCAAGGGCACTTAAGTCCCGTACTGTCAGCTGACAGTGGACCATTGATTCTATTTGTGACCATAAACACTCAAAGAATGGTTATATATTGCACCAAAAATGGTTATGCTGTTGCTACGATATCGAACATTTGTACAATAGAAGAACCATTTTTAGGGTTTTTGACAATGTTCATGTAGGCTGGCCCCTATTTCAGTTCAGTGATTCCTGTAATCATCCACACCTGATTCAGCTAAACATAATCGATCACAAGGACAATCCAATATATTTGAGCAGGAAAACTCTTGTGGTGTCATGTTTTTGTAATCATACTTTGCCCCTTGTTAGTGTCTCAGCTACTTCACAGCCACTGAAGAACAAAATGAGCCCCAAGATAAAGTAGTTTCTTATCTGTGGTTCAGGGTTCTAATAGTCCAGCAGCCTCTGATAGATCAGTATCCCCCACAATGTATAAACATAGCTGTAGATAACAAAGCCATGTGATGGAGAGGCCATACTGTGGTGTCTTGGAGTTTGGATCATCCACCTGTGAGGGAAGTGAGCATGTTTATTTAGTTTGGAGTCTCTGTAACTCCTCCCACTAAAGAGCCTCATCTGTGTTCTTTGTTTTCCTCCATAGGGATTAAAATGTAACTAGACAGATTAGCTTCCCTGTTCATGCAAACGTGGTTGCTGCGTCACAAGAAGCAAAAAAACTGGCTGATATTTCAGAACCAGGAAAAATTCTGCCTTACATTAATCTCTCTCTCTCTCTCTCTCTCTCTCTCTCTCTCTCTGTCAGTCCTCCTGTGTATCAGGATGGTGTATCCAGGTCTCTCATGTTTGGGGGCTCCCCTGGGGATTGTGACATTTACCCTCTGCTGCGTCCTGGCACCATCTCCTGGACAGGCCTTCATCTTCGCTGTGAGTCTATTTATTTATACAGGCTGCAATTTATGTTTTTATTTCTTAATTCATATTTTGTTTATTAATATGTGTAAATTCCACAAATAAACAGTGTTTGTGCTCTAAAATATGCAGAAGTGTGTCCTCTGTAGAGGATGTGTACTCAAACGTTTGCATATGAGCGTATTATTATCATTAATGTTATTATTGTTCATTGTCGTTTATGCTCAGTGTACCCAGCAGTAGTGAAGAGTTAGTGTTGTGGATGGTTGACCTGCTCTGTGTCTGTGTGTCCTTCCTGTTGCAGTACTACAGTAATATGACTTCAATGCTGCTGGAGGATCTGCCCGCTCTCTTCGGCTCTCCGCTGCCTAAGGATGGAATGATGGTAAACAGAAGGAAAAGAGGAAGACAGAGATGCTGTATTTTTGCTAGAGTTAAAATAATGTCTCCTCAATTTTGCCCAGAAAAAGAAAAACGTACTATTGTTTATTTATGCAATTACTAACATTTTTTGTTTGTGTTGTTGTTACTTTATGTGTTCAATGCTTGAAGGAAAGTACTGTTGCAAACCCTGTATGGGCCAGTTTAAATCATACATTTACTTTTACTGAAAATTTTTGCCTTTGTTGTGAAAAGTAAAATAAAACAAAATTTAAATAAATTATTTATTATTTAGAACTGATTCACAGGCCTCTCTCTCTCTCTCCCCCTCCCTCTCAGGGTTTGCTGATTGAGTCTCGTCCACTGAATGCCTGCGCTCCTATAGATCCTCCTCCAGCGTCTCCGACTCCCACTGATCCAAACAGCACCACCAAATACGTTGTCCTGATCCGCCGCTACGACTGCAACTTCGACATCAAAGTTAGCACCAGATTATTAAATATGATCCACTCATACTAACTTCCAAGGTTTGACAAAAATGTAACACAATACAATATAGTTTATGACACATGGAACATCATGATCGATGAGTGAAACAGGGCCAGGTCTGGCAATTATCTAAAATTATTATTTAAAAAAAATACTGTTATAAAATAAAATGTGCAACCAGTACTTATGTCTGAATAAAGAAAAAATAACATCAAAAGTAGGCTTGGAGCAACTAAATATCATCAACTTTGAGGGGGAAAGGACATTTGTATTGTTTACATAAGTGCTCTGTAATGTTCATATGATCCACACCATCATTCTGACAGACTGTAATACACTACAGGAAGTGTAGAGGGTGATACGACTTCTATTGTTATATTTAAAAAGTGCTCTATAATGTTCATATGATCCACACAGTCATTCTGACAGACTGTAATACACTACAGGAAGTGTAGAGGGTGATACGACTTCTATTGTTATATTTAAAAAGTGCTCTATAATGTTCATATGATCCACACAGTCATTCTGACAGACTGTAATACACTACAAGAAGTGTAGCTGATGGCTTTCAGTTGTAGAAGTAAACAGTAGAACTGCAGCCCTAGTCTGAAGCACTGACTGACATGAATATATTTCTGTCAATTTCTTTGGAGACCTGTTTTCTTTTGCCTGAGTATCGTTTCTCTTTTTATCCTCGTGCAGGTGCTGCATGCTCAGCAGGCTGGTTACAGTGCTGCCATTATCCACAACATGTACTCCAACACACTGCTGAACATGAACTACAGCAACGGTGAGACACACAAACAAAATACTCCAACAATCAATGTTTAAAGGGTCAATAAAAATGACATTTTGCTCACTTTTTCGTTTCTTTGAACTTTGAACGTTTCATTTACACCACAGTCCATGCAGTCCCTGTATTGACACTAAGCTGCAAAAACAGCTCAATTTTAATTTGGTTTTGTGATGTCACAAAAACCAACTCAATTACTCCCACCTATTCAGCCTACAGTCTACATTTTGCCTCCCCTATTCACAGTGAAGTTAGGAGTGTTTCTGTTTTAGGCAAGGTAGCCGATCAGAACTGAGGTTGTTTGCAAATGTGAGTCTTTAAGACACCATAACAAAAGCAGCTTGTTTAATCTAAGGGACTTCATAAGTGGACCTAAGTGGGGAAAAATACAAGACGAATGTAGGATATGGGTCCTTTTAAGGGACTCTCTGGTATTGTCCAACCTAATCTGCCGTGTCTTTATTAGTATGGTCCATCACAACAGTCAATAATTTAGATGACTCAAAATATGTATATTGGAAGCCGGGGAGAAGTTGCAGTGTTAGAGCAGCTGGCCTTCGGGAGGTCAAGACTAAGAGAAAGATTATTATTCCTTTAAGAACACCATATATTGATAGACAATGTAGGTAAAACTGTCAGCATGACTGTGTATAAGGTGGAAATTGTCTGATCCTGTGTGTGTGCATGTGTTGCAGAGACTATTGCAGATATGATTGAGATCCCGTCTGTGTTCACCAGCTATTATGCCTCCCAGATCCTCCGCAGCTTCATCCTACCAGAGAAAGGGTGAGATACAAACACAGAAACAGCAAACGATGCCAGCAATCTTCCCACAGAGATCCCTAGTTCTTTGTTTGAGATAACAAACAAAAGCTTAAGGAGGTTGTGCTACTTCATGGGCATGGGATTTTATAGCCCATAAATAAATATAAAAGTGATAACAATATGTTATTAGGTTCACTACAGGCTCATTATGCACAGAGAGATGATTAATTCTGAGTAATCATTTGTCTCATTTGTTTAAATTTATCCCGAAAGAAAAATACATTTTGTCTCTGAAAATATCCTTTAGGAGTTATAAGGCCAAACATGTTGGGCTGTGTAACAGTGCCCCCTTTAGGCCGGTTGGGCTCCTGCCGTGCACCTGAGTAGTGGGAGCGACTACTGCCTATTGACCAAGTTTCATGTCTCCACGGCTTACAATTTGCTCTGGCCAGATTGCTTTAGGGCAGAAAAAGAATAATGATAATAATAATAGGAAAATAGAAAAATCTTGACAATTCCAGTAGGCTTCTATGCACTGTGTGCTTGAACTCTTAATAATAAGTTTCATTAGAATGTATTTATTTATTTTTTTATCGTGAGAACATCGTTTTTTACCTGATCCTGAACAAACATGCTTGAAGGAGTGATGAACGGTTTGTGCATAATTTTTTAACATGATTATAATTATTATAATCATAATTATTTATACATATTTCATACATTATGTCATAATTAGGGACGCATCAATACCAATGCTGGTATCAGGTGTCAGTCCGATACTCTGCTCATTAACTCATACTCATAAACATTCACCGATACCAACATCCAGTATCCACTGATACCATGTGACATAAGCAGAGTGTACGCTGCTGTGCTAACCAACAAACGACTGGCAGTGACCGAGGGTCTGCTCTCACAGAGAAGTGTTTCTGACTCCATGGTGGTCATTAACAAAGCTGTCAGTCCCTTTAAACATCCCGTCTTGTCAGATTCCTACCAAGAATAAACTGTTTAGCTTGTTTTTAAACACACGTAAACACAACCACAGACACTTCCCTAGTACAGGTGGAGACATGTAGGCTAACAAAACGGAGGTGAAAAATTTCCTTCCAACATTCATATACGTTGACTTTGGTTTGTTTGACTGAATATAATAGCGAGGTATAAACGTTAATACGGTCTTTTTTCCCTATCTTGTATATTTCAGAATTGAAATAGTTTATAGATGAAGCTGTCTGTAGGGGCTGAGCTTCACATAGCAGGTCAGTCAGACAGAGCATTTTCATACAGTGTGAGTATTTAAATCGTAGACTTTGTCCGAACATGATGGTCTATTAAAATGTAAAAAAAAAAAAGATTTCTGAAACCACACAGTCTCTGTCTGGCTTTAGAGGACATTTAGCTACAGCTCAACCAGCCAATCAAAAATATTTTGGTGTAAAACTTCATACGAGAGCTCCTCGGATTAGCCTTGGATATGACTATGAAACACACTTACTTACAGCTGATGTGGAACAAAACCTGCTCTTCTCCACTGCAGTGCTACTCAATCTAAGGTAACATAGCTAGCTAATGCACGTCATTTAAAATCAGTTAGATTTTAATGATTTGTTAAGGTACATTGCACTTATTTACTCCAACAACTACCTAATTCTAGTTGGATTACTCAGTATGGTATCAGAGTCAATATCAGCGAGTACTAAAAAAATATGTGCTGATAATTCAACTCTGTCTGAACAAAAATGGTATCGATGCGTCCCTAGTCATACTATCCATTTTTGTATTGTGTCTGCATGTGTTTATATAGACATATATAGATTCACACAAAAGAGAGAGATGCAAAAACACATCCTGACTCCGTCACCCAGAACGATGTCATGAGCCAGCGAATTTGCCTGGTGCAGAAAGGAAGCAGCACTTCCTCTCACATGCAGTGAAAATGAATTTTTCTCCTCTCTAAAATGAGAAGTATGTGTTCTCTGATGGATGTTACTAAAGTGCTGTGTTGTGCCTTTTACTGTGGTTGCCATTATATGATGACCTTTTTTTTCTCTAGATTTTCAAGTTTTTTTTTGTTTTTTGTTTTTTTTTTTACTGTTTACTGTTTGTTTTTCCCCTAGATTTTCAAGTTTGTTTACTGTTTTTTCCCCTAGATTTTCAAGGGTTTTTTTTTTAACTGTTTACAGTTTGTTTCCCTAAAATATTCAATTCTTTTTTTTGTTTGTTTGTTTTTGTTTTTTTTTCTCTAGATTTTCAAATTGTTCTTACAGTTTACTGACTTTTTTTTCCCCCTAGATTTTCAAGTGTTTGTTTTGTTTTTTTAAACTGTTTTACCGGGATTTCCACATTCCTTTTAATGTAGTCACGAGTAGCGAGCTATCATCAACACAGCAACAATACAAAGGCAACAAAAAGTTGTAGTGGTGTTCATGTTTTTTTACAGTGAAGAACATTACAGTTTAAGACCAGAAATGTTTTAGGTTTCTCCTGATTTATGAGAGCCTTTAATGTTTGATTATGTGATGAATTAAAATTGAAAAAGGAACCAGTTTTTCCTTCACTTACACCAAGTGTAGTCAAATCAGCCTGTAGTCTGGTGTTTGCTAAATCACTTTTACACTGGAGCTATGAGGCTAATGTAGCTAAAAAGTAATGGAAATCCCCAGTATACCCCACCAATTAACATTGTACCAACTGCATACCTAAACAATCACACAGTTGTCTCAAACGGTTGTTCAGTAATCTCTGATAGACTTGTTTAAGTGGTTTCTGACACTGTATGACACACTGTTATCTATTAATATGGCCTGCACTACGTTATTAAACGGTATTAGCGGCCATCTTGAAGCATGAGCTTTTTATACACACCTAACATGTCTTGGTTCATCAACTACATTTGGTGTAGAATTTTACCAATTTGATTCTTTGTCTACTTGTCACTTAAGTTACGGATAAAAAACAGATATTTTGAAAGCCTGTCCGTGCCAAGTAGCCTGTTTTCACCTCCTGAAATGTGAAGATGGCGTATGTCAATCACAACTGCCCTTTTTGGAATAATCAAAGGGTTGCTGTGGGAACCTAAGGAACGCGATCTTTATGACGTCGTAACGAAACCTGATTTACTGTACATTCCACACAAGGACTTCAGACAGGCACCTCCTCTTCTCCAAACAAACTTTTCCTCACACTGCCTATTGCTGTGTTCTCATTGGAGGACAGCAGTGCCAGCAAGGCTAATGATTGGCTCTGTCGGCATGTTTTTGGCTTTGGTGCTGGTGGGGCTGATGGAGCCAGATATAATGACGTCTCTGGACTACCGCCTGCTGTGGGTTCTGATGGTGCTGTATTTTCTCTGCAGGGCCTACGTCATCCTGAAACCGGATTTCTCCTTCCCACTCACCTACTATCTCATCCCCTTCACCGGTGTGGTGGGCCTCATCTTCATTGTCATGGTTATCATACTGGTGAGTGGACTGTTTAAATTATAGGACAATAAGAAAAGTGTTCAGGTCTTATAAGAGGCTGTAATGCTAAGACTCAAATATGTAAGTATAGCGGTATTCACAAGTATTCACAAGTATTACAAGGCTCTTGTTACAGTACTGATAAAACCCAGACATAACGTGGCTCTGATGGAGCTAGGGCTGAACGATTTGGGGAAAATATCTAATTGCGATTTTTCTGAGTAATATTGTGATTTAAGTTGTGATTACTTTCTATAAATTGCGATTCAGACCTTTTTTTTTTTTGTTTACCAAGACCTGAATATCCACTTTTTCTGGCTTGAGGCCTGACCCCTTAATGTAGTGTGCCAGAAAGCCAGTAAGTTGTGATTGTGATGTCACAACACATGGAGGTAGGGTTGCCTCTGTGTGGTCTTACTCAACACAAAGTTGCAGGCTGCAATATAATTTCAATATAAAAACAATCAATTTTTCAGCCTTACATTGAGCTCATCCTGGCTGAGATATATACATAAATATGTGTGTGTGTGTGTGTGTGTGTGTGTGTGTATATATATATATATATACACACACACACATATACAAAAATATGCCATACGTAAAAACCTGGTATTGTTAAAAACTGAGGAGCTATAATTATAATTATACTATATATTAAAATATAGACTGTTTTAGTGATTAAGTAACCAAAAACTAAAATGTTGTTGATTATTGAAATATATATATAATGATTGGCTACTGAACATTCTATATTCTAAGGGTCTAAAATTGTTTACTAGTCGTTACTGGCCATAAATGCCATGACCAGAGCAGCTTTGACTAGTTGAACTTTAATAGCTCTCGAAAGCAATCGGCATCCACTGTGTCCTTCTCCGTAATTCTTCTCACTCGTGTGCCATTTCCTTACACCACCATTCTGTTGGAGAACGAGGAGGAAATAGCTGTCAGAAACAGGTTGTGTTGTCATTCTGAACGCCACTGTTTTTAGCTGCATGTTTCAGAAGTGTTCCCTTTTTGAACTGTTGTTCATCAGAAATGATTTTTTTTTTTTTGTTAGCATTGGTCAAACAATTCTTTGATTCTTTTTATTTGACGGTAAGCAGTTATTCAGTTAATTGTGTACATCACTAGTTGGGATGACAGAGTTCTTCTTGATCTTGATGAACAGATGTTTAATGCCTACATAGTATAAGCAGTCGTGTGAAAAATGTGGACGCCCCTGGACACATTACATCTTCTAAGTGAACACACCTAAGTGAATCCTCTACAGAGAACACACTCTAGCACTTTTTAAGGCGCAATTACTTTTGTTTTTTGATGAGTTTAACATAATAGAATAAAAAAGTGGCCTGTGCAAAAGTTGTGGCATATTTTATGTTTTATTGTTTTGCATATGACTGTATTTTTAGATGTAGAATTTTATATATATACTATACTTTTATATATGTATTTTATTTATATATATATGTATATATATAACGATCATATAAATATTGAATATATAATACTTCTCATATATATATATATATATATATATATATATATATATATATATATATATATATATATATATATGTGTTAAGTGATTAACAAGGTTAATTTCCTTGTCTGTTCATTCTTTTCTTGTTACTTTTCTTGAGAGCCCTGCTATCTCTTTGCTGCTGAAGCACTGTGAATTTCCCCTATTGTGGGACTAATAAAGGATTGTCTTATCTCTTTTGACACATTACCACAGTTACATTTGGTCAGTAAAGTGTGTGTGTGTGTGTGTGTGTGTGTGTGTGTGTGAGAGCAGGTTGTGCGCTGTGTACAGTACAGGAAGAGGCTGAGAAAGAACAGACTGACAAAAGAGCAGCTAAAAAAGATCCCTATCCACAAGTTCACTAAAGGTGAGACACAGCTGGCTTAGCATTCCCACTGCACCAGAGTGCGCTGTTTACACTGTTATATCATGTAAGTGTGAATTTGCTGACTTTTGAAATGCAGGTTAAAACAGCATTTAGCCATTTTAGTACAATCAGTTGGTGCAGTATCACGAATATGAATAACTTAAGGTGTAAGTAAGCACTGAATAACACTTGGAGTGAAGCTAGGGGGCGACAGAGTCCCTGGTATAGATACAGATTCTTGGAATTATTCTTTCTTTTTGTGTCTTTTCTTCTCTCTCTCTCTCTCTCTCTCTCTCTCTCTCTCTTTCTCTTTCTCTCTCAGGTGATGAATATGATGTGTGTGCTATTTGTCTGGATGAATATGAAGAGGGGGACAAGCTGCGAGTTCTGCCATGTTCACATGGTAAATAAACGTGTGTGTAGGGATGCACTGATTATGAATTTATAAGGCTGATTTCAATTTCTTGATCGGCTCACCTGATTTTAATTAGCCTTTTCTTAATCTGAAGCTCACAGTCGCAATAATAGTTAAAAATTGCATTTTAAATTCATGAATGAAAAATAACTTGCCTTAAAAATAAGTTTTAAATAGCATGAATCAAGTGCTGCATCAAATGACAGAGGCAACTGGATATGTAGCATCATGTATAATTCTGCCACGACTCACTTGGCTCAATTATTTACGTCATAACACAAGCTGAAATAAAGTAAACAATAAATTGACTGATAACATATTAGAAACAAATATCTGTTGATCTTACATTTCTTTTGTAAGAAAACAGACACTACTGTATTTTGAGGCTTAATTATGTGTCATTTACTACTGTCTGTGTTGGTAGATGTAGTGTATTACTGTCTGTCAGAATGACTGCTAGAATCCTGTGACTATTATAGGGAGATTTTGTTCTTAAATAAATGTCAACATTTTTGCTAATCAACATTGTAGATGAGTTACCGTTATTCATAATCACCTTTTGACTAATCTTTGCAGTCCTAAGTTGTTGTGGCGTTTTTTTCTTTTGTCGCTCCTCAGCCTATCACTGCAAGTGTGTGGACCCCTGGCTCACGCAGACCAAGAAAACGTGTCCTGTCTGCAAGCAGCGCGTGACCCGTTCAAACCCAGAATATTCCGAGTCCTCCGACTCAGACGAAGAGGCCGTGTCCCACAGAGGTGACAATGACGAAGGCGGAGCTTCGGCAGGGGCGGAGTCAGAGCGCACTCCTTTGCTCCGCGCCTCCAACCCCTCATCACCATCCTCTGGGAGCCCCCCAGCCACCACCTATGACTCCACTGTCGACACGATACCGGCCGTCACCACCGTAACAACCTCCGCACAGTGCCTGACCCGGGATTCACCGTTGCTGGGATACGAAGGGTATTACTCTCCCATAGAGGGTTCAGAAGAAGACACAGAGGAGGATGATGACGAAAATGTTCACCCCTCAGATGATGATACGGCGCAGCTTATCGGCCGCGGAGCCGTCGGGGTTTGAGAGCAGCTCCCCTGTAGAAAGAGAGATTAAAAAAACAAGCAGATTGTTCTTTTGGTCATTTTTAAAAAAAAAAACGGTCAGTGTTCTTATTATCTGGGGACTGTTTTGCCGTAAAAAAAGCCACAGCAAAGTTACAATAACCTGAAGGGTGGATGCACTTTAGTGGCCCCAGTTTTCTACACACAATTATAGCCGTGCTGACCTGTAGAATATAAAATAAACCGCCGCCCCCTTGAGGTAAAAGATGCCTGACTGGCGCAGGCTGCCGCGAATTGAGAAGGCTGTGATTAATGGAAAATAACAGCCGTAGTTTTTTTTCTGTTACCCGCGTGGTTTTCGTTTAGAGGCTCTTGTTTAGAGAGCGATGCCTGTGTTTATAGGGAGAAAGAAACGCACTACAGCACAGCGTTGCAGTGCAATACGGACCTGATGCCAGTTTGTACATGAATTTCAGTTTGTTTTTATGCGAGGTGTGCAATGATAAAGTAAATATACAGATTAGATATGTAAGTCCGCTGAGGGTCACTCTTATGTCTCTTTTTTGCTAACTTGTTCTTTCCTTAAAGGAGAATTCCATCGATTTCTCTAAAATTCTGAGTAATTCAGAGATGTTTGAGATGTGAACAGTGTCTTTCAGAGTGGTTTGGTGTGAAATGGTTCAGATTTCTTTACAGTGGTGGTGATGGGAACCAGGGGTCGCCATGACTACAACACAAATATAGACATTTTATTTACTATCCAAAACCTAAAAGCTTTTAGAGGTGGACGTCTGGTTCCTGTCACCACCACTGTGAACAGTTTCTCTATAATGGAGCATTTCACACCAAACCACTCTGAATGACTTTGTCTTAACTATTTAATTATGCAGAAATTTTGAAACTTTGGTGGAATCCCCCTTTAAGCGGTCTAAAGTCCTAAGTGTGGATTAGAGAGTTACACAAGCTCATAGGGACACGTAGTCACTAAAGGTTAATAAATGTGGGACTACACGCTTTCTTCTTTTTTTCCATTTGTGTTTTTGTAGATGAATGTATACAAACCCTGTGTTTATTCTCCTGCTCCAAGCTTTTGCTCTCGTATGATAATGATATTAAGCTTTTACTCTCCTTCGAACAAGGAATAAGATCTCATGAAGACTCTTAAAAAGAAAAGGTGCCAATAATGGTTATTTATAAGACAGAAGAACCATTTTTAGTTTCCCTAAAGAACTTTAGAATGGATGATTCTTCAGCCTTAATGCCCGCATCTGAAATACTAATATAATATAATTATAATAAATATAAATAAAATCATATTTTGGTCACACAAAAGCCCAAATTTTTACCAAATTTATTGAAAATCCAAATTTGAGTGTGAATAAAAATATAAAAATTACATGTAATCAGAAAAATTCAAATGTGTACTGCTAGACGACTGCCTGAAGTAGAACTACACAAGATGTAATCACGTCAGACTCCTGAAAACATTTCTAATGTGGCATTTTTCATCGGAATTAGCTGTTGGACATGGATTGGTCAAGCAATCATTTCTGTAAATTATTTAAAAGTTAGAGAACCTCCACATACTGAACAAGTTCTACACTAATTTAAGTTTTTTTTTTTTTTTCCTAGAACCGTATGTCCCAGCTGAGAACCATTTAGGAACCTTTATTTTTAAGAGTGAACTTTGTGCCTGATGTGGAAATTATCCTCTGGTCTCCCTTTAAACCGTGTGGTTTTGGTACTTGAACATGTACATACATGCAGCTTTATTGAAACAGTGTCTGTAATGTAATTCCATGTAAAACTGAGTATGTCTATATCTTTATAGGAGTCAGAGCTAAGAGGACAAATGACAGGTGAAGGTATTTTTTTTTTCTATCTTCAATTTAAGTCTAAAGCACATTTAAGTAACACTATAATCGAAGGTTTACAGTTAAGGCACCTGACCACAGAACTGGGACCAATGACTTTTGATTTTCATGTTTGTTTTTGCATTTTTTCAGTTTTCTAATATGTTAGACCTGTGTCTGTGTAATCTCATTCCTAATGTGCTACACTGAAGATTTCTCTAGAGTTGTATCATCTCTGCATTCGTGCCATAAAGAGAATTTTACCTACTGACTGTACTGAGTCTGTCTTTATTATGAGTGCTGATCATACTCTTTAGACTCAACTGTTATATATATATATATATATATATATATTAATTTTATTATTTTTTAATCCAATTTTTCCACAATTTGACTGTGTCCAGTTCCACTCCCCAGCTAGGACTTGCCTTGTCCCGTAACAAGAACGTCTGGGGACAACCATGAGAGACCGATTATGGTGGAAATACACTGTGTGAGAAATTTCTAAACCAATCTTAACACCCCATGAAGCAGAAGAGTATTAATGAGGAGCACTGCCACTCAGTAATATCTTCTGGGTTGGTCAGACACTAGAGGGCGCAGCTGAAGGACTCCAAGAAAGTTTATAGGACTTTCTAACAGTCTTACATATATTACATATATTTATAATGTCAGTGAGTGCCAACCCTTTGCTCAGGCAGTGCGCTGATTGGCTCGCCGACCAGTCAGCACTGAGTAGCAGTTATGCCAACCAATCAGCACTCAGTAGCAGTAATGCTAACCAATCAGTACTCAGTAGCAGTAGTGCTAACCAATGAGCCCTCAGTAGCAGTAATGCTAACCAATCAGTACTCAGTAGCAGTAATGCCATCCAAGCTGCACTCGGTAGCAGTAATGCCAACCAATCAGTACTCAGTAGCAGTAATGCCATCCAAGCTGCACTCGGTAGCAGTAATGCCATCCAATCAGCACTTAGTAGCAGAAATGCCATCCAATCAGCACTCAATAGCAATAATGCTAACCAATCAGCACTTAGTAGCAGTAATGCTAACCAATCAGCACTCAGTAGCAGGAATGCCAACCAATCAGCGCTCAATAGCAGTCATGCCAATCAATCAGCACTCAATGGAAGTAGTGCCATCCAGTCAGCACGTAGTAGCAGTAATGCCAACCAATCAGCACTCAGTACCAGTAATGTTAGCATCCTGCTGCCCATCTGTTCACTGTGGAAAAACTGAAAGATTCTCCCTCTTTTCAAAGTAATATGTCCTACTTTCCAAAATTAAGACAGGGATGGCTGTGGCATCACTGGGCAGTGGCAGTGCCAAAATATGTTTTAACATCGGTGTTGCAGGAGCGCTGAACCACTTGAATTGAGAATTGAGTTCTTTATCTGTGGCTGTTGTGGTGACAATTTTCTGATTAGCACAATTAGAATACTAGGTTTGATGTCAACTGTTTGATCTGGATTCAGCATATATATATATATATATATTTCTATGTATTTGCCGAGTTTAACATGTTGGCACAAAAAATATAAAATGTGCCATAACTTTTGCACAGGCCACAATTTTGGTTTTAGACAGACTTTTTTTTGTTCGTACAGTGAGTATTCGGGCGCTTCGTTTTTGCTATTTAATATATATCCAGCGCATATATCAACTTCCAAAAATATAGTCTATAAGAATGTATATATTTGTATTAATGTGGTTATTGTAGTGATTAACTTTTCTTTCTACTTGACCAGGGATGCCTAAACTTTTGCCTGTGACTGTATCTTAATAAGTTCTATTCTGACCAGCTGCCTCATTCGAAAAGTAGTCTGGGCTGAAACCCTCTTTTTAACTTCAGTGTAAGTGGGTGGAGCTAAACTGCTGTAGCTTAAACAGGTGCATAAACATAAATGCATTGGCATCACAAAATGATGAATTCAATGAGTTGTCCATGATATGGGCCCTTTAAGTGGTTATTGTGGCTGTGTCACGTCTAAGGACTAATTTTACCTCAGACATTAAGTCTGACTGGGTCACAAGCATCTGCCCTTTCAGTTCGAAATGACCTTCAGGCTAATGTTACTGCAGCTGCATGAGTGACCCCTAACCTTTTCTGTCTTCCATGTTATTCCTCCGGCAACAAAAGGGACTTATTAATAATAAATAATGCCTTTAGCTTTGTTGAACACTGTACTGCATTTCTTTCAGGTGTTTTGTGTTTTCTTGATGTGTTTTCAAAGCTCTTGGCCAGCATCCAAACCTTTTCACACGTTTCCCACATCCACCGGCTCTGCTCTCTGACCTTTGTGGAGTTTACAGATGGTCCCATATTTGACAGAGGTGGCATATCCATTTTGGATGGCTGACATTAGGGAGCGTCTTAAAATAGGAGGCCAGAGGAGCGGAGCCGCACTCAGCCGGACCACTCGGACAGGCACTGGCCAGAGACACAGACGCATTCAAGCTCAGGTGAGTGCGTTTACCTGAGGATTTTTCAACTGTTCGTTATTAGCAGGTGAAGATAATTTTATAGTCTTTATTATATTTACATTTAATTTCTCTGTATTTTATTAAACTATTAAACAATTAGCATTTACACACACTTTAAAATGGTCATAATACAAAAAGTCTGAAGGGTTATTTATAGTGGTCTCTAATTTACTCTAATTAGTTTTTGCCTTTTTTTTGTATTTTTTACATTTTTTATTATTAATATTGTCGCTTATTTTACTTTCTATTACTACTATTATTTTATTTTTTAATTTTTATTTTATTGCTTTCATGTTTTATTAGACTGACCATATTCTGCTGCTGATATGTTAGTTGTTGATCTCATATATATATATATATATATATATATATATATATATATATATATATATATATATATATATACAGTAGTATGCAAAAGGACTAATTTTACCTCAGACATTGCACAGTTTTTATGTATTTGCTGAGTTAAAACATTTTAGCATAAAAAATATATGTGCCGTAACTTTTGCACAAGCCACATTTGAGGTTTTTAATGTTTTTCCCAATATATTAAGTTCTGAAAATAAACAGCAAATGTGCATTAAAACATTGAATATACCTCAGGTAAACTATAGCAAATCATGCTGTTACACAGTTACAGCGCCTCAGCTCAGTGGCTGAACTGTAGATGGGCTTTTCTTTGCTATTGTCAACATTAGCTGTATTGTAAACCTGCATCAGTGACTGCAGCTGCTAATCCAGTCTGAGGCTCCAACAGATGATGGTGTGAATGGTTGTGGAGGTTTTAGGTCTTTATGGAGCCTTTATACTGAATATAGACTAAACAAGAACTGTGGGATTGTAACTGTTCATATTATAAATGCAGTTAATGCCTTAAATCTTCAGCACTGTAAGGAGTTTGTAAGGAGTCTGTAACTATTGGGAGGCAGTAGTGTAGGGAATGTGTATTAGATACATGTATATAGTGTATGTGTGTCTATATTTGAGTTACAGTATTAGTGAGCATGTGAGCCTCTCTGGATGGGGTGTGTCATTAGAGATGTGTATAAATATGGATTAGAGGCGTCTGGACTTGGCAGTGGGCGAGTGTGGAGTGTTTCAGAGGCCGTGTACAGTATTGCTTTCAGTGAAAGGGTCAGTTAGTGCTGGCCTTTTCCTGCCCTGCTGTACATGCTTGGACTCCTGTATTAAAGAAACAGAAAAGCTGATTTCTTTACAGTGGTGCTGATAGGAACCAGGGGTTGCCATGGCTACAACACAAATATAGCCATTTTATTTACTATCCAAAACCACCAGTGAACCTACACGTGTCTTCTGAGTTTTATAAGGAATGCTGACGATGGTAAAATAGTGGAAAATCTGAAAATATATATTTTTTTCAGGGACTATTTTGCCTCACAACACCCTGCATATTATGTATCCCTCCACCATGGATGAATTCTTCTCAAAACTAGCATAAAACAGTGTCTCAGACATCATGCAGTGCATTCATAACCGTTTCATGTAGTAACTTTCTGTGAGGGAGCTTTTAGAGGTGGCCATCTGGTTCCTATCACCACCACTGTGAACAATTCTGACTCGGTGAGTTTCTCTAGAATGAAAAATTTCACACCAAACCACTCTGAATGACTTCACCTGTTAATATTGTGCAGATTATGCAGAAATCTTTAAAAAATTAAAATGTTATACTACTGAGTTGGGCTGTGTTATTGTAGCCAATCCAAACTAAGCAGGTTTGGATTAGCTGCAACTCTGAATTAGCCACCATGCTAACATTAGCTTGATTACATGACAAGTAACTACAACAGTGTGACCTTTCACACACATACAAAAATTATCATTTGAAATTTAGCGCATTCAGGATCAGGATGATATTGGATGGTCAGTTCTGAATCACTCCAAACTGACCCAAAGTTATTGAATGGAACTCCATCTCCATCTCCATCTCATGAACACTCAGAAGACCCTTTGCTTGATTGAAAGTGTTCTTTGCCTTGTCAAATGGTTCTTCCGACTGATGAAGAATGTGCTGTAGATGGTTCTATATAGAACCTTTTTGAAAATGGTTCTATGCATAACCAAAACAGGGTATTATTATTATTAAATTTTGGCAAAATAATACTAGAATAACTCTTTTTGGTGCTTTATTGAACCCTTTTCAAAAGCATTCTATATAGAATCATACAGAACACATTCTCCATCAGTCTAAAGAACCATTTCATGATGCAAAGAACCATTTAATCATGCAAAGGGTTCTTTGAGTGTTCGAACAATTTTCTTTACTAAAGAACCTTTGAAGAACCGTCATTTTCATGAGTGTAGAGAACACAGTTCCACTGCTCTACAATACTAGGGGGCTTTATACCCCTCTAGCCCAATGCCAAGCATTGTTACCTTAGGCTCATGTGTGTCTGCTGCTGCAGGGTGTCACATTCTATCGGTCAGTGCCAAAATAATCTGCAGTTTTTTTCTTAGTTTCACTGTTGCCATAGTTGCTGCTCTTGACCTGCAGAGCAGACTTGCTGTATTGCTGTCTTACATAGTCATGTGATGCAATAAAGCCCATTTTATGGATATGGACCCAATGTACACACTTGAATTAAACATTCAGAGCACTGTTATTTACACTTATTGTGCCAGAAGGTGATTTAAATAATAATCCACTCTCACTAATGGATGGTATTGGTTCCGGTTAAGTAGCTTCAGGTGTGTTAGAGCAGGAAAAGCACAAAATACCCAATGAGCAGCTGTGTTAGAGTGGCTGTAATAGACAGATATTAAGAGATAATTCTCCTTCCATGGTGTGTCCACCTGCTGTGCTATTTGTGGTCTTCCTTTGAGAGCACAACAGCAGCGTAAATGTCAAGGACTTCACACCGAGGACAGACGGAGAGAATCGAGCGAAGACATTACATAATGTCATCTGATATCAATTTAAAATGAATTTTAGGTTGGGACTTTTTATAGAGCTCATATTGTACTTTGAAGGTATCACAGCTTTATAGAGTGTAAAACAGTGAAAACATGTAAATGTAAAATAAACCAACAAAAAATCTAGAAAAAAATCTAAAAATGAACGTTTAGAAAATATAGATTGAAATATACATTTAAAAGGATTTTTAAGTACATTTTGCACTTGGCAAATATCAGAAGGACGATTTATGTAACATAGTGTAAATACTGTATAACAATGTAATTAATAGTGTATAACAAATCAGAAAATTGGAAATGTGTAAATCAAGTAATAAAAACTAAAATTAAGATTCAGCAAAGCAAATTGGAAACAGATAAACCAAATTTCATGATGCTGTTTCTTCACTAAATGCTAAAGAGATACAGTTACAGGTTTTACTATTTTTTATATCTATTTTCTATATCCTCTACAGTATTTTTCAGCAACGTTTTAGTGCATGATTTCTATGTTTTGCTGATATATAATATGTGATTATTTTTGCATATGCCACTTTTTGTGTTTTAAATTTTTTCAGTATGTTTAATTCAGTAAATAAAAACAGTAATTGTGTATCACAATATACCATCTGACCAGGGGTGCCCAAACTTTTGCACACGACTGTATACCAAGTATCCATATTTCTTAATGACATAAATAATCGCATATGTATTATACTAGTGCCAATATGTAATAATAGTACATCCCGCACTTTACGCTGTATGTTATGCTATGTTGTGTTGCATTATAAGCACTAATGCATGTCCACCAATAGGAATAACTATTAGTGGAGCAGAAGTGCAGCTGGAGTCACAGTGGAGATTAAACAGGCTCAATGCTCACATACCGCCTGGAGCACGGCTATTTATACCCCACTGCCTGAGCCAATCACAGCACACCTACTCATTCAGCCCATTCCGCCTTCCTATTGGCTGAGACTGAGATGTAGTGATGTACTGTGGGTTTATAGGCCAGTGACTGTGGATCTCCCGCCGTTTAAGCTTGACTGACGTTTCTGCCTGTAGTGGAAATTTCTGACAAGGACACAAACGGTCACTAATATGAGGCGAACGGCTGCGGCCTTACAGAGCTTAACGAGTGCAGGTGAAACAGGACAGTTCACTGATGTTTCTCTGGCTTTATGTATTTGGAGAACAAAGCAATGCAGATGGTGCAGTTTTATACATTTGTATAGATTTATTTCATGACTGAATGTATTTCTAATGTTATTATTTCATGCTTAATTCATGTATTATTTATTTTATTATACATTTTCTTATTCTGTATCTACTTTGAAATATTCAGTATCTACTTTGAAATATTCGGTATATACTTTTAATTGTTCAGTAACTACTCTGAATTATTCAGTATCTAATATGAATTATTTAGTAACTACTTTGAATTATTCAATATCTACTGTGAATTATACAGTAACTACTATAAATTATTCAGTATCTATTATGAATTATTTAGTAACTACTATGAATTATTCAGTATCTTCTATGAATTATTTTGTATCTACTATGAATTATTCAGCACTTGCAATGAATTGTTCCATATCTACTATGAATTATGGAGTATCTACTATGAATATTATGTTAATTTATTTTAATATGTTAAACATTTTATTTTACACTTATAAATGTGATATGTTTCTATTATGGGCTTCCAGCATTAAGTATTTATCAAAGCTATATTTTTTCTCCTCTACTGCTGTAGCTCTCTCTGCAGGCAAGATGTCCATCGTTAGGATTCATGCTCGTGAAATCCTCGACTCCAGAGGAAACCCCACCGTGGAGGTCGACCTGTACACGGAGAAAGGTGATACACATACACACACATACATGTTCACTAGCACGGACTCACACATACACAACATAAACGCTCATTTATTCTCTCTCTCAGGTCGTTTCAGGGCTGCAGTACCCAGCGGTGCCTCCACAGGCGTTCATGAAGCTCTGGAGCTGAGAGATGGAGATAAGACCCGCTACCTGGGCAAAGGTGAGACATCCGCACACACGTCTACACTGTCCATCAACAGGTTGTTGAGTGCTGACGTCACAACAAGGGGAAAATTTGTAGTTTTTGCAAAAAAAGCAACCAAATCTGAACAGCAAAGAGAACACACACGTTAGCATTTTGAAATACTGGGTGGCCCCAAACTTTTGATGCTTTTTGATGCTTTTGGTGCTCATACTGTTCAGCCCTTCCACCTTGCTGATGTTGTGTGTGTTTTGTTTGGAAGGTGTGGCTAAAGCTGTTGATCATGTGAACAAGGACATCGCCCCAAAGCTGCTGGAGAAAGTGAGCATCATCTGTTCCTTCTCTCTCTCTCTCTCTTTCTTTATTTTTCTCTCTCATGCCTGTTTGATCCCTTCTCAAGCTCCTCCTCTCTTGTCCCCCATCAGAAGCTGAGTGTTGTTGACCAGGAGAAGATTGATAATCTCATGCTGGAGCTCGATGCCACCGAAAACAAATGTGAGTTCATCCCTAATGCTTTTTCCTATAAACAGCCCAAATCATGTGAAATCTGAATTTTCATCATTTTTTAAATAAATAAAACAGTTTGATGTGATACCCAACCGAATTTTAAAATGTACTGTACACTGCTCAGTTTATATGGACACTAACCAAAAAGAGAGCTCGTTTTTAATTCATAATGGCTGTGACATCACAAAAGCACCTCCTGTTCAGCCTGCAGTGGTTTGGCCCCACCCATTCCCTGTGAAGTTATGCGGACTGTTGTTCCTGCAGACAGTCTGAAGTAGAGTTATTGAAGTACAAGTACAGGGTAGCCAATCAGGAAAGAGCTCATTGACATGTATCAAACGCAAAAGGGCAGTAATAAAACAGCCTGTTTAATTCTAAGGGGTAAAGAGAGACTGGAAACAGGTTGTGTAGAAATGAGTTTAACCCCTTTATGCAGATCCAAGTTTCTCATTTTCCAAGGATTTGTACTACTATGCTATAACACTAGTTTTCTTATGTTGTACAAATAGCACAGTGATCATTCAGGGCTTAAATTGAAGTAGACTCTTGGGCCAAGACATTCATTCACCTCCAAGCTTTTATTTCCATCGTTTAGGTTTCATTTGAGAACATCAAATACAGAAGAAAATGTCACAAAATAAAAAAACGGCAGTTATTTTTGGGGTTACAATCTCCTAGGGTGTTACTACTGGGGTTACTAATTTAATATCTACTAGGAGACTGCAAAGTGTCCATAACCTCTCCAAAGCGTCCATATCTTCTCCAAAGGGTCTATAACCTCTCTAAAGTGTTCATGACCTCTACAAAGCATCCATAACCTCTCAAACGTGTCCATAACCTCTCCAAAGCATTCATAACCATAATCCAAAATGTAAAGGTGTACCCAACACCTCTGCAACACCACATCAAACTTCACACTGTTAGAAATAAAGTTTCTGTTCAGGTACATTTTTCGTTCATCCAGGTACAAACAATGTAAATGTTCCTCAAAGGTACAACAGTGGTGTTAAGGTCCAGTTGTGAACCTTAAATAAGACTTTTCCAGGTGAAAAGTACATATTTGTAGCTTTTCATAATCTATTGTTTTAAAACAGAACAGTAAAATAAAAAGCCTGGAGGCGAGACAGGACGTGTGGAGTCAATACAACTTAGATAATATAACTGTAAAGGATTATGATACAATTGTGTTCCCTGACTAAAGGTACTGAGATGTACCTTGATGATTGAGGGTACCACCCCAGTGACAAGAGGGAAGAAAAAATACACAATATAGAAAATGAACCCTTTAAAAATGTTCTATTATATTAAGTACTAATCTCTCTCTCACTCGCTCTCTTTCTCTCTCTCTCTCTGCTCTGTAGCTAAGTTTGGAGCTAATGCTATCCTGGGTGTGTCTCTGGCGGTGTGTAAGGCTGGAGCTGCTGAGAAAGGTGTTCCTCTGTTCCGCCACATCGCTGACCTCGCTGGACACAAAGAGGTCATCCTGCCTGTGCCTGTGAGTGACTCACGTGACCTGTTTATACTTTTTTTGGGCTTACTTTTTTCATAGAAGAGGTCTTTCAGCTGAACAGTCCACACCACACAAAGCCTTTTATTGTACTATTATTATTATTATTATTATTATTATTATTATTATTGTAGTACAAATATGAAATAAAATGAAGATTATTGGCCAAAACTGAAACAGAAATTCAGGACGTGGTGGGCTAAAAAAAAGCCGTTTTTGTCCCGTGGCATAATTTATATCAAAGTCTTTTTGATTTGTGATGCTCCATGTGACGGGTGCAACAGAGAAAGAGAAACATTGTTTTACCACTATTTCTATTTCTCATTTCCACTGCAGTCATTTATAATGACTCCATTCAGGTGTGAGTATACAGCCTCCTCATGCAGCTCCATGATAGGGCCTCTTAGTACAGCAGCTCTCTCATGCAGCTCCACAATAGGGCCTATGAATGAAGTATTTTGAATTCTCATTACTACTGATTTAGACAATATTATAATTTTATGAATAAAATTATATAATAATAATTACTATTTCTAGAATTATGCCAAGAATGCATGGAAGTTTTAGCCACAATAGCATTCGGCCACCAAAGCATTTTGCCTGGAAACAGGCAAAAAAAAGATACTGTCGGTCCTTGGCCTAAAGAGTGAAAATGCCAGAACTTTTGACTTTCCATTTTTCAGTTTTTTGCCATTTTTTGCTCTTTAGGCCAAGAATCAGACTGTATATTTATGTAGATATTTTTGGTGCCCAAACTTTTTGCTGGCTTCAATTGCTATGCAGCCTTAGTAATAGTAATTGTTATTAATTGTAAATGTTACAGTAGTTATTACTGTAATTGTAGCAGTGTCCCTACTCCATACTGTAGCTAATGTCTTCTCTTTTTCCTCTCCACTCTTTCTTCCTCCGTCACCTCCTCAGGCGTTTAATGTTATAAACGGCGGTTCTCATGCGGGTAATAAGCTGGCCATGCAGGAGTTCATGATCCTGCCTGTGGGGGCGTCCAACTTCCGTGAGGCAATGCGGATCGGGGCCGAGGTTTACCACAACCTGAAGGGGGTCATCAAGGGCAAATACGGCAAAGACGCCACCAACGTTGGGGACGAGGGCGGCTTCGCCCCCAACATCCTGGAGAATAATGAGGGTGAGTAAGGGTCCTAATATAGAGCTGACCTTTGATTTGTCCCTTCACAAATTGGGGATTGGTGTGGGTAGTAAAGTTTGCTGTGGTATGTAAACACTGTTAATGTTTCAAAACATGCTATTTACTCACCGGTACATATGTGGAAACTAAACCGAGTACAGTTTGTTTCTGTTATGTCACAGAAAACAAAATATTTACATATAACTGCTTATTCATCTTATAGCAGTTTAGCCCTGCCCGCTCACGTTGAAGTTATAAGGAGTGTTTTAGCCCAGGCTGCACTTTGGATGAGGCACAATCTGAACAGATATAATTTACATATATTTATGTAATATATGTAATATAATGTGACAAAAACATCCTGTGTTTCAAAGAGATAAAGAGGGTTTGAAAATTGGTCACATAAACATAAATCATGACTGTTTTTGGTACATACAACATCAGAAACTCAGAGGAAAATAGAAAAGAAAAATGTTGGATAAGAGCCCTTTAAGAGAGAACAGCTGAGACCATGGGAATACAACAGCTCACATTAAAGCAAAGTTCAGCCAGAAATCTACAGTTTTCTCCCATTACCAAAGATGTAATCCATCAGCCAAGATGTGTTTGGTGTCTGAGGTTAATTTTAGCACTGAAGCTACAAGGCTAATGTAGCTAACAGTTAATGGAAGTTCATACCACAGCAATTAGCATGATGTCTAAATCATTACACACTCACTTCAGACTGTGTGGAGCTGTTTAGTGTCTCTAATAGACTTGACACACTCTTATCTATAAACATGGACTAAATTAGGATGGTGATTTTGTCTCTTTAGCTCTGGAGCTGCTGAAGTCCGCCATAGAGAAGGCCGGCTATGCTGATAAAATCATCATCGGGATGGACGTGGCTGCTTCTGAATTCTTCAGAAGCGGAAAATATGACCTGGACTTCAAATCCCCCGACGATCCCAAACGCCACATCACCGGAGAACAGCTTGGAGACCTTTACAAGAGCTTCATCAAGAATTATCCGGGTAAATGTGCACACACACACACACACACACACACGCACACACACACACACACATATATATGTGTGCATATTAATATATAATTTTTATGTTCTTATGAGGCAATAAGCACTGTGAATAGAAGACTGTTCGATTTCATGCTATAAAATATGTAATACCAGACATTAAAATTAATTGTTATGGTTTTTAGTAGCTCTGTTATCACAGGCATGTCAAACTGGGGACCTTCTGGGCCAAAGTGCTGCAGATATTAGCACTTACCCTCATCTAACACTGAGAATTCAGTTCATGAAGGTCTCATGAAGGCATATTATTACTCCCCCGTTCCCTGCACTTTCCACACAGTTTCTCTGCTCAGTGACCTACGGGTCTGAAGGGAAATGTGCTGAAAGAGATGCCTGAATGTTTATATGAGGGTGGGTGATGCAGTGTAATATGATACTTTTCTTTAAAAATAGTATTGATACATGGAGGTCCAGGTATCAATATTTTATCATTATAAATGTATTTAGCATATATTTTAACATCTATTTGTCCATTGTTAGACTACCAGATTACAAAAATGCATTTCCTTCTTATTCCACAAGGTGCCGCCGTTTTGTTCTGTTGAGACTGACGTCTCTGTCATGAGAGTTATCATGAATTAGCTTAGTGTGTTTCATTACACCCTCGCCTCGTGCATCAAAAACTATACATCCCTTACAACTCGTACAAAATGCAGCAGCACGCATCCTAACAAAAACAAAAAAAAAGAGATCATATCACTCCTGTTTTAAAAGAACTGCTCTGGCTGCCTGTATCATTCAGGATAGATTTTAAGGTTCTGCTACTTGTCTTTAAAGATCAAAACAACCTAGCACCTGCTTACATCACAGAGTGTCTGTCTGTTTATGTTCCGGCACGCAATCTAAGATCTGCAGATAGTGGCCTTCTACAGATACCCTCTGTAAAACACAGAAAACATGGAGAGGCCTCTTTCAATTATCATGCTTCTAAACTGTGGAACTCAATTCCACCTTTTATTAGACAGTCAAGCTCAGAGCTCACTTTTAAGAAGCACCTAAAAATGTATCTCTTTAAATTAGCATTTAACTAAAACTGAATGTCTCGTGGTGTTTACCTTGTAATTTAATCTTCTTCATTTTCTTCTGATTCTAATCAAGTACTAATGATCTTTTCTATAACTATGTTTTATCACCTGTCTGTAAAGCACTTTGAGCTGCCACTGGCATGAAAAGTGCTATATAAATAAAATTACTATTATTATTATTATTATTATTATTATTATTATTATTGCACCCTCACCCCATACATATCTTCCTTCTCTGATGTAGTCCAGTCTATTGAGGACCCCTTCGACCAGGATGACTGGGAAAACTGGACAAAATTCACCGGCTCTGTGGACATTCAGATCGTCGGGGATGACCTTACAGTGACCAACCCCAAACGCATCCAGCAGGCCGTGGACAAGAAGGCCTGCAACTGCCTCCTGCTCAAAGTCAACCAGATTGGCAGCGTCACCGAGTCCATTCAGGCGTGAGTATACAGCCCCCTCATGCAGCTCCGAATTCAGCGGTTCTCTCCTGTAGCTCCATCATAGAACCTATGAATACAGCTCTCTCACGCAATATCATAGGATACCTATGAACACAGGCCTTATGCAGGCTTATAAATGCAGCCCTGTCATGCAGCTCAATGATTGGGCTTATGAATGCAGATATATGAATGTAGCCCTTCAGAGCAGCTCTTCATAGGGCCTATGACTGCAGCTCTCTCATGCAGCTCCATCACAGGGCCCATGGACATGATCCTTTGACAGAGCAGCATCATTGGGACTATGAATACTGCTCTCTCATGAAGCTCTATCACAAGGTCTATGAACATGTTTTTTTGATGGAGCGCCAGCATTGGAACCATGGATACTGCTCTCTCATGTAGCTCCATCACAGGGCCATTGAACATGGTCCTTTAGTGGAGCACCATACTTGGGACTATGAATACAGGGCTCTCTCATGAAGCTCCATCACAGGGCCTATGAATATGGTTCTTTGAGTGAGCAGCATTATTAGGAATATGGATATGGCTCTCTTATGCAGCTCCGTCACAAGGCCTATGAAGACAGCTCTCTAATGCAGCTCCACAGGAGCTATAAATGCAGATGCCTCATAGGTCCCATGAGTACAGGCCTGATGCAGGCTTATGAATACAGCCTCCTTGTGCAGCTCAATTATAGGGCATATGAATATGGGCATATGCATTGTCTTCTTGCAGATCCATAACTGGGTCCATGAATTTAGGCCTCTTATGCAGCTCCATCATAGGGCCTTTGAGTTGTGGTAATGCAGCCACTTGTATTTTTCCTTGTGTGAATCCAGGTGTAAGCTGGCCCAGAAGAATGGATGGGGTGTGATGGTCAGTCATCGCTCTGGAGAGACAGAGGATACTTTCATCGCTGACCTAGTGGTCGGCCTCTGCACAGGACAGGTACTGTCCCTCTCTCTCTCTCTCTCTCTCTCTCTCTCTCTCTCTCTCTCTCTCTCTCTCTCTCTGTCTCTTCCTGTCATACTTCTGATGTTCATAATGACTTTTTTTATCCTTGTCCACAGATTAAGACTGGCGCCCCCTGTAGGTCAGAGCGTTTGGCCAAATATAACCAGCTGATGAGGTCAGCGTCCTCTTTTATTCGTCTTTAATTTAGAGAAATAAAAACCTATGCCTTTCATGACTAATACTTATGGTATTATGTGACTAATAGAAGTATAATATCAGTATTAAGTGTGACTAATACTTCATAATTCTTCACTCCTCAGAATTGAAGAGCAGTTGGGAGATAAAGCCAAGTACGCCGGCAGAGACTTCCGTCACCCAAAAGTGAACTAAACTCCGAGGAGCTGAGTCTAATTCTCCACCTTAAACACTCACTGTAAACGCGCATTTTCATAAAGATTTTTTTTTACTGAGGCTTCATTTGATTTAGAGTCCTGCAGTCAGATGGATCGAGTCAATTCTGGGTTTTAAACATTTCTGTTGGAAGAAAAGAAAAATAAACAAATACATTTTCTGTTCTACCTCTGCAAAGTGCCAGACTTGTCTTTTATCACCATCTTCATCCTTCTCTTCTCTTCTCTTCTCTTCTCTCCTCTTCTCTTCTGATTTCCTCTTCTCTTCTATTCTGATTTCCTCTTCTCTTCTTTTCTCCTCTTCTCTTATTCTTTCCTCCTTTTCTGTGCTCTTCTCTTCTCTACTCTTCTCCCATTTCTGCTCTTCTCTTCTCCTCTCTTCTCTTCTCTTCTCTCCTCTTCTCTTCTTTTCTCTTCTCTTCTCCTGTCTTCTCTTCTCTCCTCTTCTCTTCTTTTCTCTTCTCTTCTCTTCTCTTCTCTTCTCTTCTCTTCTATTCTGATTTCCTCTTCTCTTCTTTTCTCCTCTTCTCTTATTCTTTCCTCCTTTTCTATACTCTTCTCTACTCTTCTCCCATTTCTGCTCTTCTCTTCTCTTCTCTTCTCTTCTCTTCTCTTCTCTTCTCTTCTCTTCTTCTATTTCCTCTCCTCTTCTCTTCTCTTCTTCTTTCCTCTTCTCTTTTTTCTTATTCTCTTCTCTTGTCTTCTTCTATTTCCTCTTCTCTTCTCTTCTTCTCTTATTTCCTCTTCTCCTCTCTTCTTTTCTCCTCTTCTCTTCTCTTCTCTTCTCCTCTCTTCTATTTCCTCTCCTCTTCTCTCCTCTTCTCTTCTTCTTTTCTCTTCTCTTTTTTCTTATTCTCTTCTCTTCTCTTCTCTTCTCTTCTCTTCTCTTTTCTTGTCTTGTCTTCTTCTATTTCCTCCTCTCTTCTCTTCTCTTCTCTTCTCTTCTCTTCTCTTCTCTTCTCTTCTCTTCTCTTCTCTTCTCTTCTCCATCGTCAGCACCATCGTCAGCAACACTCGACCCTGCTGACTCACTGTGATGTGTTTTTATGTTTTAACTCTCTCACTATTCATTCCCACATTAAGAGTCAGTGTGTTTTTACAAAAATATCCATTACTGAGCCAGAAGTCTCACAGGACTCTTTCAGTTCCATTCAAAAGACATGAATGGTTCCAGTGGGCAGTAACATATGGCCATTTCAGCTTGAGCTCTTTCAGCTCCAAATCTTAATGCTAACTGTATGGCTATTATTCTAATTAATAACGCTAACGAGATCATTAGCAGCTGAGAAAACGTCAGCCACGCATTCTTCATATCTGAACCTCCTGTTGCCTCTGAATGTTACAGGTCTGGGCTTTGGGCTACTTTCTCCGAGGCCCATTCTTATGGTCTTAAGTCCAGTACAGAGCTGTTTGAAAGACTGGCCACTGCATGGGGTGACCATTGGTTATATTATTACGCATATATTATTAGCTCCTATTCATATTTACCTATTATTAATACTTATTCATGCCTACTGCTATTCTTTGCTTTTTCTTAATCATCAAGGAGTTAACTCAAACATATGAGCATATAACGGGTTCTTATGATCAGAGGTGTTATGTAAAATGCAAAACACACAATATAATTTGTGTATTGTTTCTCTTATTTACAAAAAAAGCATCTTACATCTATTCTATATATGTATGTAAAAATATTAAGATTATTCAGCCTCTAGTCATTTTTACATTTTAAGTTTAATTTAATTTTGTGATTTTTTTTTTTGTTCCATTAGTAGATTACTAGAATTTACTGAACTTGCTGAATAATTCATAGTGGACACTGAATATGTCCTTGTAGTTACTGCATGATTTATAATAGATATGAATAATTCATAGTTTGTACTAAATAATTCATGGTAGATACTAAATAATTTATAATCGATACTGAATGATTCATAGTAAAAACTTCATGATTCATAATAGATACTGAATATTTCATAGTAGATACTGAATAATTCATAGTGTATACTAAATGATTCACAGTAGATACTGAATATTTTGTAGTAGATACTGAATAATTCATAATAGATACTGAATGATCCATGATACATACTTAATGATTCATAGTAGATACTCAATACTTTATAGTAGATACTCAATAATTCATAGTAGATACTGAATAATTCATAGTAGATACTGATTAAATTAGAGTAGTTACTGTATAATAAGCAGTTTAAGCAGTTAAATTCTGGAGTTATTGTAAATTTGCTCTGATTTTTAATGTAATTATGTAGTGTAATGATTTGAGTCTTTATTTCTGATGTTTTCTGTTTGTTTGATGTTTTAAAATTATAAAAACATGGCAAACAGTCAACAACACTGTACACACAACCACCTTTTATCAAATAAAAATCATAATAAAACTGTGCTCTTGAACTTGAACAAAAATGGTCCAGATTGAAAGTTTAGAATCTTTCAAAAATACTTTCAAAATAATTCCGCAGAATTACAGAATAACAGAGAATTAAATAATTAATAAAAATTAATAAAAATACAGCATTATTTTGAAATTGAGTTCACCATGGGGGTTCTGACCGTGGGAGAGGTCAGTGACAAGTGAGCAGTGAAAGAACAAAACGTGCCTTCTATTCAAAACCCCACACTCTTCACGTCACAACCTCAGTGTATAAAACCTCTGATATGAACTCAGATCCCAGTCCTTACTGCAGTGTGGATGGCAGGCTGAGCAGGTGCACTAAATTCCCGGAATTCCGACTTCAGGAACGCTGTGGAAGATTGCTGGAGTTTTTTGGAAGAGACAGACGTGTTGCAGATGCGTTGCTCAACCAGACCCAGCCACATTTATCCAGACACGTCTGAAAACTCGTTCTTTTACACTCTGTCCTTCACGAGGCCACTGATGGCTGGTGTGTCCTTCTCTCCTCCGTCTCCAAGATCTCTTTCTTCTCATCTTCTTGTCTTCTTCCTCTGTCTCTCCTCTTCAGTCCTGGTCACCTCCAAACCGCTGGACTCCACAGTAAGTACTGAGAGTCTCTCAGATCTTTACAGGGGTTTTCATCACTGTTTTGATGTTCTAATAAAAGTTCTAGACAAATTGAAACATCATTGAAATTCATGCTGCAAGTGGCTTTAGTTTTATACACAGGAAAAAAAAACATTAAAAGACTTTTACAAAGCATACAAGAGTACTACAGCACTAGAACCAGGAAGTTAACCACAACCTCTCTTTTTCTTCTCTCCTGTTCTTTTCTCCTGTTTTTTTACTTCTCCCTCTCTTCTTCAAACTTTTTTGCCCCCTTTTTTCTTCTCTTTGCCCCTTCTTCTCCTTCTCTTACCTTCTCCCTCTTTTCTCTTCTCCTCTATTTTCTTCTTTTCCTACCCTTTACTTCTTCATTTTTCTTCTCTTCTTGTTTCTTCTTTTCTCTTCTCTTGTTTTTCTTCTTCTATTCTCCTTTTTCTTTTTTTCTTCTTTCCTCTCTATTCTCTTCTCTTCTTTCCTCTTTTCTTCTCCCCTCTATTCTTTCTTCTCTTCTTTTTTCCTTCTTTTCACTTCTTTATTCTTTTCCACTTTTTTCTTCTCTTCCCCCATTTTCTTTTGTTTTTCTTCTCTTCTCTCATCTTCTTTTCTCTTCTTGTTTCTTTTTCATTTCATTTTCTGCTTTTTCTTCTCTTTCTTTTTTCTTCTCCTTTCTCTCTTCTTCTATTGTCTTCTTTTCTCTTGTTTTCTTCTCCTCTCTTATTCTCCTCTCTTCTCATGTTCTCATCTTCTTCTTTCTTATTCGGTTCTCTCCTCTTTTCCACTCTCTTCTCTTCTCTTCTCTTCTCTTCTCTTCTCTTCTCATCTCTTTTTTCTTCTTTCTTTCTTTCTCTCCCCTGTTTTTCCTCTTCTCCTCACTCAACTCATCATTACTTTTATTGTACTTTCTTTCTCTCCTTTTTTGTTTCCATCATCTGTGTGCTGTTCTGTATTTTGTGTGTTTGGCTGTAATTAATTTAACTTAGTCAATTAATTTAATTTAATATTTGTATATGTATCCTATATAGACACTGTATTTTTTGGGAACACTTTGCTTTCTTTAAAATGAGAGAGCCTCTCTCTGCCGACTCTTCATGTGTATTTATCCTTAACGCTCAGCTTAATGTTCAGAGCGTCTTCCTTGGTATGACAAGCAGCTTTTCTCTACAGATTCTGGATGAGCTCTTTGGTCTGAGAGAGGAGGCCCAGCCTTTGGTCCAGGCCAACGGCAGCGAGGGGTCAGCCGAGGCTGTGACATCATTACTGCGAGACCAGCGGGACGTGTCCAAAGAGGGGGACCCCCTGCATGCTATGGAGCGAGGGGCGGAGCCTGGTCACGTCTGGCCCCGCCTCCTGCTGGACATCATGGGTCACCAGAGCAGGTTCAGAGGGAGAACCAAGAAGAACATAGCACAGGGCTGCATGGGGAACGAGCTGGACCCCAACAGAGCTGGAGAGGGGGGCAGGTGCTGATGGGACGCAGACGGAGGTAGAGACTGTCTGCACTTCAGATTACTCTTTAAATCGTCCAAAGAGGTGCAGAAACAGTCAAAAGCGTGGACACATAACAAGATTTAAGAGTCAAGATTCACTTTATTATCTGTCAAAATTGACCCCAATACATTTCATACATATACATAAAAACCGGAAACAGTACAATCTGATGAACTGTCAGAAAAAAAGGGTCCTGTGCAGGTTTATTTTTGTTCCCCAATGTGTAAACAATGATTTTTCTGCATAAATAAATGTTTAAGATGTAAACAGAGTCATTCAGAGTGGTTTGGTGTGAAATGCTCTGTTCTAGATAAACTTACCGATTCAGAATTGTTCACAGTGGTGGTGATAGGAACCAGACGTCCACCTCTAAAAGCTCCCTCACAGAAAGTTATTGAATGAGACACTGTTTTACAATAGTTTTGGCCTAAAACATATTTTAAAAAATCCATTCATTGTGGAGGGTTACATGCATGATGTTATGAGGCAAATTAGTATAATATATTTGTGTTGTAGTCATGGTAACCCCTGGTTCCTATCACCACCACTGTAAAGAAATCTGAACCATTTCATCCCGAAACATTATGCAGAAATTCTGAAAAATCAGTGGAATTCCCCTTTCCAAGTGTGTACTTTAGAAGAGATTTTAAAGTTTAAAAAAGTGCTTAAAAAGTAACTTTCATTTTTAAATAAAAATAAAATAAAAAGCAAAGAAACAGGCTAGAGTTAGACTTGAAAAAAATATAAATAAATAAATTAATTCATTCATTCATTCATTAATTAATAGAAGATGAAATATGGTACAATTGTGTTCTCTAACTAAACGCACTAAAACATACTGTTAAGCGTATCGTCACAGTGTCAGCAATTACACCCAAAAAAGTACAGTTTAGTACTTTTTTTTCTGGGAGTTTACAATGTATTGAAATTACATTGCAAAACATTTCATTCTCCTAACAAAAGAACTTTAAAGAACTTCATTAATATAACTGTAACCTCCCAGTGCTATACTAGTAAAAGCCGTTGCAATGAAAATTAGGACAATGTTACAAAAACAGAAAAGTTTAATTAATCCACATTGATTCCTATATGTCATTCCTATATATTTATTTTTAAACAAGAAGTATTAACTGTGCTGTTTTTTTAATTTAGGTGAAGAACGCACAAACGAAGAGCAGCAGACCCTCGTTTCCAAGTGATCCTTTTTTAAAGATAGTGGATGTTATCAATATGAATGAATTCATCAATAAAACACATACTGTGACAATTACATGAGTGAATAAATATTTGTAGAAAGTCTTTGAAATGTGTCTTTAGTTTATTTTTCTTGTGGTGGTTTCTATATAATTAGTTGTGCTGCTGTAATTCATGTAACTCTTCTGGCTGGTGGAAGTCAGAAATAGCCAAAAACACTGGAAACTGTCAGAGACAACTAAAGTCACTCTTTAACAGAGACCACACTTTATGTAATTTCCCATCAAAACGATCATTAAGTACAAGTTAAGTATGTTAGATACTCCACTTGCATAAGGAAGGAGGAAGTAAAAGGAAAACAGGTGAGTTTCCAAAACTGGGGTTCAAAAACTGATTAGCTACAGAGAAAATGGGGCTCCTAACAACCACCTGGAAGACCTGGTAGACACTAAAACTGCCCCCATCAGATAAACAGCACTTAAAGCTTTCA
The DNA here is from genome assembly GCF_904425465.1 of Colossoma macropomum. Lineage (NCBI taxonomy): Eukaryota > Metazoa > Chordata > Actinopteri > Characiformes > Serrasalmidae > Colossoma > Colossoma macropomum. The sequence goes on from NW_023494794.1 coordinate 22,437,578, forward strand.
TCTTTGAGAGAGAGGAGAAAATCAAGCTGCTTCAGATCTGAAAACATCCACAGGTGCTTCTGTCCATCCTTCCACTGTGAGAAGACGACTCAGCGCTATGGGTCTGAAAGGATGTGTAGCTGTCAGGAAGCCTTACTGAGAAAAGGAGACGGACACTTCAAACAAAGAAGCTGAACAATGGACTGACCACCCCAGAGTCCAGACCTCAACGTCACTGAATGCGTTTGATTTCTTCAGAAAATGATCAACCTGAAAAGAATGGAAGCTGGAATAAAGGTAAAGAGTGACTCACTGAAATCTGAAAAATTTACTTCATCAAGATATTGGATTATGTTTATAATCTATCAAATATAATAATATAATCATATAAAAAAAAGAAGACATATTAGCTATTCATAAAACCAAATGTCTGGGTAAAGAAGATGTCTGCATGACTCGTGAACAGTCCATCCCATTGTTAATTAGTCAGGGTGGTCGCTGACTTTCGCACAGTACTGTACTTCAGTTGTGCAAGGTTATGCTCAGGACAGTGCTGGATGGGCAGTGATGTTTGTGGTCATGTGTAGATGTGTCTCAGCGCTGCGAGTGGGCGCATGACAGTGATTACTGAGAGTACTCTCTGACCACTCCGTATGGATTTGAGAGGAGATACGAACTGTGCTGCTTTAGGCGCATCTCAAACTCAGAAACTGCATTTAGGTTTTAGGCAGATTCAGCACTACGGTCCTACTCTACTCACAGCCCAGCAGTGCTACCAATGAGCAGCTTACAGTCAGTGGACTCTGTTATGCTGATGGTGTTTTCCAACCTGTTAGGTAAGTTCTATTTCCTGTAAAATGTTCTGATTACTTTGTTTACTCATATAACTATGACTGTAACAACTTTTTAAATGTGGGAAATTTCTCTTAAGTGTCAAATTGTCAAAGTGTCAAAAAGTGGCAATTGACCACACAAAGTAATGCAACTATCAGAATTATATTTACAAACTTAAGCAATTTATTTAAAACCAGCTATCTGGATAATAAGTGTATTAGTAATATTACTGCATATTACAGCATTTTTTCACACACACACAAACACACACACACACACACACACACACATATATATATATATATATATATAGTTCTTCAGATTTTCGGAGAACGTGTTTTCTATGCTTCTGACAATGTCAAGCTTCTTACAATGGAAGAACCTTTTTGGGGCTTTATAGAACCCTTTTCTAAAAGGTTCTACACACAACCATCTACAGCACATTACAGAACTCTTTTATGATGCACAGAACCATTTAATCATGCAAATGGTTCTTTGAGTGTTTATGGTTCTATATAGAACCATTTTCTTTACTAAAGAACCCTTGATGAACCATCTTTTTAAGAGTGCAGGCCACATTTTCTGTTCAGTCTAGCAGAAAAACAGTGAATGTGTATTAAAATGTGCAGACGTGTCTCTGTAGAGGATGTGTTCACTTATTCACACTCAGAACATCAACACGAACATAACATTTTACCAGGGGTGTCTTATATATACAGAACTGTCAGAAAACACCCATCATTTATTTTATTTCCAGCCAAAACTGCCATTAAGTACAAGTTAGTAATTTTTCAGTGTTTAGAAAAAACGCAGAAAACACATATTTAATAGAAAATCACACAGAAGCCTTAACAACTATATCTAATATCCGCTGTTTGTGTGTTCAGTGTGTCACTCTTTACCTTTATTACAGCTTCCATTCTTTTCAGGAGACTCACTTTCAGTTTCTCTAAGAAATCTGCAGACACACCTCCAAAGTTCAGTCTTAGAAGCTGGTTGATCATTTTCTGAAGAAATCAAACACATTCAGTGGTGTTGAGGTCTGGACTCTGGGGCGGTCCATTGTTCAGCTTCTTTGTTTGGTGTGTCCGTCTCCTTTTCTCAGTGAGGTTCTTCTTGACAGCTACACATCCTTTCAGACCCACAGCGCTGAGTCGTCTTCTCACAGTGGAAGGATGGACAGAAGCACCTGTGGATGTTTTCAGATGTGAAGCAGCTTGATTTTCTCATCTCTCTCAAAGATGAAAGCTTTAAGTGCTGTTTATCTGATGGGGGCAGTTTTGGTGTCTACCAGGTCTTCCAGGTGGTTGTTAGGAGGCCCTTTTTCTTTGTAGCTTAAAATCAATTGTTTTGAACTCCTTTCTCTTTATGCAAGAGGATTATCTTGTACTTAAAACTTGTTTTGGCTGGAAATTAAATAAATGAGGGGTGGACAGTTCTGTATACATATATATTTGGACTGAGAATTCTAACAGTGTGGTTTAGATAAATATGTCTCAACACAAAACAGGATGAAAGAGCTGGGTGTGGCAGTTCTCCTTGTCTCCTTGGCTGTAACTCTGCTGGTCAGTGTCAGTGGAGAGTACTGTCATGGCTGGAGGGACTCCAGGGCGCAGTGGAGAGAAGGGTTCCACTGTCCAGAGCAGATCGATAAGAGAGAGGCGGTGTTATGCTGCGGTCACTGTGACCTGCGCTACTGCTGCGGAGACGGCCGGGCCAGACTCAACCAGGGAACCTGCACTGACCACAACAGGGAACAAGAGACCCACAGCAATGAACATACAGCAGGTACGGTGTCTGCTTGAGATCTACACTCAAGTTGAATGGCAATCCCACCGATTCTCCAAAATTCCATTCTAGAGAATCTTACCGAGTCAGAACTGTTCACAGTGGTGGTGATAGGAACCAGACGTCCACCTCTACAAGCCCCCAAACAGAAAGTTATTACATGAAATGGTTATGAATACACTGCCTGATGTCTGAGACATTGTTTTACGATATTTTTTAGAAGATTTCGTTGTAAAATCACACTTTTTAAAAATGTACTCATGGTGGAGGGATACATGCAAGATGTTATGAGGCAAAATAGTCCCAAGAAAACTTATTATTTCAGATTTATCACTATTTTGCCATCATCAACATTACATATGAAATTCAGAAGACGTGTAGGTTTGGATAGTCAATAAAATGTCTATTTTTGTGTTGTAGTCATGGCGACCCCTCGTTCCTATCACCACCACTATAAATAAATCTGAACCATTTCACACCAAAACACTCTGAATCACTTTGTTTACATCCCACACACTGAATTCTGCAGAAACTCTGAAAAATCAGTGGAATTGCCCTTTCCAGTTGGGTGCCTTAGAAGACCTTTTAAAGATCAAAAAAGTGGACATTTTATTTTTTCATAACTTACATTTTTTGAATAAAAAAAAATAAAAAGCATAGAAACAGGCTAAAGTTAGACTTAAAAAATCTAATTAAATAAATAAATAAATAGACTTGCAACGAAATATGAAAAATTTGTGGACTTTAACATGACAAATAAGTTCAAATTTGAGAGCAATTTGTAACCCATGCAGGTCTTAAAAGTGTTAAAAGGTCTTTTTAGATGCCACTTTTAAAACACTGATTTTAATATATCTTCATTCTGGGTGATAAAATTAATTCCCTCATTAATAAATACATTAATTAATTAATAATTTCTATGTACACTTGGGAGTTGATTGAAGCCCAGTTTGAGGGTTAAAGTAGCAGTTTTGTCAGATTAAGCCTTAATCTCTCCTTGAATAAGATGTTAACGGTGTGCTCCCTGTGAGGAGAAATTCCCCCCAAAGGAATCAAAGTCTAGTTTACAGAGATAAATTGTTTTCTCTGTCCTGCTGAAAACATCTCCACCTCCAAGGAGCCGTCTGGCATGCTGTCGCCGGGACACGGGTTTTGAGTTTAAGCTGAACACGCCGTCATTCAGCAAACTCACCACCACATGCTGGTCATTTACACAGAGTTCAGTTTGTTTTTGCCCAAATTAAATTAGCTTAGCTCGTCCAGGATGAAGTGACCCTTTAGACTGGGCTACTGCTCAGAACTTCAGAGGAGCTTCAGCTGATAAAAGCAAAATAATTAATCTCTTACTGTACTCTCAGAATGGTACAGTAGACAGTAGTAGAATGGTATAAATACATACAGTATTTAATTTTGCCCTTATTTTGTCTATGTTTGTGAACAAGAGCAGTGAAGAATTGAAACAACACCTATGTATTTAATTTTTACTTCATTTTGTTTTTAATTTAGTAATTATTGTAAAGTTTTGATTGGAAACAAAAGGGTTGATGTTTTAAACACTAAGTGGAAAATGATCCAATCAGGATAGTTTTCTCTGTGGTGTCTAGGTAGACACAGCACAGCGAGCTCTCCTATTGGTTAAGACTTCAAGAGCTGGACTGAAGGCCTTAAACATTAGATTAACCACCAGCTTAAGTAGGAAGTGACAGAGGAATCAACTAATCACGCTTTGATTTGCAATGCGACTAACTTTGTGATACGACACAAACCAAGTTCTAGATACATCACTGACTGTGAATATGAGTCGTAATCTAATCAGTGTTTTGGTTGGTTGTTAGGAATGGAAAACAGTGGCGGCAGCTCTATATTCTTAAAAAAGATGGTTCTTCAAGGGTTTTTAGTAAAGACAATGGTGCTGTATAGATCCATGAACACTTAAAGAACCATTAGCATGACTGAATGGTTCATTGCATGATGAAATGGTTCATCAGATTGTTGGAGAACTTCTACTGTTACAAATTTGACCTGCTATGTAGAACCCTTTCCAAAAAGGTTCTATATAAAACATATACAACACATTCTCAATCAATCTAAAGATCCATTTCACCATGCAACGAACCATTTAAGCATGCAAACGGTTCTTTGAGTATTCATGGTTCTATATAGAACCATTGTCTTTCTTAAAGAACCCTTGAAGAACCATCTTTTTTGAGAGTGAAGGGCTTCAATTTGAGCCATAAATGTCAGCCAAAACTAACATACTACTAGAATTCCATAGAGACGCCAGCAAAAAATTAGCATTAGTGTATTTTTTCATGTTTTTGTCCATGTTTGGACATTTATGCTCCAGATTGAAGGCCTAGTTCTAATAGTCACTGTTCAATAGTGAATAACAGTTTGTCAGAAACAACATAATCAAGTCTATTAGAGATTACTTGACACTTAACAGTACAACACACTTTGAGTGATTTATGCATGCAGCTTGCTGAATGCTGTTTTGTGTTAGCTTCATTAGCCTCATAGCTCCAGTGCTAAAACTGAAGAAGCAAACTTCAGACACCAAACATGTCTTAGCTGATTGACTAGCTGATTGGGGTAAGAAAGGAAAATTTATGCATGTTTGATTTTTTTGCCAAACTACTGCTTTAAAACTTGATGTCTCTGATTGCAGAGCTGCCTGTCTACGTGCCCTTCTTGATTGTGGTTTGTGTGTTCATGGTCTTTGTCCTGCTGGGGTCCGTGGTGGCTGTCTGTTTCTGCCTGAGCCAGAAGCCCCTCCCCCCTGCACGGCCCAGCCAATCCCCAGTCCAGGAATCACCACCCTTGCCCTCCGAGCCTCCAGAGATTCTGCCCTTGACTGCCAGCACTGGAACCTCCTGCGGCTCTTCATCCTCATTATACCCCCTCAACAACGCCTCCCAGAGCCAGACCAGCCAACTACACCCAAAACTAGAGAAACAGCAGCAGCATGCTCCGCCCCCCTCCTTCCCCCTGCCTCCAAATCCTGCCTTCCACCGGACCATGACTTTACCCACAATGCTCCACCCACTAATGTTCCCCACCGCAATGCTGAACCCCTATATAATGCCTACACAGGCTCCAAGGCCATACAGGTCAGTGCCCTCTCCGTGCCCACCTAATGCTGGCACTGGCACAATGCAAAGGAGCAGTGAAGTCATGGTGTGATAGACATGGACAGGAATGGACAACAGTCCATTTATTCAACATGCAAGTGTGAAAATATGTTCATATTAAAAGTCTGTTGTTGAAAGTGTGGAAAGGTAAGAGGAAGTTAAGAGGAGAATAATTGGAGTTAACAGAAGTCACAGTTATACTGGTGATAACAAAAAAAGCATTTCTCACTCTTAGCTCATTGAAACCAGTTTCCAGAAACCAGAATTCTCTGGAAGCTCGGAAGGTTTTCACACATAGGCCACTGACAGATGTTGTACTAATGTACACTTGGTTGCAAGGGTTAAAGAATGAGAGAACAAGAAAAAAACAGGACAGGAGCAAACGACAGGACATAACAGGGAAATGAGTCATGGGACAGAAGAACATAGGAAAAAGGTCACAAAAGAGGACAATACAAAAAGGGGTTATGAAAAAAAGAAAGGGGTCACAGGCCAGGACAGATCAAGATAAGACAGGTTAGAAATAAAAAATGTTACAGGAAAAGAAACAAAGAAATTCATAGGACATTAACAAAAATCACAGGTCAGGACTAGAAAGGCTTTACAGGATGAGGCAGGAAAAATGTACAGGACAGGATAGGAAGAAAGCCACAGGACAGGACAAGACAGGGAAAAAGTCAAAGGACAGGAAAAAAATAACAGGAAGATGTGAAATAGTTACAGGACAGAGAAAAAAGTTACAAACAGGACAAGACAGGAAAAAATTACAGGACAGGATGCAAAGAAAGTCACACATCAGTACAAGACAGGAAAAAAGTTACAGGACAGGACAATCCAAGGAAAATATTACATGACAAGAAGCAAAGAGAGTCATAGAACAGGACAAGACAGGGAAAAAGTTACAGGACAGGAAGCAAAGAAAGTCAAACGACAGGAAAAGGCAGGGAAAAAGTTACAAGACAGGAAGCAAAGAAAGTCACAAGACAGGAAAAGACAAAAAAAAGTGACAAGACAGGAAGCAATGAAAGTTACAGGACAGGACAAGGCAGGGAAAAAGTTACAGGACTGGAAGAAAAGGAAGTTACAAGACAGGAAAAGGCAAGGAAAAAGTTACAGAACAAGTAAAAAGTTACAGGACGGGACACGCAAAAAGTCACAAGACAAGGTAAAGTTACAGGACAAGACAGGGTAAAGTTACAGGACAGTAAGCAAAGAAAGTCACAAGACAGGACAAGACAAAAAAGTGACAAGACAGGAAGCAATGAAAGTTACAGGACAGGTCAAGACAGGGAAAAGGTTACAGGACAGGAAGCAAAAAAGTCACAGGACAGGTCAAGACAGGAAAAAAGTTACAGGACAGGAAGCAAAAAAGTCACAGGACAGGACAAGACAGGGAAAAAGTTACAGAACAAGTAAAATGTTACAGGACGGGACACTCAAAAAGTCACAAGACAGGGTAAAGTTACAGGACAAGACAGGGCAAAGTTACAGGACAGAAAAAAGGTCTGAAGACAGTATGCCTGAAAAGTCACAGGACAGGACAAGGCCGGGAAAAGGTTACAGGACAGGACAGGAAAAAAAGACAAACAGACAGAGTATGATACACCAAAGCATCATGGAGGCCTTTTATTGCCTGCTGACAATCACATAAATGTGCATTAATATATGTGTTGTGTTGTATTATAGCATTTCTGTTTTAAAGATGGCTTTGAGTAAACATGAATTTGTCCCACTCATATGTCATATTCTGATTTCATATTTATCATATCTATTTTTTTTGTAGCTTTACAATACAGTAGCCTCAGGTCTCCCTCATGCTGTGCTGATAACAGCAACAAGCTTCTAATAACCTTCACAGCCGGCCTATATTGGATTGACATTGGGATATTGATTTGAACATGTGTGTTCACAGTAGGGGGTTTACATGGGAGGACTGAAGGGGTGGGACTAATAAATGTGGTGGAAGTGTTTTGAGTGTGAATTGGGGTCACATCATAATTCATGAAAACTGGACAAATGATGTGTGGATGATAATGACATAACATTAATTTCCATACTAATTCGTTTACACTGTGAATATCAGAATTATCAGTTGTGGGACTGGCCTGATGTCACAGCTGTAAATCCCTCAGTCTTTCTGTAATGAGTTACAGTATTTGATTCTCACATGGTAAAAGTGCATCTTACCATTAAAAGTGGATTGTCACACCCCAGTCAGTCATCCTGTGACCTACTGACCATCTGTTGGGGCTCAGAGGGTTTGACATTTGCTGATCTCTGAGCAATTTAATGGTTTTTGCAGTAGAATGCTTGGGGTTGGAATGGGTGGGGTTAAAGAGGAAAGAGTGGGGTTAGATGAGCAATGGGTGGGTTTAAAGTGGAATGTGTGGGGTTAAATGTAGAACGGGTGGGTATAAATGGAATGAGCGAGGTTATATGTGGAACGAGTGGGTTTATATGGGGAATGAGTGGGGTTAAAGAGGAAAGGGTGGTGTTACATGAGCAATGGTTGGGTTTGAAGTGGAATGAGCGGGGTTCTATGTGAAATGAATGGGGTCATATGGGGAATGGGTGAGTTTAGAGAGGAATAAGAGAGGGTTATATATGGAATGAGTGGGATTATGTGTGGAATGGGTTGGCTTAATAAGAGGAATGAATGGGGTTGTTTGTGGAGTGGGTGGGGTTAAATGTGGAATAAGTGGGGTTATATGGGGAATGGGTGGGGTTAAAGAGGAAAGAGTGGGGTTAGATGAGCAATGGTTGGGTTAAAGAGGAAAGAGTGGAGTTATATGAGCAATAGTTGGGTTTAAAGTGGAATGAGTGAGGTTATATGGGGAATGAGTGGGTTTATATAAGGAATGAGTGGGATTATATGAGCAATGGGTGGGTTTGAAGTGGAATGAGCAGGGTTCTACATGAAATGAGTGGGATTATATGGGCAATGGGTGAGTTTAAAGTGGAATAAGAGGGTGTTATATGTGAAATGAGTGGGATTATGTGTGGAATGGGTGGGGTTAATAAACAGAATGAATGGGGTTATTTGTGGAATGGGGCGGTTATAAAGGAATGGGTGGGGTTAAAGAGGAGTGAGTGGGGTTATATGTGGAATGAGTTGGGTTATATGGGGAATGGGTGGGGTTATACATGGAATGGGTGGGGTCATATGGGTAATGAGTGGGGTTATATGGGGAATGGGTGTGGTTATATGGGTAATGGGTGGGGTTATATGTGGAATGAGTGCTTTTAAAGAGGAATGAGTGGGGTTATATGTGTAGTGAGTGGGGTTATATGTGGAATGGGTGGGGTTAAACAGTAATAAGTGGGGATATGTGTAATGAGTGGGGTTAAATGTGGAGTTGGTGGGGTTAAACAGGAATAAGTGGGGATATGTGTAATGAGTGGGGTTAAATGTGGAGTTGGTGGGGTTAAAGAGGAGTGAGTGGGGTTATATGTGGAATGGGTGTTACTGCAGCAAAAGGGGACAAACTGGCTATTAATACCCTTCATTTCAGAAGAAACGAAGGAGGAGCAAGTGTCTATAAATTTTTGGACACATAACGTATCTTAATACTGCAAAATGTATGTGCAGTAATTTAAGGGGAATATAATGTTTAGGTGAGTAATACTCCAATTTACCCAAACAGAATTATTGGCACCCCATTAAAAATGAGCTACAAAAGCTGTCGTATCTATCAGCATGATCATATGAAAAATATTATACAAAAAAATTATATAAAATAAATATTTTCCTTAAAAAAGTATATTTTTGTATGTTTTTCTAATGTAAAGTCTAAACTCGTCTGTACCTCGACCTGACACCTGTTCCCCTGTGCTGAGCTCCACCGTCCACTCCAGCCCTCAGCTCCACTCTGATTGGTTGCCTGAGTTTAATCTGCGAATGAAATCTTTTCTCCTGAAAGCTGATTGAGTCATCCGAGTGGCACTCAGGCTCCCAGGCCCGGCCTCAGTGTGACGTCAGGGCAGAATGGCAGCGGGCTGGTCTCGGACGGTCTCCGCGTAAAACTGGGTCTGTGGTGAGAGCGCGCGGGTCATTGCTGCACACACAGCGCGCTGTTATTCTCTCCGGTGAGTTTTATGATCTGACGGTGGTTTTATTCGCTGCTTGTGGGTCAGAACAGCTGCAGACATGTTTTGGTGAAGAGTCTCATGGGGGGTTCAGGGTGAGTCCGGCGCGCCTGCACTTTCTGACAGTTTATATGGGCGTTTTTTGGCTTTCTCAGTGGATCATGTGATAGGAGTGTTTATTAATAACGTAGCACTGGGGGTCTGTATATGTTTAGAGCCTCGCGCCTTGCTTGTCCCGCGCGCTTTGGCCATTAATCGCTTCTGACTGTGCTGTAGGAAAAACGGCTTAAGCCCTGAGGGAACGCAGGTCAGCGGGCGCGCGTGCTCGTTCGGGTTCCCGTTAAGGCGCGTGCCTGTGCCGGTTTAGTTCCCGTGGAAGCGCGTGGCCATTACGTTCTCATAAAAGGAACGCAAGCGTTTGTGTTCTCATTAAGGCGCGTGCACGTTCCAATAAAAGCGCGTACACGTAGGTGTGCCTAATGAAGCGCGTGGCCTTCGCGGTCTCATTAAGGCGCACGTGCGCGTCCGTGTGTCATTAAGGCGCGCGCCCCTTTCATTCCCATTAAGGTACGTGCCCGTTACCGGCTCATTAAAGCGCATGCCCGTTCCGTTCTCAATTAGGCGCGCGCCCGGCCGTGTTCTGTTCTTTCACCAGTAAAGGGGAATCTTGGTTGAGATGTAAACAAAGTCAGAGTGGTTTGGTGTGAAATAGAGAAACTTACCGAGACTTTCAAGATTTCTGCATAATTCAGTCATTAAGATGTAAACAGAGTCATTCAGAGTGGTTTGGTCCAAAATGCTCCATTCTAGAAAACCTTCAGAATTGGTGGTGTTAGGATCCAGATGTCCACCTCTAAACGCTCCCTCACAGGACGTTATTGAAGTTACATGAAATGGTTATGAATACGCTGCCTGATGTCTGATACACTGTTTTATGATATTTTTGTGATAAGGTTTTGGCCTAAAACATTGCAGGGCGTTGTGAGGCAAAATAGTCCCTTAAAACATATTATTTCAGATTATCCACTATTTTATCATCATCAGCATTTCATATAAAACTCAGAAGACACGTGTAGGTTCACTGGTGGTTTTGGATAGTAAATAAAATGTCTATATTTGTGTTGTAGTCATGGCGACCCCTGGTTCCTATCACCACCACTGTAAAGAAATGTAAACCATTTCACACCAAACCACTCTGAATTACTCTGTTTATATCTCAAGTACTGAACTATGCAGAATTTTACCAAAATCAGTGGAATTCCCCTTTAAGCCACCTGCTAGTGTGTTCTTGTTAAGGCGCGGGCCCACAGACAGCACGTCTCCACTCCTCCTGAAAAACTGTCTGACAGTACTGAAGTGCCACAGAGCACAATTAGAGCTTATAATGTTTAAAATGTCCTACTGCATCATCTCATTACTCTCTAATGATTCTGTTCTTCAAGTTTGGGCTAAATAACTAAAATGTGAGCACTGAGACGCAGCAGACGCAGCAGGCTGCAGTGATCTGAACTGATCTCAGTGTAAACTGAGCCCTGTGTCTTGTTAGCTCTGGATTCCTTTTAGACTGATCCAGGTACTGATACCAGCCTCAGGTCAGTCAGAAAGGAGCAGCTAAGCATCTGCATGAAGATGCAGTGCAGTGCTATTGTACCGTGCTGGACTTGTTTAAGTTTAGTCTAGGAGTGTAATGACACAATACAGCAAAAAAATAGGAACTGCCTCATGCCTTGTGTTCATATGTTAATGTTAGAATACAATACAATTTTCCATTCAGAGGTCAAGATTCAATTTAAATGTTGCTATTTTATGTGTTAACAATATTTTCTGCATTACAAACTAAGAACAAAAGGTTGGTTTGGCTCAGAGAAATAAAAGTTCTCCAACAGAACTCTTTCAGCAGCTGCCATGCTGTCCTCCTACAAAATAAACCCTCAAAAATCACAAAAAAAGCCTAGTCATTTCAGCATGGGAGTGTGCATAGCATAAGCCCCTCCCCCTCCCCACCCACTTTACTCTGATAGGCTGCACCTGGATGGTTTATTTTAATCATTGACAGTGGTTTCTATTAAAGATGGTAAACGAGGGATGTTTTTTTACATTTTAATGTTATTACCCCTTCTATTCTACCCTAAAGTCTTACCAGTACTGCATTTGTAATGTTTGTGTTTGTCTACTTTAACAGCTTAAGATCTGCCTCCAGTATAGCTGGTGAGCGTGCATGTCAACACTGTTCAGTGAAATAGTTCTGTGAGTTACTGTTAGCTGTGAGCAATATAAGCAGAAATTTCTGTCACCGTATAATTAAGATTACTGACAGTTTCAGTTTATATCCCATTATAGTTTATTAATGTGTACTTTTTTAAAATAAAACTATTTCGGATGCTTACAGTAAACCTTTTTTGTAGATTAAGAATGACGTATTATTCTGGATGGAATCCAGGAAGAACCATATTTAACAGATGAAGTAAATCTAAAATATTTTTATTGGGTGAAATAGTAAAAACAGAAATGAGCAGTATATATACAGATATTAATATTGCTTCCTAACCCTGGTATGTTTTGTAAATATTACAGTCGTTCACACTATCAGTTTTAGCTGAGAAGCTGCGGAGCCTCTTGGCTGGCCAAGCAAGGAGCACTGCACATGGAAAGGTGGCTAGTCTCTATGCTAGGCTAATGGCTTAATCTAACGGCTAACCCCAAGAGACTGGCTTTTCCTTCCACTTTTTCCCCCGTTAACTCCTTAACTCATTACAATCTGATGTCGCTCCTTTGACAACTGAATTAATGCCAGGCTGCAGCTCGCTACGTGAGAAGTGAGGAAATCAGCAGGTTTTGCACTGTTTGCACATAAGGTATAACGATAATGACAAAACTAATACCTTAATCACCTTATATTGCCAAGAACTAGATACTGTTGTATTGTCCCGGCCTCATGCTAGGCCACCTCCAGCCACTAGGGGGAGACAGTGAGCCACTGAAGTGGTAATTAGGGCTGAACAGTAACAGCTGTGAGTACCCTACTTAAGGCTGCTCACATGCTGCTTTCTGCTCAGTCTTGTGTTCACACTGCCACATGTGTGTCTCTGACTAAGCCAGTAATTTCAGCTTTGTGTTGCCACAGTAGCTTAGTGATAACACACTTGCCCCCATGTTTGCGAGTTCGAGTCTTGCTTGGTGCAACCTCAGTTTTGCTTTTTCCACACTCTTGATTCTGTACTGCTCTGCACTTATCCATATGTCCATATCTTGTGCTGGGCTGGTGGCTTACCCCAAAGCATTCTGGTATCTGAACAAGGGGACTACCAGTTCAAACCCTGCTTGGGGTTGGCCGGCCATCATGCTACAACTGTGTTTCCTATCACTGTATAAACGAAGCTCCATGCTGCCTTTGTTGTTAAATGCACCTTGATAGTTTCTGAATGAACATTTGCACTCATTCTTTTGCTTTGTATGCCAAACCTGAAGCATAACAGAAGAAAATCAAACTCAACTCTGATTTCTTCTGTCAGTGTTAAGCTTTATCACCTGTCTGTAAGGCACTTGGAGCTGCCGCCAGTATGAAAAGAGCTCTATAAATAAAGAAATAATAATTATTATTATTATCAAATAGAATACAATTCTTATCACTATGGAAAAAAACAACTAAAGGACAGTGAAATGTGAGGTATATTCCTATTTATATGTTTTCTTCCTCGAAACTGTAGTTTATGACAAACAAATATAAAAATCTACGATCTTTGTTGAACATATTCTTTATATTTCAAATAAATACAACAGAACTGTGCTGCCTGAGGACCATCAGTTGTGAGGTGAGAGTGAACATGATTGTGCAGGCAACTGTAATCCAGAAGTGCGTATGTGTGTCTAATAACTTAATCCTGAGAGGTTATAAGCCGTGTGCACTCCTCTGAAGAGTGATGACAGCTTTAGAAGTAGTCAGTATTCTGATTCGTTCCTCTACAGAGCTGTTACTCAGGATTAAAAGGCACATATCATGTAAAACTGAATCTTCCTCAGAGTTTTGAAGTCAAAGCGTTTGGTGTAGCATGTAAACTCTGTTAACGTTTCAAAACGTACCGTCCATATATGGAAACTGAGCTGTTTTTGTGATGTCATGAAAACCAAATCATTTATATAGATCCACTCAGCCTACAGCAGTTTAACCCCAATCATTTATGCTGAAGTTGTAAGAATATGATGTTATAAAGAGTGTTTCAGCCTGGGCTGCTTTTTAAGGCATAATACAAGATGGCCAATCAGAACACAGCTCATTTACATATATGAGTCTTTAGGGCACAATGACAAAAACAGCCTGCTTAATGCTAAGTGATAAAGAGAGGTTGGAAAGTGGTCATGTTAAAATTAATTAGGGCTGTTTTAGGTTAATAAAACCACACAAACTTTATTAGTGAATCCCAGGGGGGGAGAAAATCATCCAAAGAAATATAGGATACGGGCCCCTTAACGCCTTAAAAGGTCAGGGCCCATTGGCAGTTTGGGGCCCATCAGCAGTTTTATTTCACACTTCTATAACCTAAGAATAGCTGAGCCAGTTTGCATTGAAGTCCCTGTAGTTACTGAATAGTAAGTCTTAGTGTTTAATGAACCTGGGATTTTAAGGGGTTAAAAGTTTTATTATTACTAATGAAATTGTTCAGTGAAAAAAATCAAAGACAGTGTAAAACTAAAGAAATAAACTTCAGACACCAATCAAGACTTGGCTGATCGACTACATTAGGGGTTGGGGGCGGGCTATATACGTTTGATTTTGCCAAACTGTCGCTTTATTGCTAATCCCAGTTATTTGTGTTTGTACAGGTGCACAGATACACACACCTGTACATGTGTGTGTGTGAAGTGCAGTCATGCCGCTGGTGAAGAGGAACATTGAGCCGCGTCACCTGAGCCGGGGAGCGCTACCTGAGGGCATCGGGAGCGAACTGGAGTGTGTGACCAACAACACACTCTCTGCCATCATCCGCCAACTCAGCAGCCTCAGTAAGACCTCACCTGTGTGTGTTTGTGTGTGTGTGTTTGTGTGTGTTTGTGTTTGTTTGTTTTTGGTGAACGACTGGTCCGTTACATAAAATGTGCATATCAAGAAAAGATGCAGCTTATTTTACTTTATAATACATGTGGAACTTTTCATATAGGTACTCATACTATATAATACATATGGGACATATATATATCTATGGGTTATAGAAGTGTGTTTATGTATATATATATATATATATATATACATATATATATGTGTATATATGTATATATATATATATATATATATATATATATATATATATATATATATATATACATACATACATACATACATACATCATCTAAACCGCTTATCCTTTTGGGTCGCGGTGGGGTGCTGGAGCCTATCCCAGCTGTCATTGGGTGGAAGGCAGGATACACCCTGGACAGGTCGCCAGTCCATCGCAGTATATACATATATATACACTTTTAACGAAGTATCAGACCACAAAGTGTCGGACCACGTAAAGTTACAGAGTGGGTCGTCAAGTGCTGTGACGCATAGTGCATAAAGGTCTCCTACACTCTGCTGACTCAACAGCTGCAGAGTTCAAACCTCCTCTGGCATTAACATCAGCACAAAAACTTAGCGCCAGGAGCAGTGCAAATGTGTTCTGTCGAGTGATGGATCACGCTTCTCTATCTGTCAGTCTGATGGACGAGTCTGGGTTTGGCGAATGCCAGGAGAACATTACCTGCCTGACTGCATTGTGCCGACTGTAAAGTTTGGTGGAGGAGGGATGATGCTATGGGGTTGTTTTTCAGGGGTTGGCCTAGGCCCCTTAGTTCCAGTAAAGGGAAATCTTAATGCTTCAGCAGACCAAGACATTTTGAACAATTCTATGCTTCCAACTTTGTGGGAACAGTTTGGGGAAGAACCTTTTCTGTTCCAGCATGACTGAGCCCGAGTGCACAAAGCAGCTCCATAAAGGCCTGGCTGGGTGGGTTTGGTGTGAAAGAACTTGACTGGCCCTCACAGAGCCCTGACCTTAACCCCATGGAACACCTTTGGGATGAACTAGAACGAAGATTGCGAGCAAGGCCCACTCGTCCAACATCAGTGTCTGACCACACAAAAGCTCTTCTGGATGATTGGAAAAAAATTCCACAGACACACTTCAAAATCTTGTAAAAAGCTTCCCAGAAGAGTGGAAGCTGTTGTAGCTGCAAAGGGTGACCAACTCCATATTAATGCCTATGGATTTATATATATTTGCATGTGTACATTGGCGGAGAGCGTAAAGCCGCATGGCCAAACAAGTGTCGTTCATTCAAGGCTGCCATTCATGCGCTTTACTACAACCATTGTGTTTTAAAGCTTAATCTGATTGGTTGGGATTCACTGGTCACTGGACAGATGTGAGATTAATACTCAGCAGTGTTACGCAGTTGAGGTCGGAGACGGGAAATTTCACAGACATCTGGCCTACACATTTGTGTGTGTGTGTTCATCATGTACCAGCTGATGTGCTTTGGGTTTATATGAAGTCACAGAGGATTACGGCTTACACCGAGATTAGTGTGCGTGAAGCAGAGAGAGACAGAAAGAGAGAGAGAGAGAGAGAGAGAGAGAGAGAGACACACACACACAGAGAGAGTTAAAGACTTAAGGAAAGAAAATAGGATTCAAATAATTTACAAGCAAAACACTTACAACCTTATTTGCTGCTATACGTTCACTGAGCACTTTATTGATTACACATTAGACCACCACAAAGCAGGTATTATTTGGGTGGTGGGTCAGTCTCAGCACTGCAGTGACACTGACGTGGTGGTAGTGTGTTTGTGTGTGTTGCGCTGGTGCGAGTTGATCAGACACAGCAGTGCTGCTGGAGTTTTAAACACTGTGTCCACTCACTGTCCACTCTATTAGACACTTGTACCACTCCTAGTTTTTGCACAGTGCATGTTTTCATCAATAATGTTGATATAATACATTTCAATGGATATGTCTATGACAAAGATTCTAAATATGTTTCTATTATGTTTAATTCAGTTTGTTTATTAAGTCAGAATTGTTTGATGTGAAGAAATCTGCAGTTGTCCATTTTATCTCAGCATGGCTGTCTTTGTATAGAAGTGTGAATTGTTTGGGGGCTGTCACTCCTCCCCTTTCACCCCTCATTGCTCACGAGCAGCTCAACACAGCGTCACAACATTTCACACACAGAGAGACAATAGTAGCTGGGTTTCCATCCACATGTTTTTATGCATATTTTGGTATGTTGAATTTAAAAAGTTGATGGAAGAAGCAAATATCGTGTAAAATTGCCTAACTTTGCACAGAATTTTGCATGCTTGCTTGAGATGGGATATATTTTTTGCAGGTAAAATTAAAATGCTGTAAACACATTTGCGGAATACATAATTTTAACACGACAGAATGACGCAGACGCTCGCGAATAAAAGTAGAATGAGAGGCTTTACTGATAAAAACACAATCCAAAATCGAAGCCAATAAACAGGCATAGGTCAGATCCAAAAAAGGACCAAAAAACACAGAAGCACAAACATAACCAAGCAAACAATCCGAAAAAGTATCAGGCAAAAGGCAAGTCAAAAACAGGGCAAAAATATCAGAACCAGAATAACCAAACAGACACAAACGCTCAGTAGCTCTTGGGACAGAAGCAATACCTCACAAAGAACCTATCCTACAAGCCCGGGCTTTATACTAAACTAATGAATGCACCACAGGTGAACATGATCAGTACTCTGGAGAGTTAGAGCGCTGATTGGAGCACGAGAGTGAGGCAGGAGTCCCTTCGGCTCTGAGGTCCAAAGGGAGTCATGACAATAATAAAAATACAAATAGAATTAAATCATGTATTTTGTTTTTTACCTAGCCTTCAACAAGTAATAACAAAGGCAGTAGGTTTGATAAAAAAGCAAAACTCTATTTTATCAAAGAAAGAAGTGGCAATATAAACAGACGTTATAGCTGATCCCAGTGCATTTTTGCATTCGTAATTCCAATATAATTCAACAAAACAGCAACAAGAAGCTTTTCAACGTTAAATATTTGTCTGTAAATTCAGCCCATATTTCTCTCACATAATTCTTTTGCAACATTTTTAGTAATTCTCTGAAATTTATAGATGGAACCCTCACTAGTGTCCTGCTTAAAATATTTAATTTGATTATATGAATTTAACATATACAGGTTTTGATTTCCCCATTGCCTGCAGAATCACCTCTGGGAAGCTTACAAAATGGGGTGATGGAAGGTTATTTACATTCCGCAGCAAAATATGTTTCAATTCCAAATATAGTTCCCGTTGCGGTATCTGTAGTTGACAGCTGCTTTTTTACAATGTGTGAACATTTAGGAACAAGTGGACAAACAGAAGTGTTTTCTGAAGTTACATTAACAAATGTAAAAAGTGTTTTTTTTTCTTTCTTCGCCAAAGTTTCAGAAACACAGTACATGTCCAAAAGTTTGTGGACACCTACTTCTCCAGCCTTTCTTCTGAAAGGAAGGGTGTTAATATGTTTTTGCTCCAGTAACACTTTCTCTCTCTCTCTCTCTCTCTCTCTCTCTCTCTTTCTCAGGTAAGCATGCAGAGGACGTGTTTGGTGAGCTGTTTAACGAAGCGAACACGTTCTACCTGCGAGCGAACTCGTTGCAGGACCGCATCGACCGCCTGGCTGTGAAGGTCACACAGCTGGACTCCAGTGTGGAGGAAGGTCAGTCACAAGGTCAACGGTCACAGAGATGCAGGAAGTGCATCATCCATGCTGGTGCTGTTGAAAAGCTAACTCACTAACCATAAACAGTTACTACACAAAAGTAAACAAATTTACATACTCACATGAGTACAGTAATGTACACTGATCTGTAGTAAAAAAGTGTAGATAACTGCCATAGTTGGGGTGAATGTGTGCAGCTTTAGTTAGCCAAGAAGCTAACATCTCAGTTACCAAGCTGACTAACTCGCCTACCTCAAACAGCAAAGCCACAAAAGTAAAGATAATAATAAAACTGATCCTAACTGATTGTGTATCATACAGTCTCTCTTTCATATGTTTATTCATTAGCAAAAAACAGATGTCTCCATTTTAATTCATTTTCATAAATCAGCTCTTTTCTTAAATGCTGACATTGAAAACATAATAATTGGCCTGAAAAGATCAGATCTTCCATTTTAATCACAAAAACCTTGTAATTAAATCTGAAAGAAATTGGAATTATGTCGAAAAATAGACAAAAAGAAACGTTTAGCTAGCTTTCAGGGCACTTCTGGACTGTGATGTTATGGAAACAACTGTCCACAGCATACTGACCCCCACCCCACTCCCTTCATATCTGCTTCTTAATGACTGGTTTATCAGTTTGAATCTATCCAATCAGGTCGCTGATGCTTGGCCAGAAATACATTCAGGTATCCATGAGCCAAAATGCATATCCTTGCTATTATTTAATTGCTCTGCCGTTATTCACAGCAGCTCATGCTGCAGGAACGATATCAATATCTATCAAGAGTCAGACCCTAAAACAGACAGATGGCTCCTGAGTGGCGCAACCATCTAAGCATTGGCTCTATCATCAGGAGATGCACGTTCAGTCCCTGGTGATGCTACAGCCGTCTGTGGATGGGAGTCCAAGAGAGCACAATTGTCTCGCTCTCTCTGGGTGGGTAGGATGTCTCCTCGTCTCCCCATCACCAAGCGCAGGCATCTGCTAGCTGATATAACAGAACTGGCGGTTATCGTTCTCCTCAGAGCCCATTCAGCTGTCCAGTGACATTGTGTTAGCAGCAATTCGAAAAGATGTGGTGGTGCTTCCCAGGTCTCAGAGCAAGCCTGTGTTAGCTTTTGCCATGTGACTGGGGGAATCCTAACCCTTTACCAAGCCTTGGGCCTGTCGGATATGACTTAAAGTGCCTTCACCAGCCCAGAGTCTAGGCCTGCAGACCACCCCGTGCTAGGTTGGCTGGGCCTTTAATGTAAGATAACTTACTTACTCACTTATACAGATGTAGTTGATAAGCCAGGACAGTGTCCAGATTTCGCTTTTTTTAGTTTAACATTGGATCCACATGGCTAACATTACTAACACTAGATCTCAATACACTTCAAGTCAATAGTCACCCAAATCTTTTCTGTAAATACATCTCCAAAACGTCTCTCGACCTGCTCAAACCCAATCCAGGTCTTCATTTAGGTGGTGCAGACTTGTAGATGTGGTGTAGGACACAGTATGACTTGGTGAAAATAAAGAAAACTTTACTGAGCATGTGTACAGTGAAATTGGACCTCCCTTTGGGTGCACACGTCATGCAGGAATATGCTTTATTTTGTTTATTTTTATACCTCACAGTAAGTCATACTGTGTCTGCGTGAGCACTGAAAAAACTTCGAGGATGTATTGAAAAGATTTGGGTGACTGACTTCTACTGTTAGCTCGATTGGCTTTAAAGCTCCAGTGCAGAACTTAGGAAGCAAAATTTGGACTCCAAACATGTCTTGGCTGATTGACTACACAAGTGGATAATTGTGTAAAATTATCCAACCCCTTTTTTTATTCAGAGGATCTTTCTTATTCTGGGTTTTAGCTGACATCAAGCTGAATCTGGCCCTGTCGTTAGTTCCAATGCAGCAGTTGGGAGCTGTGAAATGAAAATTGCTCATGAATGAGAAATGAAACACTCGGCAGCCGTGTTTGGACCCAGAGAGCAGATCTCAGCTTTACACTCGCTCTCTTTCTGTCCTGCAGTCTCTCTCCAGGACATCAACATGCGGAAGGCCTTCAGGAGCTCCACAGTTCAGGACCAGCAGGTGGTGTCCAAGAGCAGCGTTCCAAACCCCATAGCTGAGATGTATAACATGAGTGAGAAACCGCCGCCACTCAGCGTGCTCTCCACTTACAGGTGTGTGAGGAGACCCTTCCGTAACTTCACCTCACTGAACTTCACTTAATTTCACTGAAGATTGCTCAAAAGTCCATATCCTGAAGTTTGTTTCTTTAGTTTTGCACTGGAGCTACAAGGCTGATGTAGCTAATAAGTAATGGAAGTTTATTTTTTGAGATAACTCCACATGGTTTGAGACAAATGTGTGATTATTTAGGCATGCAGTTAAGACCATTATGTATGCTTCCATTACTTGTTAGCCGCATTAGCTGTAGCTCCAGTGTATTAGGGTAAGGAGATAGTTTTGCTAAACTTGTTTGATTAATTGGAAAACTTTTTTGAACTGGTTCTGTGGAACAATATACAGTAAGTTTAATGGGAAATGATTAATAGCATACAAAAGTTGTCTAGAACTGCTGTAAGACGAGAGTGGAAACAAACAGAACAGGACGAGAATGAACTAAAATTACTGAAAGAATCTTTACATTTAGAAAAACTAGCTGATGTAACATTTCTCTCTCTCTCTCTCTCTCTCTTTCTCTCTCTCTGCAATAGAGATGATCATATTGATGGAATGAAGTTCTACACAGATCCCTCTTATTTCTTTGACCTGTGGAAAGAAAAGATGCTTCAGGACACAGAAGATAAGAGGAAAGAGAAGAGAAGACAGAGAGTAGGACACTTTCATTCTCTCTTTCCCCTGTTTCTCTTCTCTTCTCTTCTCTTCTCTTCTCTTCTCTTCTCACCATTTTGCTTCTTTCTCTAATGTTCTCTTTTGTTCTCTTTTCTCTCTCTCTCCCTCCCTGTTCATTCTTATTTCTCTTCTCTCTCTCCCTGTTTCTTTCTTCTTTTTTCTTCTCTTCTCTTTTTTCTTCTCTCTCTTCGTTTCTTTCTTCTTTCTTTTCTTTCTCCCTGTTTCTTTGTTCTTTCCCTTCTGTTTTCTTCTGTCTCCCCGTTTCTCTTTTCTTCTCTTCTCTTCTCTTCTCTTCTCTGCTTTTTTCTTTCTTTTCTCTCTCTCCCTGTTGCATTGTTCTTTACCTTCTTTTTTCTTCTCTCTCTCTCCTCTTCTCTTCTCTTCTCTTCTCTTCACTATCTTTCTCTCTCTCTCTCTCTCTCTCACTCTCTCTCTTTCTCTCAGGAGCAGAAGCGGGGTGTAGATGGGACTTTACCTCGCGAGGTCAAAAAGGTGCGTAAAGCTCGTAACAGGCGGCAGGAGTGGAACATGATGGCGCTTGATAAGGAGCTCCGCCCTGACCACCGCCATCCAAACAGCCTCCACCGGGGGGCATCCTCTGAGGGGTCTCTCTCACCAGAGGGCAGGTGTGTGTACACACTCAATAATACACACATGATCAGTTTCTGCACAGTTCTATTGAACACAAAGTCATTCAGAGTGGTTGATGTTCATTGTTGTGAAACTTACAGACTTAACACTCGTCTACAACACAAATATAGCCATTTTATTTACAATGCAAAACCACCAGTGAACCTACACCTGTCTCCTGAGTTTATATATTGAATGATGATGACAGTGGTGGACGAAGTACACAAATCATGTACTTGAGTTAAAGTAGAGATACCGAAGGTAAAATATTACTCCAGTAAAAGTAGAAGTTCCTCCCTTTAGACCTCCACTTGAGTAAAAGTACAAAAGTATTTGCCTTCAGATGTACTTAAGTATCGAAAGTGAAAGTACTAAAAGATTAATTATGACGTTAATGTCCTATTATCATTTTTGTAACAAGACTCTGCTTCATTAACTCATTTTAGGTGAAAATACTCCAGTGTCACTCTTGGTAAACCAGTCTTTTAATAGAATGTCATTAATTAGTGACGCTGATGTCTATTAAAATTATCATAAGCACAAAACACTGAAGGCAAACAGTTTCCATTAGGTAGAACCGAGTGGCTCTGAAATAACTTTCTGTGAACAAGCAAAGTTTCAGTTTAAGATTTATTTGCAACTTAGTTACAAGTTTAAGTTTAATAAAAACTTGCTTTAATCACAGGTTCACAAATGAGTATTCTATATTTCTATCTACGCTGCTGCACTGACATTGAACCGTGTGCTTGCACTGGGTTGGTATGTCCAACAGGTCAAAACAAGCTCAAAACAAAGTGTGCGCTGTGCCCTGATTGGTGTTCTTGCTTCGTGCTTCTTTCGTTTTGACATGTTAAAGGAACAACAGATTTCTCATAATGTAGTGGAGTAAAAGTAAAGTAAGATCTTTGACTTTGAAATGTAGTGAAGTGAAAGTAAAAAGTCACCCAAAATGGAAAAACTTCAGTAAAGTAAAAAACTACTTAAGTACAGTAAAGAATACATTTACTTAGTTACAGTTCACCACTGGTTGATGATGGTAAAATATATATAATAGGGTATAATAATAGGGTATAATAAGGTTTCTTACCCCTCCACCATGAATACATTTTTAAAAATAAGCATGTTTTAGGCTAAAAGCTTCACAAAACAATCATAAAATAATCTCACAGACATCAGGCTGCATAATCATAACCATTTCATATGATAACTTTCTGTGTTTTTATGTTTAAGTAAGTTAGTTTGAGAGGGTGGAGGTGACATCAACAAAACAAAGGACTAGGCAGTGTATCTTTTTCCAGTGATGTCCTCGGCAGTGAAACACCTTGAAATTTGTCTGTCCATTTTCTTTACAACAGGCTGCCCTGTCCCGACATAGCAGACTACTCTGTTCCAACAGGCCACGCCCACACCCTGCCTGGTCATGCCCACTCTCACCCATTTATGCCTGGGGAAGTAGCCTCATCCAATCCTAGTGGAGGGGTAGAGCATGAGTACCACAGCATCGGTGGGCCTGTGGGTGTGGGAGTGGGCATAGGCGCTCTGGGGGGCTACAGAGGCGGCACACTCGGGCGCTCACGCGCACCTCCTCCAATGCACACCCACACTGAGGGGGGAATCAATGGCATCGCGCTACCACCAGCAGACTACAGGTAAAGAAAAGAAATACAGCAGTGTTAGACAGAAAGTTTATTTAGGCAAAAAGTATTTGCTGTGATTAGTCAGTTAACGAATTGACTTTGCTTAGCCGCCCCCTCCTTGGTTACTGTTGCTATGTCTGACAAGCTTTGGAAATAATTTTGGACAACCATGCAGTTTTTTTCTGTGGCAAGGGTTGACCCCGTAAATGAATCAAATATTTTATCAATGGAGTAGACAGAAAGGTCACCAGTATGCAGTTAAAGGCCATATATCTATCATCATGATCTCTTGTCAGCCTAATAGGATAAAAACTATTAATAAAAAGGCTAAAGTGAACAGATGGAGGCCAAAAATATAGCAATACATGGAGATGACATGGAAATAAAAGACAGCACTGTTTCTGTTCTGCAGGGTAGGTAAATAAATGATTATATCAGGGCTATATGATATGACAGTATGCTAGGAGAAAAGAATCCTGTGTGAATACATAAAGCATCACAGTTTCTCCATTCAATAATATTTTGTCTAAGTCGCTGCTGTCGGAAGAAAATCTCCATTTTTATTGTTTTTCAGTTTTTGACATAATTTGAAAATGCCTGTTCTTTACATTGTCTGTAAATTTCATGATGAATGGACCAAAAAAAAAAAAGCAAAATTCTGGTTCCACTGACTTACATTAAAAGTGAAGTAATCAGATTTCTCAGCGCATGTAAACTCTTACTCTGATTTCTTTCGGATTTCAGTCTACTATATGCTTGACGAAATGAAGGATTTAAATATTCTTCATCTTCTCAATGATGTATGTTCATACTTGCAGGTAAAGTGGCATGATGTTTATGAAAAAAACTCAGCATGAAGTTTGAGTTTTACGACAGGTTTACGTCACGTCTGAGTCATGTGAGTTTATTGGCTGGTTGCAAAGCAGAAATCCAATTACTGTCTGATTCATGTAGACCTGGAGTTTCCTCATCATCTGATTACCCAAGAGCATGTAAAGGAGTTGATCGGATTGCTGACAAAATTTGATTTCCTGCAGTTATCGGATTATTAAGTGCATGTAAACGCTGCATCATTTGCAGCTTTTACAGCGCTAGTGCTACATGCTCAAAAATTTTACATACCACCCAGGAGAGTATGGATTTAAAGAATGATATTTAGCGTGTGTGTCCCATTGGGTCTTGTTAAATACTTCCACTGTTAGCTGAGCAAGCTGGCAAACAGTGATAAGGCTGTCACTGTTCTCCAATTCTCCAAGCCTTTTGGTGTTTACATTGCAGGTTTAATGCACAGCCTAAATCCAGTGAGTTAACGATAACAAAGAAATACTTCATTAGTTAGACAGACATGCTAGTTAGCAGACTTGGCCTTGACCCTGTATATGTTTTGTGTGCTTCTTGATTTGGTTTAACTGGCATTGCAGTTTAGGAAATGGATAATAATTCACTTTCCACTCTTGGAATATTGGGTAAAAAGTGGCATTTTGTAGTTCTGAAAGATCGTCTGAGGAGGCCAGGCCTAGTCATGGTTGCTAAGCTACAGTTGGACCAATTAGGGAAGGGATGTCCTTTACATCGTGTAAGGTTTTATGTACACTGACGAACTGATTAATTACATTAATGTTCATGCTCTCTCTTGCTTCTTGTCCTCACTCCACCTCCTCTTTGTTTTCCCTTATATATCTCTCTTTCTCTCTTCAATCTCTTTCTCTCAGTATGATGGAATATTATGCTAGTTCAGGTTCTCCTCCTCCTCCCCCTCCTCCTCCTCCTCCAGGTCCCCTCATCCCTTCATCGCAGACTGCTTTTGCCACACCCTTAATGGCTCCGGCCCCGCCCACGTCACATCCTGGACCAGTCAACTCAGCTTTATCTTATCCCCTCCCACCTGTCCCGCCACCTGGGCCAATTGTGGCCCCGCCTCCTCCAGGTCCCCCTCCACCTCCGGCTCCTCCCATTCTGCCTCATCCGTTGGGAACGGGAGAAGGGCGGAGACGTGAATCCCAGCCAATCACAGACGGCCGCAGTGACCTGTTATCTGCGATACGTATGGGTGAGTGTGTGTATGTTACAGTGTTGAATGAGTGTGTATAACCTGTGTTAATGCTACCTGTGTAGGGCAGGTAGTGTTTTTCAACTTTTTTGCTCCTTACATTTTTATTTAGACCTTTAAAAGTGTTCATTACACATCTCAAAGACCAGCAGCCAGTTGCACCAGCTGAATGTAAGTTCGATCATAAGTTGGCATGTAGAGTCCATCCTAAAGCTTGTGTTGAGGGTAGTTAGTTTAAAACTAGCGACACACAGAATTTTGGTTGCACCACAGACACTTACAGTACATCTTAACTAGTAAAACATAAAGTGATGGTAGATCAAATCACTGATGCACAGAACAACGTTTTTACTCTGCAGTCAATCAGTAACACTACCCGACATAAACAGGAAACAATACGCATGATCTCCACACGCAGTGACATTTCTCTCTTTTCATGCTACGTTTGCTTTGCTTAAAGTATGATGGTCATATTTGCTATAATTCAGAAGGAGATTGTGTTTATATTAAAGTGGTGTTTTCAAAGCGTCCGTCTCTTGTATGTGTGTTTATTCTGTCCTGCTGCTGGGATTTTTCCGTTGTTCAAACTGGGCTCTCATGCACAATATTTTAACGACACTTTATCAATGAACAATCTGTAATTAATGATTAATGTAATCGCTATTTGAATTTGCTGAATAACAAAAAGGTAATGTTAGCTATGATAGTTATATTTTAAAAATAATCTGCGTTATGTATTCTATGATAATAAGGTCAGCTTAACACACCACGTGAGCACTGATGGAGCTGCTCTTATTGCTGT
This sequence comes from Colossoma macropomum, assembly GCF_904425465.1. Lineage (NCBI taxonomy): Eukaryota > Metazoa > Chordata > Actinopteri > Characiformes > Serrasalmidae > Colossoma > Colossoma macropomum. Next base: position 22,464,104 of record NW_023494794.1, read on the forward strand.
GCACACAGTTGACGTGTGTACATGAATAGAGTTGCCCACCTGATTTGGAAAAACCCTGTAGCAAAATATCTCAGATCCTAACACAAAGTAGGACTCAGGGCTTCGATCTTGTCTGTGTTGTGTTGGAAATCTATGGTCAGGAGGTCTGTGATCTTTTCCATCTCTGATCAACAAAAACGGGTCTATCTATCCTGCAAAAGTGGTGGCCGACGCAAACCGAGACCTTGTATGTTTTCCCGTTGATCAAATCGACCAGTCATTTTAACAATCAGGACAATGATTTTCACAGCAGAACTTACACTTACTATAGGGTATGTGTACATGTTAAGTTGTAACTTAAAGCTACATTGAAACTATGTTACTTGGTGCAACCGATTCAATTGTAGTAGCTCGTAAACTTAAACATAGTGGCAGGTTACGTTCAAACTATGCTATGATTGAACTTACGTTCAGCTGGTGCAGGTGGCTACAGGAGGTTTTTCTTTTCTCTCATCAGTCTGTCAAGTTTCCATATTATTCTTTTTTTTTATGAAAACATTCAACCAAACTCATATCAGTAAAAAAAAAATTAAACCCACAGCTATTCATGTTTGTGCGAGAACTTGTAACACCAATTGGTGTACCACACACTACCAAACAAACCAAATTCTTTTTATTTATTCTTATTCTCTTTATTCTTTACATGTATTTACTTTTTACTTTTATATAGTGAAGCATGTTTTTAAGTGACTTAAAAACAGGCTAAAACATGGTGAGCGTGTGCTGCTGTGATTCACCCTGTAAAGCCTGAAATAAAATCCGCTTGGGGAAGAGGACCAAAGTACAGCTCATGTTACAAAATGTTCTTGTGCTTGTTGCATTCAATTACACATTTCCACCAGAGAGGTCTCCAAATCCCCTAAATTTACATACTGTAGCTTTAGATGTTGCTACTTTTTTGCTTTCACTTAAGTATATTTTTGGTTCCATACTTCCTCTTTTAATGGAATAAAATTTACAAACAGTACTTATACTTTCACTTCTATAGATGTTCTTTATACTTTTTACACTCCTGCATAAATTTTACCAGCAACTGGTGCAAGAGTACAAAGAAAGCGACCCATATTTCACTGCCAGTGAAATTGTGTTATATTTTGACACTTTGTTGTAAACCTTTTAAATATATTTAAAAATGGTAACAGTGCACCTTTTTCAGCCTAAATGTTTAGCATTGTTACTTTATCATTGTCATTTTTTGTCCAAAAATTTCCAGTTGCTGAATTCTGCTGCTTGTTCTGTTTCTAAATTTATTTTGCTTTAAAAGGGCTTAAAGGCAAAAGTCTACACATTACTTATAACTATATGTATTTGTATGCATTTAATATGTGTTTTATTTGTCTGAATGTTCAGGTATCCAGCTGAAGAAGGTGCAGGAGCAGCAGGAGCAGCAGGCTAAGAGGGAGCGGGTGGGCAACGACGTGGCCACTATACTGTCCAGGAGAATCGCTGTAGAGTACAGCGACTCAGAAGACGACTCTGAGCTGGAGGACAACGAGTGGTCAGACTGACTTCTGTCCGCACACTGCTACCTCCTACAGCACGTACACACAAATGCATATACTCGCACACAGACGCACATATAAACCTACAAACACATAATGTCACTGTCATAAGAAAACATTGTATTTTATTGCGTTTTTATGCCAACAGATTTTTCAGAATTTCTGTGTAATTAAACAGCTAAGATGTAAACAGTTTTTAGTGGTTCAGAGTGGTGAAACGCTCCGTTGCAGAGAAACTAAGTCAGAATTGTTTACAGTGGTGGTGATAGAAACCAGATGTTTACAATAGTTTTGAGAAGATTTTGGCCTTCCTTAAAATCCAATCATGGTGGAGGGATACAGGTGCAGGATGTTGTGAGGCAAAATAGTCCCCAAATAAAACCCTTTTTTTTCAGGTTTTTCACTATTTTACCATCATCAACATTACATGTAAAACTCAGAAGACACGTGTAGGTTCACTGGTGGTTTTAAAGTAAATAAAATGTCTATATTTGTGTTGTAGTCATGGTGACACCTGGTTCCTATCACCACCACTGTAAAGACATCTGAACCATTTCACACCAAACCACTCTGAATCACTCTGTTTACATCTTAAAACTATTGTAAAACAGTGTCTCAGTCATCAGGCATGAATTCATAACCATTTCATGTAGTAACTTTTTGTGAGGAAGCTTTTAGAGGTGGACGTCTGGTTCCTATCACCACCACTGTAAACAGTTCTGACTCTTTATATTTCTCTAGAATGGAGCATTTCACACCAAACCACTTTGGATGACTCTGTTTACATCTTAACAATTTAATTATGAAGTTAATGAATTCACTTTTAACATAAAACTGAGGAGAGCAGTGATAACAACCAAAAACGTTGGGAATATTCATTTTTTGATTCAGTCATCGTTTGTCTTAGACTATTTTCCTCTATGTGAAAGCACAACCCTATTTTTTAAAAATCCTGTCTAATTTATGCTTAATTTATTTCATCAACATGATGTGACTGTGTGAAAATGTTTGTGGATGATATTGATGATGATGATTTTATTATATGTTTGCTTTGTATGGAGAGAAGTGAGGGTTTTTTGGGGTTTATGTTTTTCCTTATCAGTCTACTGCTTTAATAAAGTCACCTCCATGTATAAATATTATAAATCTTCATCTCTCTGTGGCTGATCGTGATGAGCAGTGCTTTTAGAAGCCTGGATTTGTCTATCAGAAGAAGCTGCACAGCTTGACATCAGGCTCTGTTGGTTATGTAGGAAATGTATGTAGTTTTTTCTTTAAATTCCAGTTTACAGATACTTTCAGACTGTATCAACCTCAGTGAATAAAAAGCTCAGAACTGTATTTTTAAGCATGTACCCTCTGAGGACCAGCTGGGCACTCAAACCTTTTCAGGTCCTTGAGGTCACATACACTCTTAAAATTAAGTTTTGCTAAATGATTCTTGGCTTGGTGTTCCTGGGAAAAAAATGTAATTACTATAGAAACTTTACAGTACCAGTAGAGGTTGTTTTGTGTCTTTAAACCTTAAAAAGGTTCTTCACACTTACTTTACGCCTTTACATGATCACGTATGGTGATCCCATGAGGAATTTCTGTCCCACTAATATTGCATTTATAAATATGTATGGAAAAGTGTATAAATAAAAAAAGTAAAACCATGGGAATGTCCTTAATGTGTGCATTCCATTAGCATGAATGCTAGTTAGCCACATCAGAGCCGGTTTATCAGAGCCTGGCCTCTTCCTATTTCCCCCGTTATATCAGAAACATGAGCGAGTCCTCAGTGAATGGGGTGAATGGAGCTAAATGGCTAAAAACGAAAAGTTTAAATAGTTTCTAATCACTTGCCCAGAACTTTATTTTAGAAAGTAGATGGAAGTATTCCGCTAAAAAAGCAAAGAAAACTCACCTGTATGTTTTATTTTTCTCTACAGAAAATGGGTTTTAGGCAGTACAATGCTAGCATTACTGCTACTGAGTGCTGATTGGTTGGTGAGCGGAGCAGCTCATTGGCTGTTCACGCTCACAGGTGTCATGAACACAAATAAGGTGCCGTTTTAAACTCCTATAACTCGAGTTCAAAAGCTCTTAAAAATATAACAGCAGTGTTAAAATGTTTCATGCTGTTTAGTCTTTTTGCTCAAATGCTCCATATTAACCTATTCATTTTGGACTTGCTCGGGAGCGCCCTCTAGCATTTGAGAACCCCAGAAGATATTATAGAGTGGTAATTCTCCTCTTTACAAGTTCTCTGGCCACATCTCCTTTTGGTAATTCTATGCTAAATTCAACCCTCTTACTCATTTAAGACACTGTCAGCAAAGCAACCTTGCAAAAATGAGAGATGAACATTGAAAATGGTTCTATATAGCACCAAAAAGATTGACAGCAGAACCCTTTTTGGTGCTATATGGAACCATTTTCAAAAAAGTTGGTGCTATATAGAGGCATATACAACACATTCTCCATCAGTCTGAAGAACCGTTTCACCATGCAACCATTTAAGAATAAAGTTGTTCTTTATAGAACTCAAGGTTCTAAATAGAACCATACCCTTTACCAAAAAACCCTAGAAGAACCATCTTTTTAAAGTGTTCCACATTGAAGTCAGCTAGTAAATTAGCCAGAGTATGTTATTTGAATTTGCATAAAGATTAGCTTAACTGTGGATTAATAGTATATTAGCTTAATATGTCCAGTAAATAAAGGAGAAAATCTACATGACCCTTTGTTTAACTGTAGATTCACACAGGATTGTCCTTTAGCACCAACAAAGCACTCAATGTGCGCATTGATAGCATGTTTTTGCTAATCTTCTGCCTAAACAGAGTGAAAAAACCTTGATTTGTGAGACTTCCTGAACTGTTGTTAACATGGTTGCTAGCTCTGTGCAGATTGTTACAGGAATCTAGTTAGCCTGATGAGTTTAGCAGCTAGCTAAATAGCAAGCTAATGTTAGTGTTAGCTGGCCAGTTAGCCACCAAGCTAGCTAATATTATGAAAATGGCTTTTTGTGACACCACCTGAATGGTTCTTAAAACTGAAGGGTTCTTTACGGAACAAAAAGTGTTTTCCTCCTTCCAAAGAATGTTTTTGTTTCTGTAAAATGACAGTGTATGGGTAAGTAAGGGTATGGGAACCAAGATGGACCCTGAAACCCTTTTTATACCCTTGGTACAAAGCTAACTAGCCACTAAGTGGCACTGTGTGACATACTTTCTGGGAATTCTCCTTAATACATTCCTGTCTTATAGAATCAGTAAGGTATCAATGCATATGTATCACCAGATCTACATCAAATTATCCATGATGTTCTAATATTGCCTTTATAATATATATTTTATCATGATATAATCATTTTGATAGGTTCTCTTTTACTTCTTGATTAGGAAAAATAAATGTCTGATTAAAAAGTGTCAGCATATCAGTTGTGTTTAGGTGCAACAGACCACAACCCTGGTGATTATCTGGCCTTTAAGATTAAAGTAATAACAGTTTAATATTTCTCTGCTCATTATGAGGTTGTGTAAAGTCAAAAAGCCCGCAATGTCCAATTAAAGGTCGTCCTATTACCGTTGTCTCCGTCTGTTTAAGAGTGTTGACTTTCCACTCAAAGACACTCCAGATATCTGCCCCTTCAGACAGTAAGGCCATTGTGTCCAGCATCTGGTTCTAAGCTGCTACTAGTCTGAGTGATTGAATTAAGCTGCATCTGCTTGACTCAAATTACACTTGAATAGAACATATTCAGCTAAAATACAAATAGTTACTGGATAAACGTTTGGATTTAGAGAAAGATGTGAGCTCTGCCTGTAGAACCACCAAATATTTCAGAGTAGTGATGCAATTAATCTACGGCCTAATTTTTGATTTGAATGTTTATACTTTCTTCAGTTTCTTCTCACTTTGCCCCGTCACAGAGCCGCAATCATTCGAAGTTCCATCTACACCACAAGAATTTATTCATTTTATGGTGCAATGAAAGTCATATCGCCCCTACATTTCCTATAGTGTATTACAATCTGTCAGAATAACCGTCTGGATCATATGCTCATTATAGAGCACTGTTTAAGTGGAACAACGGAAGGCATATCACCCCCTACATTTCCTGTTAGTGTATTACAGTCTGTCAGAATGACTGTGTGGATTAGTTGAACATTATAGAGCATTTTTCAAATGAAACAATAGAAGCCATATCACCCCCTACACTTCCTGTAGTGTATTACAGTCTGTTAGATGTTTCTCCCTCCATATGTGTGGTGTCACAACTACTTAAGCTTCCCCCATTGTCTCCTACAGCCAAATCCAGACGTCAGTGTTCCAGGCTGATTTGTAAGTCTTGCACTAAATGCTGAAGGAATATTATGTATAGAGTGGACATAAATGCAAGTCTCCCAAGTGAAGATCGGTTAACAGTTAACCTCAGCAGGCCTGTCCTAGTGGTTCAACAGTTGGCTTACCTTTCAACTGTCGGAACGTCATCGGTCATTCTAAAGTGAGTTAAAAGCTCTTCTATCTGTAGTTCTCACAGTTTTCCTCTTTTTCATTTCAGCAGTGGAGTATTCTTTCCATTCACATGATGTTTGGTGAAGATTGCTTTGCTCATTTTAGTCAGTAATCCAAGCGCCTCTCCATTTACTCAGTCCTTAAATCTGTTTTGCTAAAGGTGTGGTAGTAGTTGAGTGGACTGACTGTTGGCATTTTTTTCCTCACAGGTTACGACCAAAAAGCCAAGGCCTTTCTAAACACAATGGCAGAGGATTACAACCTTTTAATGATTCAAAGCCACAGTCGGGCCCATTGTAAACTCATGAATGGGCCGAGTTAACCACGTACTAGTGGCTCTAGAAAGAAATCCCATACGAGAGCGGTGGTGTGAAATTGATCAGAATCCATCGGTCATCTCTGCTAGATGGATTTTATTTTCTGTTGAAAGAAAGAAAATCTCAAAAATAGGAGATTTACAGGAGAAGGCAAGAATGTTGTTAACTTCTGAGGTCATGCAAAGAGATTTTATTCCGGCTTGGACCAGTTTTTGAATTTTGGAACGTTTCTATTAATCCATTCATCATAAACTTTTTAACACAGCTGCTGCGTTAAATGACGTAGAGGAAGAAAAATGAAAAAAATGGAGATGCTTCTTTGGGGTTTTTTGGACAGCGACACTGTATTTTCATAAGAATGTCTTTAAATGACTCACTTTTTCATGTAGAGATTTATGCATACAAACAGCTTGCATTAACATGTTTTTACATGTTAGATGTTCGAGGTAAATATGTAAAAATATGTCTTTGATTTAAATAAAAATGTGAAATAAAATTGTAGAATAGTGCAATTCAAACCAAATTTCTCCCCGAGCTGTAGTCAATCAGACAAGACATGTTTGGTGTCTGAAGTTCTTTAGTTTTAGCACTTGGGCTATGGGGCTAATGTAGTTAGCAAGTAATGGAACCTCATACTTTAGTGTTTTTACTTTTGTTTTGCTGTTAGGTTTGGACTTTAATCCAAACTTAAAGGTTTAACACTGGTAGAGGGTGTTTTTGAGCAGTCATTTTACTATGATTTTAACAATTTAACCCAGAGCTCTGAGAGCTGTTTTAGGCTAAATATTCAGGCTAGCATGTGTTCTCTTTTTTTGTCCAATTCTTTGGCTTAGAGCAATAATTCTTCACCTCAGCCTTAGTATTGCTGATTGGTCAAGACATGTTTGATGTACTTTGTTAACTTAGTGCTGAACCTACAAGGCTAAGGTAGCTAACGTATTAGAAGCCTATTAGCATCATTAATGCTTAGCATCTGTAGGCTAACTCTAGGCTAACTCATCACACACTTGCCTCAAACTCTGTGAAGTTGTTCAGAAATCTCTAACAGGCTTGATTATGTGGTTTCTGACAATGTATGATTTACTATACACGTACACAAATATCCGTTAGCATAGCAGTAGCAGCCGCCATGAGGCCTGAATTTTGTTTGTACTTTTGTCTGTTTTTAAAGATTATAAAGATTTAAAGTATCTGAGCTGAATGAAGTCTTACAGAACAGGACTTAAAGAGAAGAAAGGGAGATTTTCTGAATTTTCCGACGAGGTCGTCCGCAGTTTAATCGATTTAGCAGAGAATGCCGCTGCGATGAAAGATGGGAATAAGTTCATACACAACAAAATAAAAACACAATCTGGCGAGCGGATGCCATGCTTCTTTACACTTTTTGTTTACTGTCCCCCTGTTGCATGCACACTGCACCTGGTCGTCTGTCTGGTGTTTTTCTTTTCTTTCTGTCTTTCTTTTCGCATTCTTTCTCACACTGTGCTTCCCTTGTTTCCGAGAATTTGAAATTGTTTTTTCAGTGGAATTAAAAAAACCCTTTACAAACACATCAAGTGCTGCTGGTGCTGTTTGCTTCAAAAGGCCTCCCTCCTTTTTTTTTTCCTTCAGAAAAGTTCCCATAGCGGACTCCTACAGGCATGCGGGGAGCCTCCCACGGGCCTGCTTGTGTTATGTGTTTGCGCTGGTGGTTTAAGTGGTGCATGCAGCCATGCTAAGATTATTAAACCACTGTTTTACCACTCGACTTAATCCTCAGCCTATACAAAAGTAAAATCCATAAAGAGGACAGACAGAGAGAGGGAGAGAGAGACAGCGAGAGAGAGTGAGAGGCAGAGAGAAAGAGAGAGAGAGAGACAGAGGGGGAGACAGCAAGAGAGAGGGAGTGAGTGAGGAGGAGGGTGAGATTATCGAGGGTTAAACTCTTGACAGATCCGTTCTGACGGCTGGTTTTCCCACCGTTGCCAGGGACGCCCGATTCCGGGCGTTCGACTCCGCCAACGGGCACATAGATTCGTATGTATGTTTGTTTTTGTGAGGTTTCAGGACAAAAAATATCCTGATTTTGTAGAAAAAATGGAGAAAATCAGGGTTAACCTACAGTGTCAGACTCTTTTAGATTTTAATCAACAATACATTTAAAACTGAAAAGGCAACAACGTTACTGAAGTTAAGTTCAGGGTTAAAATTCTTATTACATCTAGGTACTTGCATATGTATACAATAAATACTTGACATATTATAACAATTAGATACTTACATATATAGAATAAATATGGAATTATTACATCTAGGTACTTTCATGGGACATGTTCTAATTACATATATATGCTGTTACATATATACAAAACACATATTACATTGTTATTACATCTAAGTACTTACACATATGTATAACATATATGGAACATATTACACATAGGTACTTATATTAAGCACCTTTATACATATACATATATATATATATATATATATATATATATATATATAGAGAGAGAGAGAGAGAGAGAGATACATACATTATATATATATATATATATATATATATATATATATATACAGTATATATACAGTGTATATAATATATACAGTATAATCATAGCAAATACATACTATATTACATATCAAAACCTTGCACACCTCACACTGTGTGAACATCTCATGAAAAATCAACCAGTAGAAGTGGTCCAAAAATCTTGTTATATTAACCTAAATTAAATTACATTATATATTTAGATGCTAAAAAGTTATTATGCTGCAAAGTCACTGTTTCAGACATACATGGATTTGCTATGACAGAAATATCCTGTATATAATGCATACGATCCTGATAAGGTATGAATACAAACATGTGTGTGTACGTGAGATGTGTGCAGGGCTGTCCACCGTCCGCCCCCCGAGGTGTCCGAGCTTTCCGTCCACAGCTGTGGCCATCTGGCGGCGGCCGCCACAGGGGTTTTGTTTAATGGAGCGCATCCTATTCTCCTGCAGCCTGCTAAGGTTTGCATTAAGGTTGAACTCGGGTGCATTAACAATCCTCAGATAAAGTAAACCCTGTGTCTGAAACATCTCTCCCCCCTCCCCGTCCGCCGCGCACACAACAGAGACCCTCTCCGAAGGGTGAAAAGGACGTCTTCACACACAGGGCATGAAAGAGGATCTTAGCCAATGCCACTGACTGTCTTCTGTCTCTTTTGTTTTTGTCCTCTCTTGTGTTTTTTTTTTTTTGCCATGCCATGGAGATATGTCGGGTTGGTGGGTGGAGGGGGCGGGGTGTGTGTGGAGAAATGTTGCAAAAAAAAAAAAAGACAGAAAGAACAATAAAGTTGGTACGTGCCAAGTGCCAATTGTCTTGTCCTAATTGGCATCAAAATGCCAACTTTCTCTGTGTTACCATACAGGTGAACACGCTCCTGGGAAAGGGAGCGTTTTCTCAGCGGCGTAGGAGAGAGACGCCGTCCCCCGCTTTTTTATCCCAGGCCTAAACGGATTAGTCGTGCCACTGCTCTCCCGGCTTTCACGCCGCTGTCTACTTCCCATCTCCTTTTAATGTGATTAGCCCAGCTCCTGTGGTCTCCTCCTTCTCCAAAAAGAGCCCTGAGCCGGGCCCCTCCCAACACTGCCACCTTTGTCAGGCTGGTAGCTGGGCTGGAGTTAGCGACGTGCCTGGTTATTCGAATGCACGGATATCCGAACTCGTCTAGTACCCCTTTACTTAAACAAGTCTTCCAGAAAGAGTGTAGTAGTTTGGAAATAAAAAGGTTTTTGAATAAGCCTGTATTATAATTGGCCCACATTCTACATATTTTTGAGGTCTACTTATAACATCCGTGTGGGTTTATAACTAAAAAAAAAAAAACAGTCATAATTCATTTCACCTCTTTTTATCCCTTAAATTTCAACAGACTATTTGTTACTGTGTCTTTTACAATGTCTTATATATGTAAATGACCTCTGCGTAGCCAAGTTATGGAAAGTGAGACTGTCAGTCATCGTCACTCAGTCGTCATTAATAAAGCATCAGTGTTCCCTCAACAGGTGTGTTCAGCTACTATAACACTGAACAACCCACAGGTGCGGCAGTATGAAGACCAGTGACATCATCTGCCTGTCCGTTAAAAGCCCAGGGAATCATGGATAAGCCTGACTGTTTCTCCTAATCTCTTCTATATGCACACACTTCTGCATGAATGCACTAACTTTCTGTGGAATAATCTTTACCGTTGCTTGGCAACCACAAAATGCTTCTAACAAAATTCAATAAAGAATTCTGTTTATCATGTTATTATTATTGATAAGTATATGGTATATATTTCACATTGTATTTTGTGACTGTATAATAAAAGCAGTAATCCACAGCATTTACACTGATTTTGTTCTGCTTTACATCAGCCTGATGAAACACCACCTGCAGTGGATTACTGCTAATATAAAATCACTGTATATGTAAATATTAATATAAAAAATAAAAATAGTTATGTATTTAACTGTATTGAAGATATGAACACACCTTTGAACTTTACACTGACAGGGGGTGGGTCCACCTATTTGGAGGTGACATCAGCACTATCAAGGAGTGGATCAGGGCTGTTACCATGGTAACCAGAGTACTTTACAATAAGTAGCTTAGCTCTGTGAGTTACATTATGAGGCAGGATATTTGATGGTAAGACAAGTTAACAATCAAATCTATATTCGTTTATCATGCTAATTTTCTTACAGCTGAATAAAGCATGTGTTGTTTCTTTATACAGAGCTGAGCTTCCTAATCATCAGACATATATAACCTGCAGTGAATGCACCCTAATTTAATAACTTCTATGGTCTGTCTCTGTAAGATGTTTTTCATAAAATTAACATTGTGCACTAAAAAAATGTGCATTTTACTTACTTGATCCAAACACATAATTTCCTCATGACTGACTAAAATATGTGATCACAGTTTTGTCTTTTAGTTTACTTTGATGTCATTTTTTTATTGATGTAATATTCCTATGGAAATGATGAACAAATTTACTAAAATGATTTTAATGTCATTTTAATGCAGTAATTAATTCATCAGTTAATTATTGAAGCAGTGTGCCACCCTAATAAAATCTCTTGGTCTCACCCAGCTGCCCATTCTAAAAGCTCTAGCTACACCCCTGTCTGTGTTCTGATTGGCTACCTTATATTGTGCCTCATTCAAAAAAGCAGTCTGGACTGAAACATACCTTATAACTTCAGGGGGCAGGGCTAAATGGAATGGATTAATGTATGTAAATGCATTGAAGTTTTTTCTTTTGACATCGAAAAATGATTCATTTTTGTACCCTAGTTTCCTAATTTGGACTGTAAGGACTGGGAAGTAAACAGTACATTTTAGAAACTTCTACAATATTTGCATACTACATCAGACTCTTTTACGTCAAAAAAGTGAGGAAAATGAGTCATGATATAGGTCAGAGGTCGGCAACCCAAATGTTAAGAAGAGTCATTTTATCCTTTCAACAAAATCAAACCACTTTGGCAGCCACAACATTTTATGTCCATTTTACCTTTTTGGCTGTAAATATGTCTCAGTATGTGCTAATGTGCTAGTATAAGCTAAAAATGTGATCTAAACGAAAAAACAGACTCACTTTGCTCTGCTTTAAGCTTTAGCTCAGCTATAGCTGCTTTTCTCGCATCTCCAGCAGGAAACTTTTCCTCACAAATAGAATAGTTTCCTTCCCTTAATGTTTGTTTTTTCACAAGGCTGAAGTCGCTTCTCATTCTTCAGCTTCTTATTTGAATTTTCCCGTTCCACCTTAAATGGTGCCTGAGGTGCCAGAATGTAACTGTTGTACCATTTAAGGTGGAACGGGACAATTCAAACAAGCAGGTGGCGAATGAGAAACTGACTTCAGCCTTGCAACCTTTTAGTTTTTGACAGTTTCCTGTTGCAAACAAAATGTATCAGGAAACCAGCTGGAGTGATTATAAACGCAAATAAGTCCATTTATCTCCAAATTATCTATGTTTGTCTTAAATTTCTAGCAACAGGGTTAAAGGGCGAATTAGCAGTTCTGCATTAACTCTAGTGTTAAAGACCATTTAGTCTTAAAACTGCGCTGAACGATCAGCAGAGCTTTATTTTACTGCAATGGAGGATTATTTTATTTTTACCTAAAAATCAAATTCTGCTGTGGAGCCACAACAGGACAGTAAAAGAGCCACATGTTGCTGACCCCTGATATAGGCCCTTTAGGTAAGCATTTGACTGACCGTGCAGCATAAAACTGCAAGACACAAGTCACAAACGAAAGCTCTCTTCCTTCACCCTAACAGCTGTTTGAACACATTGTCCAACATTGTTGAACACATTGTTGAAATGTACAGCCTATGGAATACTTAGCTATGCCCCAGATAGAAAGAGGATAGTGGGCCACTGTTAGCACTCTGATGGCAAAGCTGGAGGCCCACAGGCTTTTTGCAGGTATTTAAACAGAATATTAGACAAAATGCCACTTTTCATAGCTTATTTTGCACTCACAGTCCAATTTATTTTTTTTTCCTTTTTTTCTTTCTTTAGTTATCCTTTGTAAATTAGTTTAGTAAATCATTTTAATCTAGCACAGTGTCAGCAACAACATTTCCAACAAAATTGTTTTAGATTAGATCTAGTGATTCATTTTGTCTCAGTAGTTTGTAATGTTTGTCTTATTTTCCAAAATAAAAGCATTTAAAATATATTTGAGGGAATTAAAGACTATTTAGGCCTCATATGCAGGGCAGTAATCTGGATGGTCCAAGGGTGGACCAGCAGTGGCAAACAGTCACTGGGGTGCCGAACTTATCAGTGGACAGATATATGCTTGCTTTCTGGGGCTAGTTAACTCACATTGTGCTAGCGATCTTAACTAGCGTTAGCTAGCTAACACTAGCTCTCCTTCTTGTTGTTAGGACATAACACTGTGTATAGCTGGCTAATGTTAGCTTTAGCTGGCTAATGTAAGCCTGTACATTAATAAGCGGATATTATCTCTCCTTCTCCCTCTAAGCTTCATGTTTGTTCAGTGTTCTGATATGGAAGAGCTTTTAACTGAAGTTTTAATGTTAAACTTCAAGCTCAGAAACAGTATAAATTTCTAAGCTAAGCTTCTTTAGGCTTCATCACATCTACATCTACTCCTGCAGTGGCTAATGTTAGCTTTATTCACCATAACTAGTATAAATGTTCTAGTTCAGGGTTTATTGGTTGTCATGGGAAACTTACCTCCATAGCTGAAACCTCTAAAAAATGTAGAGGTTAAAAGTAGAGTTCAACTAATCAAACCACATCTGATGATGTATGTATGTTGAATCTTTGCTGGGTAAAGTGCAACTGATTGTATGCAGGGTCTGTTTGAAAAGAGGCCTATTTTGCCTTATGTTTCACAAAATAGGTACAGCTAAACAGAGCTATAGGCAAAAAAGAATTGTATAGTATAAAAGTCATTCAACTCTGAGTTATTGTTCTGCAGGTCAACTCCTCTAGTTTGAGGGTAGGTGGTGAGGGATTTGTGTTGCCCATGAGTGGGGCAGGTATTATGGGACATTGATTCCTAACAGAAAATTATTTTTGTGTGGGACTAGATTGAATCCATGTCTGAAAAATCAACTCACAGCTGTGTGCAGTCTTTCCAGACAACATTTTCTTAGCCCTATACCAGATATGATCTGTGAGAGCAAGAACCCAAGACTGGCACAACCAAATTTAGAGTCCTAAGGACTGGAACTACTAAAAGTAAGAGCCCTAAATACTGCTATTACCATGAGTAGCAAGACTGGTATTACCAAGAGTGAGAGCCCTAATAATTGGCATTATCAAAAATGAGAGCCCTAATGACTGGCATTACCAAAAGTGAGACCCCTAAAAACTGGAACTACCAAAGTGCAGGTCCTTAAAAATGTCTGTACGAAGATTAAGAGCCCCAAAGACTGGCACAACCAAAAGTAGCAATAAAGACTGGCAGAACCAAGATTAAGATAAAGACTGGCACCACCAGGGTGAGAGCGCTGCAGACTGACACTTCTAAGAGTAGTCTTAAAGACTGGCACTACTAAAAGTTATAGCCTTAAAGTCTGCCACTATCAAAAGTAAGTACCCTAAAAACATGTACTACAAAGAACAAGACTCAGAAGCAGAACCCATAAAGCTATGGAGTGAGAGCCCTAAAGAATAAACCATTGAGCAAAACAGTTTTAAAGAATTTCCCCACCAAAAGTAAAGGCTGGCACAACCAGGAGCAAGAGCCCTAAATAATGGCACTACCAAGAAAAACAGCCCTAAAGGCTGGCACACCCAAGGGTAAAGACTGGTACTACTATGAACAAGAGCCCAAAAAACTAGCACTATCAAAAGTAAAGTCCTAAAGACTGGCACTACCATGAGTAACAAGCCTAAAGACCAGCACTACCATGAGTAACAGCCCTAAAGACCAGCACTACCATGAGTAACAGCCCAAAAGGCCAGCACTACCGTGAGTAACAGCCCTAAGGATTCACATCACCATGAGTAAGATTCCTAAAGACTGGCACCACCATGAGTAACAGCCCTAAAGACCAGCACTACCATGAGTAACAGCCCTAAAGACTGGCACTGCCATGAGTAACAGCCCTAAAGACCAGCACTACCATGAGTAACTGCCCCAAGGACTGGCACCACCATGAGTAAGATCCCTAAGGACTGGCACCACCATGAATAAGATCCCTAAAGACTGCCATGATGATAAGTAACAGCCCTAAAGACCAACACTACAATAAGTAACAGCCCTCAAGAAAAGGCACTACCATGAGTAACAAGCCCTAAAGACCAGCACTACCATAAGTAAGCTCCCTAAAGATTGTCACCACCATGAGTAACAACTCTAAAGACTGGCACTACCATGAGTAACAAGCCTAAAGACCAGCACTACCATGAGTAACAGCCCTAAAGACTGGTACTACCGTGAGTAACAGCCCTAAAGATCAGCACTACCATGAGTAACAGCCCTAAAGACTGGTACTACCATGAGTAACAGCCCTAAAGACTAGCACTACCATGAGTAATAGCCCTAAAGACTGGCACTACCATGAGTAACAGCCCTAAAGACTGGCACTACCATGAGTAACAGCCCTAAAGACTGGCACTACCATGAGTAAGAGCCCTAAAGGCTGGCACTGAGACCTGATTCAGCTTATCAGCTTTATGAGCTGAGTCAGATTGCACCACAGGATAAAACACATCAGTTGTCATGCACAGAGTCTCTGGTATTATGATTGAAAATGTCTTTTGACAGTGCAAATCATTGAGCTTAATCTCTGACTCAAATGTCCCTTTGGTCTCCATGTCCTTTCATGATGACATTATTAACAGCCATAATAAAACAGAAACAGAAACACTGCTAAAGCATGAGTCTGTCAGCTGCTCTTTGCTTTTTCTGCCCGAGTTATGACATCTTATTTGACAGAATCGTCCTGGAGAAAGAAAAAATGGAATTTCTCCTTCACATGAAAGCCTCCATAGATCTGCATAACCTTTGTGCTTCTTTATCAGCTCTGTTCTTTGTTTCTGTGTGAAATCCAGACCCCTGATCCTCCTCTTTTAAGCAGGAGTACAGTGGAGATTTCGCACCCCCCCCTCCTTGTCCCCCCCACCATATCCGCCCCCTCTCAACCTTCACGTGAGCTCACAACTCTGGCTGGCTGACGGGACGGAGGATTAAAGGCTGTGATTAAGACGGACGGCGGCACCCCAGCGTGTGCTGTCTCTGTCCGGCCCGAGAAGATGGACTGGGGAAAGTGGAAGGATGAGAGGAGATCTTTTTTGGGTTGTATGGAGGGAGGGGGGGGTTAAAGTCTGAAAGCAGCTGTCTGTCCACAGTGAAGTACCCAAATGCCAGCTTTATATTGGGCCTACGGATCGGTTGTGTCTCTGTTCCACTGTAGAGGACAGGACTGGATAATACCAGTGGTGAGTTCACCACTTGTAGTTTTAGGCCTTCACTGCAAAAAAAAGGCATCTTGGCAAGCGAAATCATCTTAAATGTAGTCTAAATATCTAATATTTCCTATTTTGAGATGTAGGAAAATTATAAGATTATTTCGCTTATTTCTAGACATTTTTACTTATTTGAAGTAATTTCATTAAGTGAAATTATCTCACTATATTGGCAGATAATTGGATTTATTTCAAGAAATATGCTTGAAACAAGCAAAATTATCTGCCAGTATGGTGAGATAATTTTACTTAATTCACTTAAAATTACTTTAAACAAGCACAAAACATCTAGAAATAAGTTAAATAATCATATAATATTCCTAGAACATCTCAAAATGCAGTGTTTAATTTGGGTTCAGTTCTTTGAAGGCCTAGTAAACCCTGAGAATTCCCCACTGGATATTGCATGTAGGTCTTTGACATGACATGCATTTTCTGTGTCCATTATTTTCCCCCAAAAAATAATTTAATAAAGACGTGACATACATCAAATAATTCATAAATACCGCGTGTGAAACAAAGTTCAGTGCATCAATATAAAATTAATTTTAGTTTCTTTTTGCCTCCAAAAATGAAAAAGGTTTTGGTTGTGCAACTGTGCAGTCATACATATTGATTAAGTAGACTATCAAAAAGGGTCATTTCTACATAACTTTTCTACCTATTTTTCTAAATAAAACGATTTGGCATGATTTCATGTTAAAAAAAAACTTCAAAATAAAAAAACATTTTTCAAAATAAGGCAACTTTGACTTTTATTTTGACATGCTTATTTTACCAAAGAGGTGCCATTAAGAAGACCCCAAATGACTTTCATGGTGCAATGCTAAGGTCAGTAGCCCTTTCGCAGGTTGTGTCATGGTTAGAATCGTTCAGTTTACCATGTCAGGTGGTCTGACCTCGGGAGAACAATGAAAATGTGTAATTATTATAATAATATTTATTTATTTGAATAAGTAAGTATGAACTCAAGTTGAAGGACAAAGGTTTCTACAGGTAAATAAGTAGATGCCTGTTTTAATTTAAATTAGTCTGAAAAGTCAGGCGGCTCAACCAGCCAGTCAGATGGTGCAACCAGACCAGCATAGTTTAATAACTGAAATAAGCAATGAAAGCTTTGACAACACTCACTATATTTAAGATCTAAAATTCACAGATTTAAATGCAGATATATATGCAAATACAAACAGGCACATCATGCCCTTTTTAATAAGATTTTAAAAATTGCCAGTTTGAAAACCTTATTTGTCACTGACCCATATTATTGGTAATTGATATCTACAGCACAAACATAGACATTTTATTTACTATCCAAAACACCAGTCAACCTACACATGTCTTCTGAGCTTTATATGAAATGTTGATGATGGTAAAATAGTGGAAAATCTGAAATAATAAGTTTTCTCTGGGGACTGTTTTTGCCTCACAACACCCTACATGTACCCCTTAACCATGAACAGCTTTTAGAAATATGTTCTAGACCACAAAACTATTAAACATATATAGAACAATGTCTCAGTCATCAGGCAGTGAATTCATAACCATTTTATGTAATAACTTGCAGTGAGGGAGCTTTTAGAGGTGGACATCTGGTTCCTGTCACCACCACTGTGAACAGTTCTGACTCTCTAAGTTTTTCTAGAATGAAGCAATGATAACATCTTATAAGTTAATATTTCAAGAAGCGTTTCTTTGTTTGTACTATTTTTCACTTTATTTGTGGCATCATTTTGTTTGAAGGCTGTTGGTCAGGAATCAAGATGTTGAATGAAATGACCACTGGATGGCTGTGTTGAGCCACTGGCTTTGCAAATCCGATCAAAATGTGCCCTTAACCGCAAACGTTAATATGCACTCAAAGTATTGGATAATTAGAGCTAATTGCTAGGCGTTTGGTAATTCTTATGCTTAGCATGAACAAAATAAAACAATATAAAATAAAGTAATAAATATGAAATAAACAATAAATGGAAACAAATCTTCAATAATAAGAATACATTTTGAATTAGAATTCAAAGAAGTTACATATTCAAACTCAACATTTACTCACAGTACTGACACACACCGTCCACATCAGCCATAACATTACCTTATATCTACACTCACTGTCCATTTTATCAGCTCTGCTGACCGTCTAGGAGCACTTTGTAGTTCTACAGTTAGAGACTGTAGTCTATCTGTTTCTCTGCATACTTTGTTACCCTGTTCTTCAATGGTGAGGACCCCCACAAGCCCCCCACAGAACAGGTATTATTTGGGTGGTGGGTCATACTCAGCACTGAAGTGACACTGACGTGGTGGTGGTGTGTAAGTGTGTGTTGCGCTGGTCTGAGTGGATCAGACACAGCAGTGCTGCTGGAGTTTTTAAACACCTCAGTGTCACTGCTGGACTGAGAACCAAAAACATCCAGCTACCAGCATCCTGTGACCACTGATGAAGGACTAGAGAATGACCAACACAAACTGTGCAGCAGCAGATGAGCTATCGTCTCTGACTTTACATCTACAAGGTGGACCAACAAGGTAGGAGTGTCTAATAGAGTGGACAGTGAGTGGACACAGTGTTTAAAAACTCCAGCAGCACTGCTGTGTCTGATCCACTCGCACCAGCGCAACACACGCTAACACGTCACCTGTCACTGCAGAGCTGAGAATGACCCACCACCCATTCTGCTAGAAAACCAGCATAGTGCAGCATAGCTGGTAACCAGCAAAACCAGTATATGTTGTGTTTTGGATGCTGGTACGCTGGTCAACCATTATGACCATGTCGGGTGACCAGCTAAATCAGCACCGGACCAGCCTAAACCAGCACAGGGCATCAAATGCATGCTGGTCTCATAATACCTGCTCTATGGTGGTCCTGTGGGGGTCCTGACCATTTAACAATAGGGTGGCAAAGTATGCAGAGAAACAGATGGACTACAGTCTGTAACCGTAGAACTACAAAGCGCTCCTATATGGATAGTGGAGCTGATAAAATGGACAGTGAGTGTAGAAACAAGGAGGTGGTTTTGATGTTACGGCTGATCGGTGTAGATTCATTTATTATACTATTATAGGCTGATTATGTGGAATAAACACAACTTTACTTAACATGTTATTAACTTTGGACTGAAGTGAAAGCGAACTAAACCGTGTCTTGAGTGGAATCGGCTTGTTTTTGGTCTCGCCCGTCCTCCCCCCTCTTCCTTCTTCCACGTGGTACGTTCCTGGTGACGTCAGCGCCCAAACGAACATGGCGCTGTAGTGTCCACATGGTCTGGATCTCCGGCTTTATTTTGGTCCTTGATTTTCTTGTTTATAATGCGGCAAAAGAGCTTTATCTGTTCTTTTCCAGACTGCCAGGCGGCTTATGACAAACAGTGGAAACTAGAGGCTCATCTGTGTAAACACACCGGAGTGGTGAGTTTCAGAAAGAGTCTCATTTACAAGTAATGTAAACCTGTAAATGTCTTATAGAGGAAGAACCAAAATTACTGCTTTAATATGTGTCTTATGGCAGCGATTCGATATGTTCGCGATATTTTAGTGTTGGCTCCATACGATGTGGTCAGGTTTCTTTTCATAGCATCATGATCCATATCGCTGTTGTAGGAAGAAAACCTTGTAGTCTAGTAATGTAGTAAAATACATGCTCCTGTTTTTTTTCCATATGGAAAATCTAGAGGTCACCCTTCAAATGTCCAGTCAAAGAGGCTGAAGAACTATTTTCAGCGCCAGGAAAAATGCAGAAAACATATCTAGTAGACAATCAGACATAATTCTCAACAACTAAATCTAATATCAGCTGTTTGAGTGGTCAGTGAGTCACTCTTTACCTTCATTACAGCTTCCATTCACTTTCAGTTTCTCTAAGAAATCTGCAGACACGCCTCCAAAGTCCAGTCAGAAGCTGGTTGATCATTTTCTGAAGTAATCAAACACATTCAGTGATGTTGAGGTCTGGACTCTGGGGCGGTCAGTCCATTGTTCAGCTTCTTTGTTTGATGTGTCCGTCTCCTTTTCTCAGTGAGGTTCTTCTTGACAGCTACACATCCTTTCAGACCCATAGCGCTGAGTCGTCTTCTCACAGTGGAAGGATGGACAGAAACACCTGTGGATGTTTTCAGATCTGAAGCAGCTTGATTTTCTCCTCTCTCTCAAAGATGAAAGCTTTTAAGTGCTGTTTATCTGATGGGGGCAGTTTTGGTGGTCAGGGCAGGTGATTGTTAGGAGCCCCATTTTCTCTGTAGCTTTTAATCATTCTTTCAACATTTTAGAAACTAGTGTTTTTACACTTTTTTTCCTTCAGAAATACCTCTTAAAAACGATAACTTGTACCCAATGGCTGTTTTGACTGGAAAGTAAATAAATGAGGGGTGGTCTCAGACAGCACTGTATATGCAGTACCTTTAACAACATCTGTTTTTTTTTTTCTTTCCTTATTTGTTTTTAAATTTTTTTGCAGAGGCCATTTGAGTGTCAGTATGAGGGCTGCAGTAAATCTTTCTGCACTAAATCGCATCTTACACGTCATGAGCTCACACACACCGGCGAGAGACCCTTCAAGTAAGCAGTCGAGCTGATTTAGAGGTTTTCAGATTTTTAAACCAGGTTTTTTTATGTGCTGAGTTTGTTCATTCAGTGTGAATTATTATTATTTTTATTATTATTATTTTAATTTTGACATTGGGCCAACATTTTAACTTGGTTCTATAATAATCTGATTGTGAATGAAGCTAAATGGTGGTAAATGTTAATGTTGTCGCTCTGTCTTGTGTCTGCAGGTGCACTGAAGGAGGATGCTCTCAAGCTTTCACCACAAACGCCAACCTGAAGAAACACGTTTCACGCAAACACAGACTACAAGTGAAACAGTACATTGTGAGTTTATTACTGTACATTTATGAGTAAAGCACTTTTAGGATTTCTGTGCTTGGCTTGCGCTGTCCTAAAATTGTGGACATACTTCCTCTCTGTCACGTACTACGTAGCCTCAAGATAAACTTTCGCTGCTATGCAGATGACACACAGATATACCTTAGCACTAAATCTACTGAAAACCCACCCCTCACTCACTTAGAAAACTGCCAAACAGAAATTAAAGCCTAGATGAAGCACAACATCCTCAGGTTAAACAGTGATGAAACATAACTCATTCTTATATTCTCTCCATTGACAATGTAACTGTGTCCCCTTCCCCCTGATACAAAATCTGGGCATCTTCTTTGACTCAACTCTTTCATTCAGTGCACACACAATCTCTGTAATTAACAGCTTTTTTTCCCACCTCAGTAACATTGCAAAAATTTGACCACCTCTGTCTTTATCCAAAATCTTAGGTGCGTGGCACCCTTGTACTACTTAAATATACATAAATATATATTGCTGTTGTCAGAACAAAACCTCGTATCTCCATTTTTGTCATTTTTCAGTTTTTGGCATAATTTGAAAATGCATTTTGCTCTTTACATTGTTTGTAAATTTCATGAGGAATGGACCAAAAGAAACGGCCCAAAATTACTTCGAAAAAAGTCTGGTTCCATTGACTTACATTAAAAGTAAAGTGTGTTTTTTTTCCTTCTCCTGTAAAATTACCATTTTGGAGATACAAGGTTTTGTCTTGACAGCAGCGATGTATATGTTTGACAGTGGTGGACGAAGTACACAAACCATGTACTTGAGTTAAAGTAGAGATACCCAAGGTAAAATATTACTCCATTAAAAGTAGAAGTCCTTCCTTTAGACCTCCACTTGAGTAAAAGTACAAAAGTATTTGCCTTTCAGTGTACTTAAGTATCAAAAGTAAAAGTATTAAAGATTAATTATGGCTCTAATGTCCTTTTATCGTTTTTGTAACAAAACTCTAGCTTTATCCACACATTTTAGGTGAAAATACTCCAGTGTCACTCTTGGTAAAGCAATATTTCAATAGAATGTCATTAATTAGTGACGCTGATGTCTATTAAAAATATCATAAGCACAAAACACTGAAGGCAAACAGTTTCCATTAGGTAGAACTGAGTGGCTCTGAAATAACCTTTTGTGAACAAGCAAAGTTTCAATTTAAGGCTTTTTTGCAACTTAGTTACAAGTTTAAATTTAATAAAAACTTGCTTTAAACTCAGATTCACAAATGAGATTTCCTTTACTAAACTGCATCTGTAGGTCTCTGTTCATAAACATAAACTAGCCAAAACAAATTTACCATAAAATGAAATGTGTTTGTATAAATTCAGAAAAAAGACACATCAGTCACAACTGCATATGTGTACATATTTCTATATTGTGATCTGTTTACATAAAGTTTGGTCAGAGTCAGGAGTTTCTACCATCATTTATTTTGAATAGACACTCCCAAAATTTTACGCTGCTCTGACGTTGAACCGTGTGCTTGCACTGGGTCGGTATGTCCAACAGGTCAAAACAAGCTCAAAACTAAGTGCGCTGTGCCCTGATTGGTGTTCTTGCTTCACGCTTCTTTTGTTTAGACATGTTGCGTTTTTATACACACATAAGCCAAAAGGAATGACAGATTTCTCATAATGTAGTGGAGTAAAAAGTAAGATATTTGACTTTGAAATGTAGTGAAGTGAAAGTAAAAAGTCACCCAAAATGGAAAAACTTCAGTAAAGTACAGATACACAAAAAACTACTTAAGTAGAGTAACGAATTACATTTACTTAGTTACTGTCCACCACTGATGTTTGATATCAATGTGATTTGATTTGTTTTGATTAGATTAAAGGGCCCACATCCTACCTTTTTGTTTTTTTCATCTTTGGGTTCCTCTTATAATTTTTACGTAAGCCCCCTTTCACCTCTGTTCCTCTTATTATTTGATTTATGTACTTCATCTTACAGAATTAAAGGCTGTTTTAGTTTAAATGCTAAATTTCATTCTTTGCTTTTTTTTTGCACATTGCAAAGCTGTGAAGTTATGAACAATTATAGAGTCATGCTTGTGGGTTCATGATTATATTGTATATCCCGTCTTAACTGTGTGCTGTTTTATTCAGCTGTTTCGCATCATTGTTTACACAGTGTTCGTTTGAGGGCTGCGGTAAAAGTTTCAAGAAGAACAACCGGCTGAAGACCCACGAATATACTCACAGCAATCTGCTTCCTTATGAGTAAGACTTCTTTCCTAAATGAATCACATTTTCACAGCAGTGATTATACAAGAAAAACTATACATCTCAGTTTCAGTGCATGTACTGATTATGGTAATGATTTCTCCGGTATAAACCATTTCTAGGTGCTCTTATGAGGGCTGTGAGCGTCGGTTCTCAATCCCCAGCAAACGCAAACAACACGAGAAAGTGCATAAAGGTACAGTATGACTGTCACTATTGACAAATTATATCACTATATATTATATTATATTCCACTTTGTTGTTTATGACGGGTCTTTAGTACTTCAACACTGAACAATTAATTGCACAGATCATTAAAAAAAGATTTAGACCACTTAGAGCAGGGGTCAGCAACATGCGGCTCTTTTACTGTCCTGTTGCGGCTCCATAGCAGAATTCGATTTTTAGGTAAAAATAAAATAATCCTCCTTTGCAGTAAAATAAAGCTCTGCTGATCGTTTAACACAGTTTTAACAGTAAATGGTCTTAAACGCTGGAGTTAACGTATATCTGCTAATTTACGCTTTAACCCTGAAGCTGGAGACAAATGGACTTATTTACATTTATAATCACTCCAGCTGGTTTCCTGATACGTTTAATCTACAACGAGATTCAAACTGTGAAACACTGAAACGTCGCGAAGCTGAAGTCAGTTTCTCGTTCAAAATCTCCCGTTCCACCTTAAATGGTGCAGCAGTTATGTTCTGGCACCTCAGGCGCCATTTAAGGTGGAACAGAAAAATTCTAACATGAAGCGGGCGAATGAGAAGCGACTTCAGCCTCGTAAAAGACGTTGAGAAACATTTTACAAGAAACTGTACCACTTTTTTGCAAGAAAAGCAGCTATAGCTGAGCTACAGCTTAAGGTAGAGCAAAGTAAGTCTGCGTTTTCATTTATATTATATTTTTTGCCTAAATTAGCACATACTGACTCACGTTTACAGCCAAGATGGTAAAATGGACATATACTTTGTGGCTCCTAAGGTGGACTGATTTTTGTTGAAATGACAAAATGGCATAACATTTCGGTTGCCGACCCCTGACTTGGAGCAAAGCCTATAAACAACAACTAGTGTGTAGTCACAGCATGAACTGCATAGCAGCATTTAGCTGATTGGGTGGCAGCCTGTTATGAAATCATCTTCTTTTATTCATAGATTTTCAACACATTTTTTTCAACAATTAGTTTATTTTGCAAACACTGATAAAAAAAATAACTTTCTTAATGTGGTCCTACTGTTTTGCATTTCACCTGTTCCACTCTTAGCTAAATGGGTCCTATATAGTACTGAAAAAGAGTTCTTTGATTCCTAACAGTAGTGGAACCTTTTTCAGTGCTATATAGAAGCTTTTTTGGGGTTCTTAAAGAACTGTGTACAGCTGGTTTTCAGCCTTATCATAGAGAAGAACCATTTATGCATTCAAACGGTTAGTCTTCATGGTTCTAAACAGAACCATTGCTTTTACTAAAGAAGAGGAAACATTTTTAAGAACGGACAAAAAATGAAATATTATAATTTGTATCATGAAAGTAAGAATCCTGATGTTAAATTATTAGCCACCTGTAATTGTGAACACTGTCGTCTGCCCAGGTTACCCCTGCGAGGCTGAAGGATGCTCATTTATTGGGAAGAACTGGACGGAGTTCACCAAGCACAGGAGACAGCATATAGGTAACGTTTTTAAATAGACGTTGGTTGGTGTCCACACTCTCAGAAAAAGGGTACTAACTGTCACTGGGGCAGTATCCCTCTTGTCACTGGGGTGGGGCCCTCAAGGGTACATCTCAGTACCTTTAGTCAGGGAACATAACTGAACCATAATCCACTGAAATTATATTTTCTAAGTTATACTGACTCCACACACCCCGTCTCGTCTCCAGGCTTTTTATTTTACTGTTCTGTTTTACAGCATTCAGTTATGAAAAGGTACAAATCTGTACTTTTCACCTTGAAAAACTTATCCGAGGTTCACAACGGGGCCTTTAAACCACTGTTGTCCCTTTGAGGGAACATTTACATTGTTCGTACCTTGATGAACGAGAAATGTACCTGCACAGAACCTTTATTTCTAACAGTGCAGAGATGTGTAGTAACTACTTTATCATGTGATTTCATGTACGTGTACTTCAGTAAAATACTGATGGGCTTGTACTGTCCTGAGTATTTTCAGATCATAATACTTTTAACCATTCAGATTTAGTTGCTAATTACATAGTGTTTAATTTCATTCTGTTTTGTTGGGGAGGACATCTGTACTGCTCTGTGATTATTCACATCTCGGACTTCGGAGCTTTAACATTTTATTATAGATTAAAAGAATCCCAAAATAGAAGAATAGAGGTGTACAGACTTCATTTCCTGTGTCGAACGAGGTACTAAGATGTTCCACTGCAGTTCTATAAGTTACTCAGCACTTAAATAACTTTTTGACCCGATACTTTTCTACTCAAGCTGTTTACTGGTAAGGTACTTTTACTGCAGTCGGTATTTTACCCAAGTATTAATACTTTAATACAAGCGCTCCAACTGAAAACTCGTCTCACTCTGACTGGACCTCACGTGATGCTCATTGTCATGGTAACACGCGTTGTCTTACCTGTCATTTTGGATCTGATTACTTGTAGTGTGCGTGTAAACGGAGATTTTCCCTCAGATTGTTGAGTAGAGTGAGTATAAAAACACCTCACTCTTAATCTATAATTGGAATGTATTCAATCGGATTGGCAAAAATCTTTGCATGTAAACACAGCCAGTGTTTCTGTGATGAACTCATTTACATATCCACCTCTTCAGCCTACAGCAGTTTAGCCCCACCCATCCACAATGCACTATAAAGTTCTAAGGAGTGTTGCTTTTTGAATTCAGTGCAGCCAGTTAAAACATATTTCATTTGCATGTGACTGATATGTCCCAGTAATACAAACAGCCTGTTTATTTCTAGGGGATAAAGAGAGGTTGGAAAATGTGTATGAATTATGACCAATCTTGGTTAATAAAACCACACAAATGTTAAACTTGTTAATAAAATATAAGAAAATGTAAGATGGTCTCTTTAACATCATGCTTATTGGTGGGCTGTAAGCTTCCATTAGCTACATTATCCTCGTAGCTCCTGTGCAAAACTAAAGACACTAAACACGTCTTGGGTAAACTATGTTGGGAGTAAAAAGGGAGTAACTGCATTAATCTGATTGCATTTGTTAACTGGCGTGTGATGTTTGTGTTACAGTACAGTGTGATCAGTGTAAGAAGATGTTCAAGGCTCAGTGGAAGCTGAGGGAACACCTGCGTGTGCACTCTGTGGAGCGGGTGGTGTTCCGCTGTCCGAGAGACGGCTGTCAGCGCTCCTACACCACCGCCTTCAACCTACAGAGCCACATCCTCTCCTTCCACCAGGAGGAGCGCGCCTTTACCTGCACTCACCCTGGCTGCGGAAAGACATTCTGCATGAAGGTAATGGGGCATTTCTCTTGTCTGAGACACCTAAAGTGCTAAGGGCGTCCCGAATACCCAGGACCGATTCTGCGCTCATTTGGGGGCTCATTATCGCTGGTTTGCTTTCACACACATGGACCGATTGCGATACACCATACGTCACTTTTCTGCACACAGGTTTGCAGAGTGTTTGGCTCTAGCTTCATCCGTTTGCTGCTTTTCATTATTTTCCTTGGATACAAACACTTAAGCAGCGAAGAACAGTGCTTTTTAGATACATGAGGCATTTTGTTTACTCCGCTGTCCAAACACCCGAATATTACTACCAGGGCTTCATTTGTGCAAGACAGATTCAGATGCAGCACCTTCCTGATGGGATCCGGCAACTATTTTAGTGGATCTGTTTGCATATTAAATATGTAAATGCGATGATCTGTAGAGATGTATCAAAAAAAATATTTTGTACAACCAACTTGATACAATTCTGTGCAGAAGTCAGAAAACATCCATCTATCCGTCCATCTTCTTAGCCGCTTATCGTTCTGCATCGCAGAGGGTGCTGGAGCCTATGCCAGCATTCATTGAGCGGAAGGCAGGAAACACAACAGGCTGTCAGTCCATCGCAAGGCAGTCAGAAAACACCTTTTATTAATCTCCTGTTTTTGCATAAGGAAAGTGAAAAGCCAGGAGTTTCCAAAACTGGAGTTCAGAAACTGATTAAAATCTACAGAGAAAATGAGACTCCTAACAACCACCCGGAAGACCTGGTAGACACCAAAACTGCCCCCATCAGATAAACAGCATCTTAAAGCTTTGATCTTTGAGAGAGAGGAGAAAATCAAGCTGCTTCAGATCTGAAAACGTCCACAGGTGTTTCTGTCCATCCTTCCACTGTGAGAAGACGACTCAGTACTGTGGGTCTGAAAGGATGTGTAGCTGTCAAGAAGAACCTCACTGAGAAAAGGAGATGGACACATCAAACAAAGAAGCTGCTGGTGTTTTCAGATCAATGGACTGAGAGTCTAGACCTTGTGGAAAAATATCCCTGCAGGTTTCTTTGTAAAACTGACAGCAAGTCTCCTCCATAGAATGGAGGGCAAAAGGAATATTTACTGAACAAAGTTATAAATGCGACACAGTTTTTGTTTAAATTTTGCAGCAGTTTGATAAAACTAATTCCACTTTTTTCCTAGAAATGTGTCTCACTGCCACAGGCAAGTCATGGTCAAACCAGATTCCAGTAGGAATTCTGTTTTATGACCCTGTTTTTTGCAGGCTTTCAGTACAATGTTTGCAGTACAAAGTATTGCATGTATATTTTTTTTCAGTGTGTTTTCTGCCTTGAGTTTTCTGATTTTTGCACAGTGCTGTATAACATAAAATGTAGAAAAGTGAACTAAATAGTAGCATGCTGGATCAGCTTGTGCCATGGCCCACATGCACTCCCTTTTGGGTACGTAGTGACAGTAAAAGTCCAAAAAAAGACAGGCAAGTGTGCGACTGCTGCCGTGACACTGTATCCCTTATAAGAGCTCAGGAATGCTGAACTAGACCACTGGCTTCAGTATATTAAGTATTCATTGCATTGGATGCTGGAAACTCACATACGGCCAAACGTTTCATGTTTAAGAATCATTGAAGAATCATCAACACACTGATTATATAATATTTTTTCATTTATTGTATATTTTCACTTCCAAAAATAGCCTGAAATCTTTATTTTAGCAAAATTGTAGAAAAAAAGTTCTTGACCTTTCTGAAATCCTAAAAAACTGTTTTATGGTTTTGCCCACAGCAAAGTTTACAGCGCCATAGTGTGGTACACGACCCTGAAAGGAAGAAACAGGTAATTCTCTTTATTTATTATAACATCCAGAATAAGCTAAAAGTTTCTGATATCTGATCTGGTTTAAGCACTTGGTTGTAAAGGGGGTTTATAACAGTATTGATAAAAAGTGATTATTATTAAAAATATGCCTTTTTGTTGGCAGTTTAAGAAGAAACCCCGTCCAAAACGATCTCTAGCATCTCGTTTGAGTGGCTACAATCCTCTAAGAAACCGTCCAGTGGAAGCCTCCAAGCCTGC
Source organism: Colossoma macropomum (assembly GCF_904425465.1). Taxonomy (NCBI): domain Eukaryota; kingdom Metazoa; phylum Chordata; class Actinopteri; order Characiformes; family Serrasalmidae; genus Colossoma; species Colossoma macropomum. Next base: position 22,493,091 of record NW_023494794.1, read on the forward strand.
TAAATCTACATGTGTAGTGACCAGCCAATCAGAACACTTCAAAGAAAACAATGGTCAAGTGGGGAGCTTATCGCAGCCTGTTAATGAGGACAGTCATGTTGGCTCATCGGATTATATACTCACTCCAATGAACTCACTCACGACTCCCAGAGCTGAAATCGCCCAGTCGTGGACACACAACACTGAGGAGGCTGAAATAAGCCAATCAGAATCCCTCAACTCGGACAGTGTAATTATTCTCATACTAGAACCCCTTGTGTTGGACAGTCCAGCAGACAGCCAGATAGAACCCATTGAAGTTGAGAATACCATCCAGTCCGAATTTGAGACTACAGTGACCATCCAATCAGAACCTGGTGAATTAGAGACTACAGTGATCAGCCAGTCAGAACCTGTTGAATTTGAGAATATAGTGACCATCCAATCAGAACCCACTGCAGTTGTGAATACAGTGATCAGCCAGTCAGAACCCACTGAATTTGAGAATACAGTGATTATTCAGTCAGAACTGACTGAATTTGAGAAAACAGCAACCATCCAGTAGGAACCCATAGAATTTAAAAATTCTGTCATCAGCCAATCAAAAGCCCACAAATCTGACAGCATATTCTAACCATTCTAACAGCCCAGTAATCGTGCAGTCAGATGCCAGTGTATCCACGAAGGTGGAGTCCACTCTGCCAGAGCCTTTTAGACTTTAAGGATTCTTTAGTAAAGAATATGGTACTATAAGGAACTATTAACACTTAAAGAATCCTTAGCATGATTAAAGGCTTCTTCAGATTCAGTTCTTTGAGTGTCCATGGTTTTATATAGAACCATTTTCTTTACGAAAGAACCCTCAAAGAACCATCATTTTTAAGAGTGTACATTATCCAGGACACTGTCATTTCTGAAGATCGTCATGGTAACAACATCTAGGCCCTTATCATTGGCTGCCTGGTCACTGTGGAGACAAACATCAGCAGGTGTTTTGAGTGAACACTAGTAAATAAGAATATCTTGTTTACTTTTTGGTCATCATGGAGTGATGATGCTCATTTGAAGCTGAACTGAATGTAAACAGTCCCTCTGAAAATTCCTGAAATGCAGCCGCAGAATTCAGACATGAGCACTAACATGTTTGCCACTGCATTTTAGATAATGGAGTTTGAATGTTTGTTCAGTAGTCACAAAAAAAAAACGAAAAATTACTAAGAAACTTTACTTAATTTGCTTCAGAATAAGGTCAAGAATGGGTCGCCTAATTTTTTTATTTAGAAAAAATGTATTCACACAATGTCTAGAAAAAAGGAGGCACCATTATGACAAATCTCAGTTAAAGGTGCGATGAACTTACGTATGAATTTAACTTTTTTATAGTTTTGTCAACAAATTCATTCAAACTTGAGTCTGTATGAAGAGCTGTTTTATTATGTCATGATTTCACGGCTGCTGTGAGTCTTCTGACTGGTCAGGCTGGGAGGTAGACGCTGGTTTCTGTGTGCCAGATTCTGGCTTGGAGGTTTGTGCTCCCCGTTGCTGCAGTTCTTTGGCGGACGGAGGCCGCAGGATGCACATGGCGGCTCGTCCCTCACGTATAATTCTGGTTTTTGACACAAAACCCACAGGCACTGACATCTTCTCCACCATTTGGTCCAGAAGTGTATCCTGCGGTCACAGAAACAGCACATGCAAGTACAGTGGCAATCGTCAAGCACTAAAGCATGAAATTTACCTCAGTTAAAAAGGTGCAGCACTTTAATGAACTCTGAGGTGTCTTTGTACCTATACATGTGTATCATAAAGTTGTCTGGATCTGATAAAGGTTTCATTGTGAGTGTTTTGGTTCCAAACGGTCATTCAGTAGTAACCTAGAAATCCTAACTAGAATCTTAACCTGGTAAACACCACACTGATGTGATTCTCATGAGCTTTGCATTCTAGTACTGTTGTTCCTGCGATGTTTTGTTATTGGGATCAGTCAATTAAGTCACAGGATGCTTTTGCCACTTATAGTTGTGTACAAAAGTTTGAACACCTAGTCATTTGAGGCGTCCTCTACAGAGAACACACCTATATTAATCAAGTAAATATATTTAACATATTTGGAGAACAAACTATAAAATGTGCCATAGTTTTTGCACAGGCCACATGTTTTTTTTTCCTTCCTAGTATGTTAAATATAGCAAATATACAGTAATCGCATTCAGCTGTGTAGTGATCATCCAATCAGATGCCAATGTATCTATGAAGGTGGAGTCCAATCTGCCAGAGCCTTTTAGATTGGAATCCATTATGCAGGACACTCATCTCTGAAGATCGTCATGGTGACCACATCTAGGCCCTTATCACTGGCTGCCTGGTTACCATGGAGACGAACATCAGCAGGTGTTTTGCGTTAATGGTAGTAAATAAGAATTCCTTGTTTACTTTGTGGTCATCATGGAGAGATGATGCTCATTTGAAGCTGAAGTGAAAGTAAACGGTGCCTCTGAAAATTCCTGCAGAATGCAGACATGAGCACTTCAGCAGCATTTCAGATGATGGAGTTTGAATGTTTGTTCAGTAGTCCCACAAATATTAGTTATTTTTGCCAGATTTGGAGAAAGGTTCTTAAGAAATCACATAATTCGCTCCAGAATAAGGTAGAGAAAGTTTTTTCTTCCCAGTATGTTAAGTTCAGCAAATAAACAGTAATTGCGTTAAGAGGTGTGTTCTCTGTAGAGGATGTGTTCACTTATTTACACTCAGAAAATCAACAAAATATGGAATTTGGCCAGGGGCGACCTTTGATCTGTCATACTGTGACAGTGAAAAAGAGTAGATTTCTATTTTCCCAGCAGACGTCAGTGTTACAGCACTGTGGCCTGGAAGTCTGGATAAAGGCTGTGCAGCATCTGAAGCCATATGATGAAGACAAATCTGTCAACATGTTTTTTTTTTATGAACATTAAACCAGCCACAATTAGAATTGGCTTCTGTATGTTTGTTAGAAATGGCCACAAGCACTTTGAAGCACAATTTATAAGCAATAATGAACTTCAGAAGCAACTCCCACTTTAACTGTTCTCTCTTACCCTCTTAACAATAAGCATTCCTAAGTGGTTGTTGACTTGGACATAAGGTTCTAGGGAAAAACCTTTCGTTACATCAAGGTTAAAAGGTTCTTCACACTCACGTCTTATTAGAATAATAGTTCAGAATCGTTATTTTGGGAACCAAAAGTGGTTTTTCTACAGCGCTGCTCCAAAAAAACTTTTACTTTTTATGAAATGGTTGGTTGGCCTTCACTTTCAGTGCGAAGGCAAATTAATTTGATTGTTGTAAAAATTGTTATAAAGCAATTATTGGTCAGCTTCCTTCATATTTGTCTGCATTCATATCAACAAATAAGTCTCGATACAATTTACGTTCTAATAGTTACATTCAGATGCACATTCTGATAGTATCTGCAGAAACATTTGAAATTGGAGCAGGTTATCTCCTTAACTGATTTTAAGAAAACTGTTAAAGAACTGAATCATTCTGATTGTTCTTGCATTTCATTTTTGGTCTCAATGTGATTACCCTGGTTAAATAAAGGTAAAATAATAATAATAAAAAAAGAGTTTAATTAATAAGAACACTTTAAAAGTCCATACTGTCGAGATCTCAGTGTTTTTGTTTAAAGAGTTTTTACTCAGTAAGTACATATTTTTGGTCCTATTCTAGTTTGAATTTGACCTGGTTCCTCAAAAGTATTGCATAACAGCACCAACACTGTAAAATAATGTCAGATGGAACCAAAGGTTTTTTGGAGCAATGAACCACTTATGTTCCCCTGAAGTACCTTTCAGTGCATGGTTCTCTTTATGTTTTGGTACATTAGTAGTTGCTGGACGTGTATGACTAGGGCAGCGGTCGGCAACATGCGGCTCTTTTACTGTCCTGTTGTGGCTCCACAGCAGAATTAGATTTCTAGGTAAAAATGAAATAATCCTCCTTTACAGTAAAATAAAGCTCTGCTGATCGTTCAACACAGTTTTAACTATAAAAGGTCTCAAATGCTGGAGTTAATGTATGACTGCTAATTCACTCTTAAACCCTAAAGCTTGGTGGGCAGACTTTCAATAATTTGGAGACAAATGGACTTTCCTGCTGGAGATGCCAAAAATGCAGCTATAGCTGAGCTAAAGCTTAAAGCAGAGCAAAGGAAGTCTGAGTTTTCATTTGTATTATATTTTTAGTCTATAGTAGCACATTAGCACACACTAAGACATATTTACAGCTAAGATGGTAAAATTTTACTTCAATAAAATGGACATTAAATGTGGCTCCCAAAGTGGTTTGATTTTTGTTAAAAGGACAGAATGGCTCTTCTTAACATCTTTAAAAATAAATGGACAAAAGTAGAAAGAGAAATTATTTACAGATAACAGTACGTCATACAGTGTCAGCAACCATATAAGAACCATTTTAAAGTAATAAACCTCATATGTAAAGCTTCTATAGCAGGGCCGGTATGGCTGCAGGTTTTCATTCCAGCCAAGAAATATTTAAAAAGCTTTATTTTGAAAGGGCCCATATCATGAAAACTAACCACTAAAAAGAGGTTGGAAATGGTTTGCCTTCCGCCCAATGAAAACAGGGATAGGCTCCAGCATCCCCCAGCGACCCAGAAGGATAAGCAGCTTAGATCATATATGTGTGTGTGGAAATGGTCTTTTACAAATTAATTATTTTTGGCACATAAAACCACACAAATGATATAAAAGTGGATCTAAAGATTATTGTGGTACATCAGCCCTTTCAGTGTGTCACTTAAAGCTTAAGGACAGTAGAGCTAATGGTTCTTACCAAAGCTGTATCACTGCCGCTGCCTCCTCCAGCCTTAAGTGTCAGTCTGATGTGATGTTTCTTGTCCAGCCAGTGTGCCACTTGCCTCAGTTTGGTGTCCAGGTCGTGCGGGGCAATATCTGAGGACATGGTCAGTTCCTTTACCTGAACAGAGCCTGCGGAACGGATACAAGTTGAGTGCTTATCTAACGTGAAAACAAGTTAATGCATCCTTCACCGAGAACACGTGAAGATGTGGTGTTTTTCTGCACATTTTAGTGCAATTTCTTTTTATTTGCTGACTCTAACAAACTGGATATAAAATATAAAATGTGCCATAAGTTTGCATAGGCCGCATTTTACGTTATTTTTTCCAAAAAGTAGTCAGACAGCCAAGACGTGCTTTTTGAAGTCTGCTTCTTAAGATCTAACTTTCTCAAAACTACTGTAAAAATGTTACTCATATTTATCTCAATTTTATGTAATAAAGTTCTGTGAGGGAGCTTTTAGAGGTGGACATCTGGTTCCTATCACCACCACTGTGAACAATTCTGACTCTTAGGTTTCCCTAGAACGAAGCATTACACACCAAACTGCTCTGAATGACTGTTTACATTTTAATGACTGAATTAAGCAGAAATCTTGAAAAACTAGTGGAGTTCCCCTTTAAGAGCATGTGTGCTGGTGAATGATGCACACCTGCCGCCTTGGCTTTCTGTTTCTCCCTCAGTTTCATCTGCTCTTCGTGAATCTGTTTGCCGCTCATTAGCCGGTACACCGGAGGGTCAGAGTATTCGTTTATAGGGACCATCTTCAGTCCTTTTTCATCCATCAGCCTCAGAGCGTCCACCCGGTGCATCACGCCCAAATCCGCGCCGTCCTCGCCCAGCAGCTGGAGGTGGCGCTGGTGAATCTTCCTGCCAACACTACCGATGGTGACTCGAGCTTTGGGGTCCTGTTTCTTCTTCCTCTTTTGGGGTTCGCTTTCTTCAGTTTCCTCACTGCCCCCCACTGCTGTGGAGAATGGGGTCCACTGCTGGATGGTCATGCCCAGGTAGGCACTCAGGGGCTTGTATGGTTGGATTTTATGTGGAAGGAGAAGAGTAACCGGGCTGGTAGAGCGAACAGAATGGCAAGCACCCCTTGCTGCATGACACAAAACCAACCTCAGACAACCGAGAGTCATTCTGTGGAGGAGAGAGAGATACATTGTTTGTTATTACAGTGCCTTGTAAGTAGGGCTGGGCAATATGACAATATATCGTGATAAATTATATCACAATACAATACAGTATCCTTTTCTGAACATATTTGGATATCGTCAAGGCTTGTAGAACACTGACCAACTGCATATTTCATTATAAAGAGAGCAAAATTAGTCCTGTTTAACTGGATTTAGTGTAAAACACCATTTAAAATGCTGAATAAAAAATCTTGCGTTCATAGTCTTTCATAGTAGTTTAAAAATTTTGTGATACTGGTTCTTTTTTCTCTGTTCCAACTGACCACATGTCTGAAAAAATGAATATTGTGACACACCGTGTATCGTGAAAAGTTTCCCAAAGTATCGCAATATTAGATTTTAGCAATATCGCCCACCTCTAGTTATGAAAACGTGGGTGATATGGCAAAAGTATAACACCATGAGGCCTGAAGACGTTTTCAAAATACATCAGGACCGTTCGATTATGGCAAAAATCATAATCACAATTATTTTAGTCAATATTGAGATCATGATTATTCAACACGATTACTCATTGATTTTTGAAACATCATGCATTTATTGAACTTAATTAATTAAAAAAAAACTTGTCTTAAAAGTGGATTTCCGGATGCCAAAATGTCAAATGGGCTGATATCCAATCAGCTGCTTGTTACTATGCATTTGCTAAACACTAGTTGTTGTTTCAGGTTCTCTGTAGTTAGTTGAAATCATATAATATACATTAGGGGTGGGCAATATGGCAAAAATGTTACATCATGATACTTTGACATTTTCACGATATACAATATGCATCACGATATGTTGTTTTTCTGAGATGTAATAAGTTGAAACATATAAAAAGTATATGAAAGTATATAAGAAAGTCATTATGTAAACTATTATTATTATTATTATTGTCATGAACGCAAGTGGGATAACAAACCCTCCAAGAAGGCAACGTAGTGGGTGAAATGAACTACAACTTTTCTTCCTAATAACAAGCATTACTAAGTTTTAATGAGATGGTTCTTGCTTTTTATTAACATTATGTATATTATGTATAATCTACACACTTAAAAAGATGGTTCATCAAGGGTTCCTTAGTAAAGCCAATGGTTCTATATAGCAATGAGTTCTACACAGAACTAACGCCTAAATGGTTCTTCAGATTAATTAGGAATGTGTTGTAAGCACCAAAAAGGGTTCTGCTAATGTTATGACTGCTATGATGTCAAGCTTGGAACAACAGAATCCTTTTTTGGGACCAAATGGAACCAATTCACCATGACAAGAACCAGCTAAGCATGCAAATGGTTCTATATAGAACTCGTGGTTCTAAGGAAGTCCTGAAGAGCTGTCTTTTTGAGTGTGTACTTCAGGAAGGGTGGAAATGTTGGGAATCTTCAGAAGTGGGAATCGTTTGGTTTCACCGTTCCTCTACTGACCTTGCAGACACGAATCTTTGTAAAGGTTGTGCAATTTAAGCTTTTCTTAATCGTATTTTGATCCCAAACCGTCCTGCAGCGGTCACAGCAACGGTCAGTGCGAAGGAAACAATGCAACAACAACGCGAAGCTGTCAGCTTCTTATTCGCCAGCTTCTTGTAGGAATTTTTCCGTTCCACCTTAAATAGTGCAGTAAACGGTGCAGCCTCGGGCGCCAGAATGCAACTGCTGCACCATTTAAGGTGGAACGGAAAAATTCCAACAAGAGGCTGACTTCAGCCTCGTAACAACAACTCTGATTTACTTACGTGGGAGTTAAAAGCCCCACACGGACGAGCGGAGTGTATTAACAATAACCTGCTGTTCGCTATCTGAGAATCACGACTCCTGAAAACAAACAATAAAGGACTTCACAGACATTAAACAACACGAAACATGAACCACGGGGGCTTTTCAGGTCTGCAGCGGAAAAATGACGTAGCCTGAGAATGGTGACGTTTAGCCGTTCGCTTCTTTTATTTGTAGTTTTTCTGTAAACTTTGAACTACAAATTGGTCGCCGCTGATTAAAGCAGTCATAAAATGACGGCGAATTGCATTAAAATTCACAAAAATCATTTCACAGTTGTCACACAGGCCTATGATAATAGATATAGAATAATATTAAAAAACAAATGTGCAAAAATAACAAAAATAGCAACGATAGTACTGTGATAATAATACAATACGGAATCATTATGATAATCATAGCGATCGTTGTATTGCGAGTTTCCTTTACTATAAACCACTGAATTCAAAAACATATTGTTGCACATTATTATTGTTATAATAATAATAACAATAACAATAATAATAATAATAATAATAATAATAATAATAATTGTTATTATTATTAGTAGTAGTAGTAGTAGTAGTATTAATAAATACTAGTATTATTATTGTTGTTGTTGTTGTTTATGCAGTATAATTATTCGGAATCCAGAAGTCCTATATGTTTATTCCGTTTAAAGCCGTGTGTTCAGGAGCAGCCCAGTCAGAGGGAGAGGAGTGGATTTTCTCATGGAATTAGAAATGAAAGGACAAACTGGCTAAGAAATGCGTTTAAACTGAATTCTTTTCGAATTAGGAGCGATTGTGAGCAGATAAAGAGATGAAGGGCTGCGGGGGAATAATGAGAGCCGCTGTTAGAGAGAGACGCGTTCAGCTGTGCATAACTCGGGTTGACACAGTTTGACCCGGAACACGCGCGGGATTTTATTTCACACCCGTATTCGGGAAAACCGCTCCTGCACTGCGGTCGGCAAGCGGCTTATACGCTTTTCGTACAAACATGAGCAAACAAACAAACAAGTAAACATTATGAAAACGAGCATAATGATGATGATGCGTATGATGATTATTATTATTAGTAGTAGTATTACTACACTTGAAATAATATTATTAGCTGTAATAGCAGACGGCATACTGATAATAATAATAATAATAATAATAAGAAGAAGAAGAAGAAGAAGAAGAAGACGTTGAAGAACAATGAGGACAACGATGATGATACTATTAGTAATAGTATTCATATTAGTATTATTATGCCTAAATTTATACTATAAGTAGTAATAGCACAAGGAATAATAATAATAATAATAATAATAATAATAATAATAATAATAATAGTTATTATTATGCCTAACATAATAATATTAGTAGTGATAGCAGAGGGCATAATGAAAATAATAATTTTAATAATAATAACAACAATAACAACGAGAATGATGATGATTATAATTATAATTATTATCATTATCATGATGCCTAAAATAATATTATAAGTAGTAATAGCAGAAGGCATAACAACAACAACAACAGCAACAACAACAACAACAACAACAACAACAATAATAATAATAATAATAATAATAATAATAATAATAATAATAAAAATAATAATAATCGCCATACCTATTATTATTATTGTTATTATAATAATAATTATTATTGTTGTTGTTGTTATTGTTATTGTTATTGTTATTACAACAGCAGTGGGTATGAGGATGATGATGATGATGAGGATGATGAGTATCTTTTATAAAATTAAAGCAAATCTAGAACAATCATACTAGATTACAATATTTCAGAGACATTAACTGGTGTATAATGACAGATCTTATAGAAATGAGGACAGCTGCATTACAAAATAAAAATAAAATAAAATAAAAAAAAAATAACACAAAGATATGTGATGACAGAGGTTTGGGAGACATTAAACAGGCTACACCTGTGTAATGATGTACTGTTGGAACACTAAAGAGTAAATCAGAACAATATTTTCAGTCATTTAATTTACATTTTTATCAGTGTCTAAACTGCAATAATATGAAGTATTAGCCAATCAGAGTGCAGGAAGGTGATGATTGGCCGAAAGAAAAAATAGGTTGGGGAAAAATTCCATGCAGGCCATATAGCTGAATGACTTTGTTCTGCTGTTGTCCTGCACATTATATTCACAGACACCCTGCTGAGTAATACATTCATATTTATCAAAATTCAAAAACGTTTTCTTCCTATTAATTCTCCCATAATGTTCCTCGTGGCTTTGATCAGGAATTATTCCCAAAGGAGCTCTTCATTCAGGGCGAAAGGGAATGTAGCTCTATTCTCCAGAAAGGCCCCTTTATCTGCTTAGTGTGTTTAGCTGCAGCTTAGTAATGGACAATAACGATGACTACTGGACAAAAGTCCTTTTCTGCAGCTCTCCTGAGGAAGCCACTCTTAAAGGCAGAGAGGCGGACGAGTTGGTTTAGATGGTTTTGTTTGCTTGTGTTTGGTGTTTACCAGTGTTTATATTTACTCTCGCTGGCACTGAGCCAACAAATGCAGCCTTCTTGACCAGGAACCTCCGTTTTTACAAAGATTGGTTCATTAAACGAGAGCAGGCCTCGAACAAACAACAAGCAAGGTTTAAATAAGTGTTTTTGGACTTCAGCGAGTGAGGCGGTGCGGGTGACCCCGAGACTCGAAGCCTCGGTCCTATAGAAACAGTAAATCTAGAGATTTTACACTCAGATGAGCAGCAATAGATTAATTTGTTTAATGCTGACACATACAAAGAGTCCCTAATCTGTGCTTTCTTCAGTGGCTTTAGCTGCAGAGCCATAGAGACGCTGTTATTTTTACAAAGACACCCCCCCACACACACACACCCACCACCACCCCCCTTACCCCATTTTAGCCCACCTGCCCCACTACAGGTGCATATTTGGCCCCATTGGCACCCTGGCACAGGAAACGCAGAAAGGCTGGGGTCAAAGGTGACAGCATACAGGGGGTGGGGCTTCAGAGAGACAGAGAGAGAGAGAGAGAGAGAGAGAGAGAGAGAGAGAGAGAGAGAGGGAGAGGGAGAGAGAGAGAGAGAGAGAGAGAGAGAGAGAGAGAGAGAGAGAGAGAGGGAGAGGGAGAGAGCCCTGGGGAGAGAGAGAGAGAGATACAGCACTGGGGAAAGAGGGCGAGAGAGGAAATGAGAGAGGGGGGAGCACTGGGGAGAGAAGGAGAGAGAGGGAATGAGAAAGAGGGGAGAGAGAGAAACAAAGAATAAGAGAATAAGAGAGGAAGTAGGGACATAAAAAAAGAAGAGAGAGAAAAACACAAAGAGTAAGTGAGGAAAGAGAAATATAGAAAGCAAGAAAGAGGGAGTAAGAGAGAGTGAGAAAAAGAATGAGAAAGAGAGGAGAGAGAGAGAAATAAAGAATAAGAGAGGAAGTAGAGATATAGAAAAAGAGAAGAGAGAGAGAGAAACACAAAGAGTAAGAGAGGAAGGAGAGGTATATAAAGCAAGAAAGAGGGAGTAAGAGAGAGAGAGAAAGGGAATGAGAAAGAGAGGAGAGAGAGAAACTAAGAATAAGAGAGGAAGTAGGAACATGGAAAAAGAGAAGAGAGAGAGAGAAACACAAAGAGTAAGAGAGGAAGGAGAGATATAGAAAGTGAGAAAGAGGGAGTAAGAGAGAGAGAGAAAGGGAATGAGAAAGAGAGGAGAGAGAGAGAGAAATAAAGAATAAGAGAGGAGGTAGGGACATAGAAAAAGAGAAGAGAGAGAGAGAGAAACAAAGAGTAAGAGAGCAAGGAGAGATATAGAAAGTGAGAAAGAGGGAGTAAGAGAGAGAGAGGGAATGAGAAAGAGGAAAGAGAAATACAGAAAAAGAAAGTAAGAGACGGATGAGAGATATAGAAAGAGAGAAAGAGATGATGGTGATGATGTATAGACTAAAAAGTTCCACTGCAAGTTGTTTTTCACTACCTTCACTTCTTCCCGAGTCAGTGTTTCACTGGGCCTCATTCTCCAACATCTTCCTGAGTTTGTCCTTAAAGAAAGATCCTAAGAAAAAGTCTACGTCAGATTCATGACGTGTTCTTAAAATGCAGAACTGTTCTCACCTTTGTGCTCTTGAGTGTGTGTAGATTCTGTTCTTACCTGAGAATAAATCCCAAATAAGAAAACACTGGTGAAAATAGGAATCTTCATTAAAACTGCATAAGTGGGTTTAAGAAGAAATTTCTTCTGAAGAATGAATGAAGCCCAATGTTTTTATGTTCCTCTATTCATGTCTAGTAACATATCCTGGGTTCATAGTATAACAGTCCTGCAATTGAAGCTTCTTCTTCATTCCTTTATTCCCTGTTTTAGCTGCGACTGATACAGACAAGCTTTTTCTTTTCTTCCAGCACCGTAAACATGTTATAATGTTTGATGAATCTGCACTGGGACATTTTCAGAGCGGCTAACTCACAGTCCATTCACAAACCGCCCAATGTTTTGGTGAAAAAAACCCTTTTTAAAAACTTTCTTGAATGGGAGGAGCCGGAGAAACATAAAAAAGCAGCAGGTGGATGATTGTACACGGCTGACTGCACAGCAGAGAGAGAAGAAGGATAAATAAAAGATGCCCTCGCAGAAAGAGCATTCACCAAAAACGCCACGCCAAGATGTACTCGGCTAATTAGGCGGCTAGTGAGTTAGCCACACACGGCAGTCAAGCCTGACGAGGCCCAAACAGTTAGCGCTTCTTTTTTACAATCGTTCCCCTCGTTTGTTTCTCCGATTCTGTTTTGTAAAGACTTCTTCCTTGTGATTTAACTCTTTGTGTGAGACTAAACAAGCGCTAGTGTGACTGACAACCGCTAGTCAGGCTAATTAGCCAAACTGAAGCTTAATGTTTTGGCAAAATGTTCAGTTTAGCTGCTGGATAAGCGAGTTAGCAGGCCGTGAAACTAAATATGAGGTATTATATGATATGTTGATACTCCTGATACTAAATAACAAGCTTTTAAATATCATAAAAGTGTTTTCCCATGTAGAAATCTGATAAATGCACATATATCATAAAGGGTCAGGCATGCATTTCAAAATATAAGCTGTGTACAAACGCATATGGGTCATTCTCCGTTTGGAGTGGGAAACCATGTCACAAAGGTTGCAAGGCTTAAAAAGGTGCTTAAAATATTAAACACAGCTCCAAATATCTGTATGTACATTTACACAGTTGACCTAAGATTAAATTAACACTTTTCCCTTATGATTTCTCTGATTTTTCTTTTGTTATTCTATTTCATGGTCGCTCTGCATGTGTAAAACTGCTCATCACAACCAATTTTCCACATTTGAGAAACCATTTTTAATATAAAACAATATTTTAAGAGGTTTAACTTAGGAATTTGTATAAAACAGATTCATGTTTACTTTTTATATCATTAACGTTATACTACATTTAAAATTTATATGTCACAGAGATGTTGGTCACTGGTGTTATCAGGACTCTTATATTGTATTTTAACATAGTATTTTAGCTCTATTAAACCGCTTCTTTGGGTCGAGGCTCATCAGAGGGGAAGCATCTCAAGGCATGAGAAGGCGAGTCACACTTACCCACTATATTTCATTAATTTATTAATAATTTTGTTTATCAGGCAGCTCATAACTTCTACGTGTCACTGGTGTTGTGTGCTTTATTGGCTGGATAATTAAATTTTGTCAAAATAATGCCAAATATCATTTTTATTACTGACTTTAAGTAGTTGCACAAGCTCACCTTACTGCCGGATTACAAAATCCTCAGTTTTAACCAGAACGTCAGTGGTGTCACAGTCACTGGTGTTACTCCATATTCATATAACACCAGTGACTGTAAAATTTGTTTGAAATTAAGCTCTCTGTTTTGGATATATGATAATAGGACTTTATGGACATATTGAGCTTATTTAGTTTCAGAATGAAAGAAATACATTTTTATTAGACATGCATAATATATATAATATTATATATATATATATATATATATATATATATATATATATATATATATATATATATATGAATATATAAAGCATGGAAGATGCAAAAAAACCTTTATGACATAAAGCTATCATTTATGAGTAATATACATACCATCTATATATATAAATGATGTTTTCTAACATATATTGTTAAATTTATATTACACATATATGTTTGTATACATCAATATATGTGACTAAAATATATGTCCTATGTTTGTAAGTGGCCAATTCCAAATAAGTCAGCATACATGTCACATAAATGTCCATATGTGACTAATATTAGCTGGATATTAGCTGGAGGCAAATGCATACATGCTAATATATGTAATATCTGAAACCTTGCCGTATTTCAGATTTCAGTATGGACTGTTTTCAGTAATAATCTAATCGACTTAATACTGACTCCTGTGCAAAAAAGAACTGTAGTTTAATGGAGATCAAAGCAGTACAACTGCAATGACGTGTTATATAGCTGCAGTTCAGTGTACATATTTCTGTGTGGAATAACCAGTTGAGCGTAGTACAGCTGTAGTGCAGTGCAGCATTATTAAAGAAACCTGTAGGGATGTTTTTCCACACCTCCAAAGTTCAGTCTTAGAAGTTGGTTGATTATTTTCTGAAGTAATCAAACACATTCAGTGGTTTTGAGGTCTGGACTCTGTTTGATGTGTCCGTCTCCTTTTCTCAGTGAGGTTCTTCTTGACAGCTACACATCCTTTCAGACCCACAGCGCTGAGTTGTCTTCTCACAGTGGAAGGATGGACAGAAACACCTGTGGATGTTTTCAGATCTGAAGCAGCTTGATTTTCTCCTCTCTCTCAAAGATGAAAGCTTTAAAGGGGAATTCCACCAGCTTTTCAAAATGCCTGCATGATTCAATGTGTGAGATGTAAACAGAGTGATTCAGAGTGGTTTGGTGTGAAATGGTTCAGATTTCTTTACAGTGGTGGTGATAAGAACCAGGGGTCATTTTAAAAGAACCGAACCGAGTTCTGTTAAAGTGAACCAACTGCAAATGACCTCAGTTCGTTTTGTGTTCACAATAAGTGAACTCTAAAGAGGACTCAGTTTTCTTTCTGGTCCATTGAGATCTCAGACCACTTCTTGTTCAGACCACAACTCCATTAGAGCTCGGACCCCTTTCACAGCACTCACGGTGTGCACAGCGGCCGCGTTCTCTGATAAATCCGACCTATCAGGTGATGAGAAGAACCACCTGACCCGCCTGCTGCTCTCCTATTGGCCGCGCTGAAACGATTGGACGAAATGCATCGCGCAAAAATGGAAAAACGGCCCTGCTGGTCTGCCGTGGTGGGCTCCGTGTTTGGCTGTGCTCCTCACTGAAGCTCCACCCGGCGAGTTTTCATTCATTCAGCGTTCAGAGTGAAAGCAGCTGAAAACTGCGCTGCGTGCCCAGCTCGAGCCTTTAACACGGTAAAATCACGCGGGCTCTCGCATCTGATCGCTTTAATAAGTCAGCGCTGCTGTCTGTCTCAGATCACGGACACACTTTATACTGAGTAGAACCTCATAAATGATCCTTGGTCTGTTTACCTGCTGAAGTGCTGCAGACTGTGGCTGTGTGTATTGTGAGCCTCGAGCTCTTCAGCATAAAGCAAAGCTAAAGCGGACTGGGGCCGTTTTGTTTTCACAATGCACAAATTAATCGAACCACAAAACGAACTACAAACGAACCGTTCGTTTTTGGGGGCCGTTTAGAGGGGTCTGAGTTCGTTTGGCGTGTTCACATATGCAAAAGAAACCATGACTCAGCGGTGTGAGTCCACTTCAGACGCTGAAACGGCCCAAGTGTGAAAACGCCCTAAGACACTTTATTTACTATCAAAACCACCAGTGAACCTACACGTGTCTTCTGAGTTTTATATGGAATGTTGATGATGGTAAAATAGTGGAAAATCAGAAAAAACGTGTTGTCTTTGGGGACTATTTACCCTAGAGCACCCTTCGTGTATCCCTCCACCATGACCGGATAAAAAAATTGATTAAAATACATTTTAAACCAAAACTTTGCCAAAAAATGTTGTAAAACAGTGTCTTAGCCATCGAGCAGCATATTCATAGCCATTTCATGGAATACCTTTCTGTGAGGGAGCTTTTAGAGGTGGACGTCTGGTTCCCATCACCACCACTGTGAACAATTCTGACTTGGTAAGTTTCTCTAGAACGGAGCATTTCAGACCAAACCACTGTAAATGACTTTCGGTGGAGTTCCCCTTTAAGTGCTGTTTATCCGATGGGGACAGTTTTGGTGGTCTACCAGGTCTTCCAGGTGAATCTTAGGAGTCTCACTATTCTCTATATAGCTTTTAATCTCTTTCTGAACTCCAGTTTTGGAAGCTCCTGTTTTTTTAATATGCGTTTGTTAATATTAGTCTTTAATGCAACTTAAAAGAGATATTAAATTAGATATTCAATATATCTCTCAAAACACATCCTCTCAAACTTCACTCAAAAGGATTAGTGCTTTCCCTGTTTGTTTGGGTTTTTTTTTTTTTCACTCAAATGAAAACTCTGGTGGTCTCCTCTCCCTTGAGGATCAACAAACCTGCGACAAAATAAATAAATAAATAAGAAAAAAGTTCGTCTGCCCACCAACACTGCACTCCGGGTGACACGCACCGTCACTTCACCATGCCTCTAACTGTTTTTAATCCAAATAAAATCAAGGCTAATGTTTCATTACCAGATATTTTTTACATAATGATCCTTGTTCCGTGGGCAGGCGCGATTTTTTTTGTATTAACGTAATTAGCCGCCACTCGGCGGACGCAGGGTCCGCGAGGTCTAATTGCCCCCGCGGCATGATGGGAAATAGCGCCGGGGTGTCACGCCGGGCAGGGGCCGCTGGGGGCCCGAGCAGAGGCGGATAATTACAGGATGAATTTCACTTTAATACACGCCGCGCTGCGTGTGGAAATGCAGATAGCGGAGCTTTCTGCCTAATGGCTTCTGCCTCTGGAGCCACTTGAGAGAGGGAATGATCTGAAAGAGCGTTTAATTAACACATGCTCTATGATCCAGAGAGAGAGAGAGAGAGAGAGAGAGAGGGAGAGAGAGAGGGAGGGGAAAAAAGAGAGAGAGAGCGACAGAGAGAGAGAGAGGGAGAGAGTCCACAAATGTGAGCGAGCGAGGGGAGAGGGAGAAAGAGAGGGAGTGGGTAGCTGCGGAGGGAGAGTGTCAGAGAGATAATGTGAAAATAGAGGGAGCGAGGGAGAGAGACGGTTTGGGGTGAAAAGCTGGAGAGGTGAGCAGAAAATGAAACATTTCCCGCGTGCATATTTTTCGTATGCAAACAACGCAAGTCTTTTCCCATCACGCCTCTGCCGGGGCGCGCAATTTGGCAGGCCGTTCCAGCACTAACTGTTCACTTTGTTAGCCGAGTAACGTATTATTATGCGCAGCGTGTTGATCGCAGGATCGCACGTGGACGTTAAAGGTGTAGTTCGATGCGAAATCGGATGGACGCTGTTTTAGTCATACACCAATTTTCAATCAGCCAAGATGTGTTTGGTGTCTGAAATTTCCCTCTTTAGTCCTGCATTAGAGCTACGAGGCTAATGCGGCTAACAGGTAATGGAATTTGCCTGGTTCAAACCAATGATAAGTAATATCTGAATAGACTTGCTTATGTGGTTCCTAACACTATACAGTATTAGCATAGCTAGAACATTAGTGCTAAGTAATCTCTAATAGACTTGTGTATGTGGTTCCTAACACTATATGGTATTACCATAGCTAGAACCTCTAATAGACTTGTGTATGTGGTTCCTAACACTATATGGTATTAGCATAGCTAGAACCTCTAACAGACTTGTGTATGTGGTTCCTGACACTAAACGGTATTAGCATAGCTAGAACATTAGTGCTAAGTAATCTCTAATAGACTTGCATATGTGGTATCAGACACTATACGGTATTAGTATAGCTAGAACATTAGTGCTAAGTCATCTCTAATAGACTTACTCATGTGGTATCAGACACTACATGGTATTAGTATAGCTAGAACATTAGTGCTAAGTAATCTCTAATTACTTATGTGGTATCAGACACTATATGGTATTAGTATAGCTAGAACATTAGTGCTAAGTTATCTCTAATAGACTGGCTTATGTGGTTTCTGACACTATATGGTATTAGTATAGCTAGAATATTAGTGCTAAGTAATCTCTAATAGACTTGCTTAAGTGGTTCCTAACACTATATGGTGTTAGCACAGCTAGAACATTAGTGCTAAGTAATCTCTAATAGACTGGCTTATGTGGGTTCTGACACTATATGGTATCAGCATAGCTAGTATTTTAACATAGCTGATGAACCTTGAGCTAGACCTTCAGTTCAGGCCATAAAAAATCAAAACCTTTCAAAACAAGGAAAAAATCTACCTCTACAAAAACGCTCATTTCTGCTGGCACACCCTCTAGTACAGGGGTATTTAATTAAAATTCAATAAGGTCCAGAGAAACTTTCCTCAAGCAAAGGTCCGGAACATCATAATGTCTAACTTGCATCATGATTCAGTGCCATATACTGTAAAAAACTTCCCTCTGACTCACTTTCTTCTCTGTCTGCTGTTTCTCACCTCGTCCCTTCCCTGTGTATACATCACTCACTCAAGTCTCAGTGCTCATTGTAATGCACAGATCTGATTGGCTGAGTAGCGTTACGTGTGATATGTACAACGCATGCGATTGGTCTGTGAGTTTCCTGGGCCACTAACATGGTACCGTAAAGGCTAGAAAAGCTACGCTGATTAAAATAGGACCACCCCGTCAAAATCAAATAATACTCCATAGTTTATCGGTTATAGGTCCAGGTCCGCATAGGACAGCATCTGGGTCTGGACTCGGTCCACGGTCCACCTATTAGTGAACTCTGCTCTAGTATGTTAGTGCTAAGCAACATTTTTTGGGCCTTTCTAGACATTTGAAGCTTGTAAAAGATGTTTTATGTTTTACTTGAAGCTTGTAACTGACAATAGCACATATGTGAGCTTGTATGTATCAGTTTACAGTGACTCTTTCGGTGAAGTGTGTAGAGCTGCCACCGCTGTTTTCCATTCTTAACACCTACCCGGAACACTGCTTTGAATACGACTTGTATTCACAATCAGTAAATACTTCCAAAAGCTTGAATACTTCAGTAAAAACTTCCAAATTATGTTGAGTTTAGTTCTAACCTGTATTCAGTAAGCTGCCCTGCCACTTACTTAACTCTGATACATCTAATTCAGCCAAACAGGGACTTGGGTAGAGGTTGAAAGCTGGAGCAGGTGTGGCAAATTGTGGTTGGAGGTAGGCTCTGCAGGAAGGTAGCTCTCCAGGACCAGGGTTGGAGACTATTGGTGGAAGGCCTTCAGGTCCTAACCAATGGGAGAGCTCGATCAGCTGTATCTACCTAGATACCACAGTGAATAATTTATATTGGTTTAAACATGTAGTTGGCCAGGACATTCAATCAAACCTGCCTTCCTATGCTTGGTTCTGAACGCCTACTGGTGACCAATCATCTGCTGGATGGGCAAAGCCAAGCTATTTAATTGCTGGCGATGTGCACAGACTGTAAGGGGTTACAACCTCTATTTCCACTCTAAAGACAATCAAGCCACAAAAGGTAGACACTGTGATAGTACAGCATGATGTGACAACAAAACAGAAAATTAAGTTATAAAGTTTTGCTATGACACTGACTAAAAGAAGAAAAGGTATGCAATCAGGAGTCATTTATACACACTTAATAAGAATCTGTAAGTTTGAAAAGACACACCACGTAGATGAAACATGTGGTATGTAGGTAGCTCTGTGGTAGATAATATGATAACATTCCTAAAATAACAACAGCCCTATGATGCATATTTATTGACAAGCGTTTTTAAGAGTTGTCGAAACGCTGCTATTGCACAGAGGGGACAGACTGTCAGAAGGTGCTGAGCAGTCTGTTATCCAGTGCTATGTGCAGTAATGGGCCATTGATGTCAATGAGCATGAGTAGGATTGTCATTACTGTGTATGTTTAGCGTTGTCATTACTGTATGTGTATAGAGTTGTCATTACTGTTTGTGTATATTGTCCTTACCTTATGTGTATAGCATTATCATTCCCATATATGTATAGCACTGAAATTACTGTATATGTATGGCATTATCATTACTATATCTGTATAGCATTGTCATTACTGTAAGTACATAGTGTTTTCTTTACTGCATGTGTATGGCACTGTCATTACCATATGTATATGGTGTTGTCATTACCTTGTGTGTATGGCATTGTCATTACCGTATGTGTATGGTGTTGTCATTACCATAAGCATATGGCGTTGTCATTTCTGTATGTGTATGATGTTGTCATTACGGTATGCTCATGGTGTTGTCATTACCGTAAGTGTATAGCATTGTCATTAACGTATGTGTATGGCGTTGTCATTACCGTAAGTGTAAGGTGTTGTCAATACTGTAAGCATATAGCATTGTCATTTCTGTATGTGTATGATGTTGTCATTACCATATGTGTATGGTGTGGTCATTACCAAAAGTTTATGGTGCTGTCATTAACGAAAGTTTATGGCGTTGTCATTATCGAAAGTTTATGGTGTGGTCATTACCAAAAGTTTATGGTGCTGTCATTACCGAAAGTTTATGGTGCTGTCATTACCGAAAGTTTATGGTGTTGTCATTACCATATGTGTATGGTGTTGTCATTACCGCATGTTCATGGAGTTGTCATTACCGTATGTGTATGGTGTTGTCATTACCGCATGTTCATGGAGTTGTCATTACCGTATGTGTATGATGTTGTCATTACCGCATGTTCATGGAGTTGTCATTACCGTATGTGTATGGTGTTGTCATTACCGCGTGTTCATGGTGTTGTCATTACCGTATGTGTATAGTGTTGTCATTACTGTACAGCATTGCATTACTCCTGTTTCTTTGAGTTTGTGTAGTGATGTTCACATCGGTCCACTACTGCAGCGTTGCTCTGCATGTGTGTGTGTGTGTGTGTGTGTGTGTGTAATGTTGTAGTTGTAACGCTCTTACTGCTGTGTGTGTGTATGTGTGCATATATCCGGTGTGTGTAGTTCTGTAGAACGCTCTTGGCAGTGAGTATCTCTCTCTCTCCCCCTCTCTCTCTCTCTCCCTCTCTTTCCCACTCTCTCTCTCTTCCTCTCTCTCTCTCTCTCTCTCTCCACTCTGCTGGAGCTAAAAGCCCTGGAACGGGCCGGTAATTGCCCAATTAGGCCTGTCGCTCTGCGCCCTGCTCCGCGCTCCCCGCGCCTCCACGCCACCGCCGCACCGATAATTGGGCTGAAAGCAAACGAACGGCCGGCAGACAAACAAGCTACTAGAAAATAATTACTTGGAGTGTTTCTTTTCAGTTGCTGTACAGCGGATTTCATTATCGTGAATAGCCACTAAAGCCTGCTCGAAAAGCTGGTAGTTGTCATTTTCATGGAGACTTGATAATGACATTAATTTGTCTTAATGGCTGGTTCTATTGTTATAAATAGGAAAATGAGCTGAAATTGTCGTTGCCGTGGCGAGCAGAAGGGGACTCCACCGCGCTCCCGGCGGACATGAAGAGATAAATTGGTGTGCTTGTCAAATTTCCAATAATTTGTTATGTGGACCATGAGTAATGCCAGTGCCATTAATGCTCATTTTCCCCCAAATTCATTACTGCCCTTTTTTCCTTTTTATGTTTCTAATACCTGAAGCCCATTTCTCTCCGCTTCAAGTGCCTACACGAGGACTAAACTTACCGGCCGGCTGACGGAGTAAAAACACACACATTATGCATGCTTGTACACTCACGCAAGGCACACAAGCGCGCGCTTACGCACGCTTACATGGGCCTACAGATTATAATGTGCATGCTGACACAGATACACATAAACAGATGTTCATTTCTTTGCCCATAGCTGCACATCTGTCTGTGCACTGTAACACAAAACAATTGCGCTAACTTCAAAACAAGAGAAAACATGGCCTGTAACATCAGTGAACCGCTTAATACATGAGTATATCCATAATACATACATATATCCATTTTATCAGCTCCACTGACCGTATAGGAGCATAAGAGCATTTTGTAGTTCTACAGCTACAATTGTAATCCATCTCTTTCTCTGCATACTTTGTCAGCCCCCTTATACCCTGTTCTTTAGTGGTCAGGACCCCCACAGGACCCCCACAAATCAGGTATTATTTGGGTGGTGGATCATTCTCAGCACTGCAGTAACACTGACGTGGTGGTGGTGTGTTAGTGTGTGTTGTGCTGGTCTGAGTGGGTCAGACACAGCAGTGCTGCTGGAGTTTTTAAACACTTCAGTGTCACTGCTGGACTGAGAACCAGCCAACAGTGTCCTGTGGGCAGCATCCTGTGATCACTGATGAAGGACTAGAGGATGACCAACACAAACTGTGCCGCAGCAGATGAGCTATCGTCTCTGACTTTACATCTACAAGGTGGACTGACAAGGTGGGGGTGTCTAAAAGAGTGGACAGCGAGTGGACACAGTGTTTAAAAACTCCAGCAGCACTGCTGTGTCTGATCCACTCATACCAGTGCAACACACACTAACACACCACCACCATGTCAGTGTTACTGCAGTGCTGACAGTGACCCATCACCAAAGATGGTTAATCTTGTATTCTGTTCAGTGTTAAAGATAAAAAAAGGTCCCAAAAAACTTTACTAACTTGTTAAAAGTACAAAAACAAATCTAGTTTTAATGACTTTTTCTCATCTAATTCTTAGCTATCCAGGAAAATCTAGCTAAGATCAGTTAATCCGGGTAACTCCTACAGACTGAAGGGTCTTGTGCCGAAAAAGCTTCCCAGCATTCTCAGTGTTTTTTGTTAGTTTCTGTTAATTAACTCTTATTTTTGTAATATATAAATATAATTCTCTTTGCAAAATATTATTTTTGTGTCATACACTCCTAAAAGCGGTTCTACGAGGGTTTCTTACTAAAGGCAATGGTTCTGTTTAGAACTATTAGTTCTATACAGAACCAATTGTGGGCTTAAATGGCTCTTTGCATGGCGAATTCATTCTTCAGATTGATGGAGAATGTGTTGCATATGGTTATGCAGAACCTTTTTGAAAATGATTCCATAGAGCACCAACAATGGTTCTGCTACTGTGTACAAGCTTGACACTGTAACAGTTGAATATTGCTTTTTGGTGCAGCATCAACATGGTTCCTTGAGTGTTTATGGTTCTATATACAACCATTATCTTTAGTAAAGATTGCATTGTATCAATAAAAGAACCCTTTTGGGTGCTATACAGAACCATATACAACACATTCTCCATCAATCTGAAGAGCCATTTCACCATGCAAAGAACCATTTAAGCATGCAAACTCATGGTTCTAAACAGAACCATTCCCGTACTAAAGAACCCTTGGAGAACCATCTTTTTTTAAGAGTGCAGTGTACTCTACTCTCATATTAAATGTCAAGTTTGCATCTTACATGTTTGTTATTCTCACCATATGGGTGTTTAGTGTTCAGGTTTATCAGGTCAGTCTGGAGCCGTGAACACTAACAGACCAGCAAACGTGTGAAGCTATTAGAGTCTGAGAAATGATTATTCTAGCCTTATCTAGGCCGTGTTATCAGTACGGCACAAAACAGTCCATTTAATGAAGTTGTTTTAATTGACGCCGATACATTTTATAAGGAAGAGTATTTGAATAAAGTTAACCTGACTAATTCTATAATCATCAGAACTTGTAAGAGTAGAGCACTGACCACTCAGTGGACACCATTTACACTGACTGGGCTATTTGAGTTCACCTGACTCACTGCACAGGTGTGGATCACTGAACATTAGACAGTACATTGTAAAAAGTGGCTCATCAGATCTACCTATAAAAAATCACGGTCCCACTTTGTATTAAGTGTCTAATAACTGTGTAGTTGCAGATGAACAACATATGCAACAACACTGTAACTACTGGTGATTTAGTCAATGTTACAGATGGATTACAGAAGTACAGCCTATGTAATTACACATATGTATCAAATTCAGTTTTACCTTGTGTAATTACACAAGTGTAACTTCTGCAGATATTACACATTTAATTAATGTCATAAAAGTTATATTTTAATATAAGGGGACATCTGCTGTACTGTCACATTGCAGAATGGTTTAAAGTTGAAAGTGGTTACAATGTCACAGCACTAGCAACATAAATGCTCGCTAAATGTTAGGAAAGCAGACAGAGTGTAAGTAATGTCTTAATGTACGTTACTGCTGAAAAAAAAAAATGAAAAAACTGCTCCTCCAGTGATTACAATGTAATTACGTTTATGTTATTACCCTTGTGTAATTACATGAGAGAGAATAGGCTGTTACAACTATAAAGATACACTTGTGTAATTACATTAGGTGTACTTCTGTAATCCATCTATAACAGTGACTAAATCATTAGTAGTTACAGTGTTGTTGCATATGTTGTTCACATGTAACTACACAGTTATTAGAGATGCTTAATATAAAGTGGGACCAGAATTGCTTCACGTAGTAACAAGCACAAACTAGTTTTATGCAATGTAAAAAAATGACTTTGAAAGAATCGTTCATTCAAAATATTTATTTATGTTGAATAAAACTAGTTAATTTACTTGTTACCACATGAAGTCATTTTTAGGTAGATCTGACAAGCCACTTTTTTACAGTGTAGCTATAACTCATATTTAAGGTTATTTAAGCTTCAGCCTATTTATTTATTTATTTATTTATTTATTTAATGAGGCAGTACATTAGCATGATTTGAAAAGGAAAGTTAAAGTTTGGTCCTTGCTGAGTTAAACTTTCCACTGAAATGGTTTGTTAGCCTACAACAACAAAAAATGCAATTATTATTATTAAACATTATTTTTGCCCCCTATGGGGGACGTAGTCCACAAAGGGTATTTCAAAAACTAAATAAGCTACAGTGCTGAAACCTGGTGTGCCATGTAGAGGACGTCCTGGCCTTTCCAGTGATATGTCATTTGTTGGGTTGTGTCATTCAACAGGAGGTCTGCCTTTTCAGAATGGCTGCCATCTCAGCAACCACATTTTATGGGTGCAAGAGACGTAAGTAGCTGAAAAATATGCATTTATGATGTTTCTAAAGCCTATAGTTGACAACTTAGGTAGAAAAATGTTTTTTTTTTATAGAAAAACAATTATTTATTGATATACATAAAAGTTCAACCACCAACTTTTTTGATGTCCTCTGTGGTCGACACTGGAACTAACTTATTATGAAATTTATAGTATCACAGGTGACAGGAAACCATCTGTTTTTTTTTCTTTTTGGTCCTCATTTTTTTGTACTGCCAGTATTTTATGTTTTACTCTTACTGCTAAATGGACAACTGAAACAAGTATATTCAGGCATTTAAGCTCGGGATCTGAGCTTCATCATATTTTTAATTTATTAAAAAATCTCCTTTTACACAGTTATACATTTAAAAATGAAAACATTAAAAAGTATATGAACTCTATTCCCTCTCCATTTATACCTGCGATTCATCCCTACCATGGAAAAATTTGCTGCTGAATGACACCCAAAGCCGAACTGACTGGACGCCCTGGAATTACTTTGAGCTGCACATTGATGATCAGGACTTTGAAGACTGATGACAAGGTTTTTGAAGTCGTTGCTGATGTTGCAGCAGGGTTTTGGTCTGATGCAGCATGGGAAACAAGAAAAATGACACCAACATAATTACTATCCAATGTCCTGCTGCCCACTATAAAGGAGATTACATAAAAATTAAATAATAGCCAGTAAACGTATTGTATCCTAAAATTACTGAAATTCTCAAACTTAAATTTCTCAGGGTCTCAGGAGGATATATATATATATACATATATATATATATATATATATATATATATATATATATATATATGTATATGTGAACATATAAACAAGGTGTTCTTCCGACAACGCCGATTTATGTATACATATATACATATATGCACAACTATATATATATACATATATATAAATCGGCGTTGTCGGAAGAAAACCTTGTCTCCATTCATCTCCATTTTTGATGTTTTTCAGTTTTTGAAGTTTTTGAAAAATGTGAAAATACATGTTGCCTTTTATATTGTGTGTAAATTTCATGATGAATGGACCAAATGAAATGACCCAAAATTACTTGGAAAAAATTCTGGTCCATTGACTTACATTAAATTGAAGTATGTTTTTTCCTTCTCCTGTAAAACGTAAATATATACATATGTTCCATTTTCTGCCAATAGGGGGCAGCACTTCAACACTTCTACATCTTGAAAGACACTGACAGTGTGCACAACTACAGTTAGAGAAAGTTTTATCCAATTGTTAAGTCTTGTTTGTAAAATATAATAAGATCATTTTTTATTTCTAATGCAATACAGACTGGTTGAAATGTACAGTAGAGGCTCTGACTGTTCTGAAACACTGAAAGAACTCAAGGTTTCTTTGAATGTTCTTTATTCAAATGGTTCCACAAGAATGAAATGCATTACAGCAACACATGCACTGTCACCCATTCTACTCACTTTGGCAAGCACTGTGTTGATGTAATGTATTTCATTCATGTGGAGCTGTTTTACATTTTTGAATCAAGTAAATTCAACGCAATGATTCTTTTCCATTTACTGTTATCCTAAATAATGGGACTAAAAGTGTACACCCCGTTAGAACAGCAGTGTGTGGTTTTGTTTCGCATTAGGCTTTGAACTCAAGTCCAGTAAAAGCAGTTCAGTTGCTTGTTACCACATTTATTTTTTGGCCGTCTGTAATAGTGCAGATCTGCACTCTTAGGCCTGTTAAATAATCTTTAAACCTGTTTAGTTGCTGTTTTTGCTTGTATAACATCAGAAAAACGTGCATAAACATGAATAGAGCAAAAATTACATAAATAACGTAAATAACAACAATATAAATGCAGTTTGTTCTTCTTTGTGTGCTCTCATTTTGGTTAACAAGTTGTCTCACACACACCAACAAGATAGTCCTTCAAGGGTTTTTTAGTAAAGAAAATGGTTCTGTTTAGAACCATGAATTCTATATAGAACCATTTCAAGCTTAAACATTCTTTCCATGGTAAAATACATACTTAAAAATAATGGTTCTTCAATGATTCTTTAGTGAAGAAAATGGTTTTATATAGAACCATGAACACCCAAACAACCGTTTGCATGAGTAGATGCTTCTTTGCATTGTGAAATGGTTCTCCAGCTTGATGGAGAATGTGCTGGTTCTATATAGCATCAAAAAGGGTTCTTATATTGTAACAAGCCTGACATCATAACAATAGCAGAACCCTTTTTGGTACTATATAGAATCCTTTTCAAAAAGGTTCTATATAATACCATCTACAGCACACTGAAGAGCTATTTCACAATGCAAAGAACCCTCTAGTCATGGAAAGGGTTCATAGAATATTTATGGTTCTATATGGAAACACTTTTTTTACTAAAGAACCCTTGAGGAAGCGTCATTTTAAGTGTGTAGTTCTTCAGATTGATGGAGAATGTGTTGTACATGGTTCTGTATGGAACACTTTAAAAAGGGTTCTGTGTAGCACCAAAAGACTCTACTATTCTTATACTGTTGCTTGACATTGTGACAATAGCAGAACCCTTTTTGTTGTGATATAGAACCATTTTTAACGCATTCTCCATCAGTCTGAAGAACCATTTCACCATGCAAAGAATGAAATGGATTTTATAGAACTCAGCGTTCTAAATAGAACAATTCCCCTTACTAAAGAACCCTTAAAGAACCATCTTCAAATTGATGGAATGTGTTATATATGGTTCTATATGGAATCTTTTTAAAAGGATGTTGTAACAATAGTAGTTGACATTGTAACAATAGTAGAACCCTTTTTGCTGTGAATTAGAACCATTTTCAGTACATTCTCCATCAATCTGAAGAACCAGTTCACCATGCAAAGAACCATTTCAGCATGAAGTGGTTTTATATAGAACTCAGTGTTCTAAATAGAACCATTCCCTTTACTAAAGAACCCTTGAAGAACCATCTATTGTGTTCCCAGTAAGCTTATTCCATAAAGCAGCTCCTCAGTGACCTTTTCATACTGTCGGTTTGACTCGTGTTGAAAGTATATTTGTTAAACGCTTAAATCATATTAAAGCAGTTTTTCTTAATTCCTCTCTTTATATTTTTTTAGTGCAAATGTTTCAGGATGAAATGACTCAGACGGAGTGAAAAGGCAGGAGTTTGTTGCTGATTTGTGCCCATAATTGATCAGACAGTGTGCAATCTTGGGTTATTATCTTTAACCTCTGTGCCGGTGGTTCCGTTAGTCATTTCACTTTGCATAAAGTGAGCTTTGTGCCAAAACCATAATCACCGTATTATCAATGCAACATGCAAAACATAACATGTTTCCATGAGCAGCTTAATTGGTCTAATTGCCCCACCATTGAATCTTAATGCAGATCGTAATAGTGCTAATTATCTAATTAACTGCCTGTTCATTATGCACTGTAGGAGTGGGAGCCAGCAGCGGTGGCACCCCACGGGGCAGCCGCGGCGCATTCACAACAATGAAGAGCTGAACTGGGCCATGTGGAGAGCACGCCGCTGAGGGGAGGTAGGATTTTAGCATAGCAGGTTCACTCACTATGCAGTACAGAGTAAACACTGAGGCCTGGAAATAGAATTATTTTGAATTATACATAGGTAGCATGTGTTTGTTGTGCCTGAAAATACATTATGCAATGTCTACAATCTATTAAAAATATATAGGGGGTCCAAAAGTCTGAGACCACTTCTGCATTGTGCATTCTTTTCTAATTTAATACAAAGTTTTACACTACAAAATATACAGTAATTTGAATGAGAAGCAAATCGTGAACATGAATTTTAGAATTTCACAGTATTTGGTGGGATGTCCCCTTTTGCTTTATTGACAGCATGCACTTGAGCTGGACTCCATAAGTCTGATGAGCAGATCAAATATGGAGGAAGGAATAAAAAATGACTCTTTCACTGTAGCTGTTATTGAAATACAGTAATGTCCTGTATTTTTACACAACAAATCAGCACCCAGTAATTTACTGTAAATTTACTGTAAAAGTTACTATGCATTTGAAAAAACCTGCAAATATGATCACAAAAAAATTGCATTTTTAAAATGCAAATACACATTTCACAGAAATTCTAACTGCTAATAATTTGCAAAAACATATCAATAAACAATCAAACATCATTTAAACAAGAAAAAGAAACAGCACAAAATTTTTCTTTAAAACAACAAAACCTGAACTGTCAGAATAAAAACGTTTATGGTTTTTATTAAATGTTCACTCCTTTTCATCTCTCAGTCACTATCATGTCCCATAATGCTGTGCAATAAATATTGTAAGATGAGCTGCACAATAAAACGATAAATACAGTATTTTACTCTTTAAATATATAGTGATTTGTACGTGTGTATATGTGTTGTACATGTGTGTTGATTATAATTAACACAAATGTGCTTAAATCTTAATTTCTAATCTTTATTTTACTTATTTCATAATTGTTCTTTGTTTTAGTTTTTTAATTCTAAAATGTTCTGTTGTTCATTTTCAGGCTCAAATGAAAAAAAAAACAAATAAAAACAAAACAGTTGTTCAGTGTGATCTCAGACTTTGAGACTGTATATAATATGCACAGTGTACAAACAATATGTGACTGTATGCAGTATTTTGCAAGGAAATTCTTTATAAATGTTTATCTTGGCAATAAGTGAGAAACAGTAATTGAGCAATAATGTGCGCACATTTTATTGCTCAATTACTGTTTATTTACTGTATTTAACTGAATTTATGAATGTATATATACTGTCATGCAAAAAAACTCTATGTACACTTTAAAGATTGTTGAAATGTCATGATGAACGGACCAATAGAACTGTTACACAATGTGTTTAATTAACTTCCATTACAAGTGAAGAATGTATTTTTTTTTTTTCTCTGTAGAGTTACAGATTTGGAGATTTGGTCCATTCATTGTGAAATTTACACATAATGTGAAGGACAATATGATTTTTTTAATTATGTCAAAACTGAAAAATGAAAAAAAAATATATATAAAAAACAACTAAATTACAACTAACACCTTAATTAACTATTTTATTCAACCTAAATAAATGCTTTAAATGAACAATTCTTTCAATCACTGCAATGTTTTGAGTGGAATAAAACTAGTTCAATTGCTTGTTACTACATGATGTAATCTTTTATATATACACACTGTAAAAAGTGGCTCATCAGATCTACTTAAAAAATTACTTCATGTGCTAACAAGCAACAGATCTAGTTTTATTCAACCTAAATAAATACTTTGAATAAAGAAAAAAATTCTTTCCATGTAGTTTTTTAATTTGAATAAAAATTACTTGTTACCACACAAAGTAATTTTTTTAAGTAGATCTGATGAGGCACTTTTTACAGTGTGTGTATATATATATATATATATATATATATATATATATATATATATATATGTATGTATGAGTGATTACATACATACATACATACATACATACATCATCTAAACCGCTTATCCTTCTGGGTCGCGGTGGGGTGCTGGAGCCTATCCCAGCTGTCATTGGACGGAAGGCAGGATACACCCTGGACAGGTCTATATGAGTGATTAAAAGTCAGAAACTTCATGCTGCAATTTTAGTTTTCTACACACTTCTTCAGAATCAGTTGAATCTTCTTTCTGGAGGACGTTACTGTGGGCTGCGTGAGCCTTACAGTGTTTCAGAAAGATCGTTTAAAGGAGCCAATTAATTACAAGCTATATTTTAGATCTGTTCTAGTTTAAATGGATGTGTAATGTAAATTTAAAATGTAGAATATTACTTGAGCCTACTCCACCTGCTCTTTCTCTCTCCGCTCTTCCAGGTGGAATATTTCACTGCGATTGCTCTCGCAAATGAAGATCACTTGACATTTATGACTAAATTTCACATAGCATGGTTTTAAATATAGACTATATCTAAGAGAACGTGACGCAGGGACGCAGGAGATCACAATCGCCGCCAGTGATAGGAACGCTCTTCAACACATGCTACTCACATATACTATTACCAGAAGCTTCTTTTGTGTTATTGTTTTTTCACAAAGTAATTTCTGACCTCTTGACTTTTTGCTGGACGTGTATTCAAATTTTACATTTATATGTAATGTACAGATATATCAGATTAGATTTACTGGCAAAATTTTAATTACACAATCAGAGACCACCCTGTATTTAACTTATCATCAATGGTCTTTAAGTGCAAATTAATCATTTTTCATTGCCAGGAAAAAAGCAGAAAATATGTATTTTACCAAAAATCACTCAACTAAATCTAATATCAGATGTTTGAGTGGTCAGTGTGTCACTCTTTACCTTTATTACAGCTTCCATTCTTATCAGGAGACTCACTTTCAGTTTCTCTAAGAAATCTGCAGACACACCTCCAAAGTTCAGTCTTAGAAGTTGGCTGATTATTTTCTGAAGTACAAACACATTCAGTGATGTTGAGGTCTGGACTCTGGGGTGGTCAGTCCGTTGTTCAGCTTCTTTGTTTGATGTGTCCATCTCCTTTTCTCAGTGAGGCTTCTTGACAGCTACACATCCTTTCAGACCAAGTACACGCTTTAAAAAGATGGATCTTCTGTTTAGAACCACGAGTTCTTTATAGAACCATTTCACGCCTAAATGGTTCTTTGCATGGTGAAATGGTTCTTCAGATGGAGAATGTGTTGTATATGGTTCTATAAAGAGCCTTCTTTGAAAAAGCACCAAAAGGGGCTCCTCTATTGTAAACTCTCTTAAAGATGGTTCGTCAACGGTTCTTTAGTAAAGAAAATGGTTCTGTATAGAACATTGAATACTCAAAGAACCCTTTCCATGATTAAAGGGTTCTTTGCATTATGAAATAGTTCTTCAGATTGATGGAAAATGTGCATGAATGTGCTATACATGGTTCTATATAGAACCTTTTTGAAAAGCACTACAAATGTTCTTTATTGTTAGAAACTTGACATCGTAACAATATGAGAACGCTTTTGATGCGATATAGAACCCTTTTTGAAAAGCTTCAACAGCGTTGTTCAAAGTAAAAGCACCGGTGGATGTTTTCAGATCTGAAGCAGCTTGATTTTCTCCTCTTTCTCAAAGATAAAAGCTTTAAGAGCTGTTTGTCTAATGGGGACAGTCTACCAGGTCTTCCAGGTGGCTGTTAGGAACCCCATTATTTTCTGTAGATTTTAATCACTTTTTAAACTCTAGTTTTGGAAAGTCTAATTTTTTTCCTTTGACTTTCTCCTTCTTTATACGAGTGGATTATTGTAAATCCAAACTCCTCAGAAATATTAAATGAATGAAAACATTATTGACTTCTACTTAATGGCTGTTTTGACCTGTACATTTGTGCAATGCTGGAAGGTATCAGTGGACTATAAGCTCCATCCTTCAGCATTATCACTTTCAGAAGTTACCGCATGTGTATGTGTGTGTTGATATTTCCACTCTGAAAACGTATTTGCCCACAATGACTCACTGAGCTGAGTGTTTGACACAGGTGGGAAGATTTTGCCACTGTTAACGGCGTGTTGTGTAACTGTTCTCTAATAATAGTTTTTAAACAGCCCTCTCTAAACTTCTCATCAGGGCTCTTGGTGAACACAGCGGAACGGATGGGCCTATAAAACTGCATTTGGAAGCGCAGGCCTTCACTCATAGCGCATTAAAGCGATGCTCAGGTGGACGTACTGGGTGTTTGCCAGCCAGGTGAAAACACTTCACATCATCATCTCTGCAATTTTACATCAATGATTTCGCATCAGTGTGTTTTTAAAAGACAGGGGTCCTCATTTATAAAACATCCTGGACAACATTTATCCTGCACTCTCAGAAACAAGGACACATTGACGCAAAGCACCAAAAGCTATCTGAGTGCTAACGGCTCGCCGTGTGGAGAACAGCCAACCTGCTAAACATGAGTGAGTGAGTGGTTTATAAGCCAGGTCCATGAGGTGCTTCACATTTGAAAAAATACTAAACTTTGCTTTTTCAAATACAAATACTGTGATATGCTACTCTATATGGGGTGGTGCCCTAAAGGACACGCTTTTGGTACTTTATTCAGGGAACATAACTGTACCATATTCCCATCGCAATTTGTGGCTTTAAGTGTTTACTGTGTTTATAAAACTTTGGTTTTAAGTGTTAACTGAACCTTATCATCAAATGCATTTGCAGTTAATGTCAACTTCTTGGTTATGTTTGTAGATTTTGTTTTATTTTTTCATGAATTATTCAGTACGTACTATGAAATATTCTGTATTTACTATGAATTATTCAGTAACTATTATGAATTGTTCAGTATCTACTATGAATCATTCAGTGCCTACTATGAATCATTCAGTATCTACTGTGAATTTTTCAGTATCTACTATGAATTATTCAGTATTTTCTATGAATTATTCAGTACCTACTATTAATTATTCACTATCTGCTATGAATTATTCAGTAACTTATGAAATATTCAGTACCTACTATGAATTATTTAGTATCTTCTATGAATCATTCAGTATCTACTATGAATTTTTCAGTATCTACT
Organism: Colossoma macropomum; assembly: GCF_904425465.1. Taxonomy (NCBI): domain Eukaryota; kingdom Metazoa; phylum Chordata; class Actinopteri; order Characiformes; family Serrasalmidae; genus Colossoma; species Colossoma macropomum. The sequence goes on from NW_023494794.1 coordinate 22,526,508, forward strand.
ATGAATAATTCATTATTTTCTATGAATTATTCAGTACCTGCTATCAATTATTCAGTATCTACTATGAATTATTTTGTATCTACTATGAATTATTCAGTATTTACTATAAATTACTCAGTATCTACTTTGAACTAGTCAGTATCTACTATGAATTATTCAGTATCTACTATGAATTTTTCTGTATCTACTCTGAATTATTCAGTATTTACTATCAATTATTCAGTATCTTCTATGAATTATTCAGTATCTTCTATAAATTATTCCGTATCTACTACGAATTATTCAGTATCTCTTATGAATTATTCAGTAACTACTATGAATTATTCAATATCAACTATGAATTGATCTGTATCTACTTCAAAATTAATGCACAAGTGAGGAATTTACATAGGTTCACATACAGACCCCCAGAGTTTAAGGGGTTTTAAAGGTTTTAAAGGTAACACTCTTAAAAATAAAAGTGCCAGAAAAAAGTTTTTTGTGTGATGCTATAGGAGAACCATTTTAGTTCCCTAAACATCTCTCAAAGGATGGATCGTTAGAGAAGAGAAGATTTTTGTAAATGAGTTGTGTGAGCATGAGGAACTTTTTAAAAGTTTACAAAACTTCAACATTACGTAAAGGTTATAAGAAGGAACCTTAAATTGGTAAAGAACCTTCACACTACATGAAGGTTCTTTGTACATTTAAAAGGTTCCTCACACTTGCATGTCTCATCTCCAAATGTGGTTCTTTTGAGTACAAAAAGTAGTTCTTCTATGGCACCCTATGTGGCACCTTTATTTTTTGGAGGTAAAATGTTTTGTGTATGTATTTCTTTGAGGGTTTGGCCATTAAAACATACTGAAAAAACTGTTATGATTGTGCAGATATTTTTATCGTTTGCAC